>NC_088360.1:91742004-91744504 GCF_034508935.2 Berghia stephanieae | reverse complement strand
AATACTCACACAGTCATTCAGCTCATCCACACTATCACATGATTCGATAAAAACATTCCAGTCAGTGCATTCAAAACGACCACGCAAATCTTCACACACACTTCCGTTCCAGATCTGTGCACTTTTCTTTACTGGTTTTACACGTTTAAAAACAGGGCGGTAGGTGGGGAGTAGCAAGAGCATGCAGTGGTCAGATAAACCTAATGGGCACGGGGTAAACATTTGTAACTATTTTTAATATTACACAGGAATAAATCTAATGTTTTTTTGTCCCTTGTCTCGCAGTCCACGTATTGATGAAGTCTCGGGAGAGTGAAATCTTTACATTGGTTAAAATCACCAGTGACCATCAATACGGCATAATAATAATAACAATAATAGCAATAATATATAATATAATAATATAATAATAATAATAATAATAATAATAAATAATAATATAATAATATAATATATAATAATAGTAATAATAATAATAATAATAATAATAATAATAATAATAATAATAATATTAATAATATGAGGAAAAAAATAATAATGGTGATGATGATGATGATGTTGATGATGATGATGATGATAATAATAATAATAATAATAATAATAATAATAATAATAATAATAATAATAATAATAATAATAATAATAATGATGATGATGATGATGACGACGACGACGATGATGATTATGATGATGGTGATGATGATAGCAATTATAATCTTCATCAACATCATTATCATCATTTTTATCATCATCATCGATGTCGTCATCCGTCATCATCATCATCATCATCATCATCATCATCATCATCATCATCATCATCATCATCGTCATAACCATCAATGTGTTGCAGTAAAATGCTTTTTTTTCCGATCGCACAGTTGGTGGAGTACTCGCTTTACAAGCTAAGGTATCGATCCATAAAGGCAGTTGAGATTTTTATTCCTTATCATCCTGTTCACCCAGCAGTGATTGGGTCGATTGATTTGTTTGAAATGCGGTAAGTACTTTTTGATAGACCAGTGTCTTATACACATGTTCAAGGCAACAGAAGCCAGGATATATTCTGGTTTCATGGACTTTACGGCCCCGAATGACTTCTTACTATGAATAGTTTGAATCGATCGATGTTTGAAGTTGAATTTAAAAGGGGTTTTATCTATGCCTGACAGAACAAGCCGTCATGCACGCTTATTATTCTTGAATTTTGCGATGTAATTTGTTATTGTGCCACAGATCAAGGGGGCTGTAAGAAGATAGCAAATGCATGTCATCAATTATTGCTTTCAATTATCGGGCATCTTGCACAAACGTTCTTTTATGAGCAAATTATTCTGATAAATTATATATGACCCATCGCTTATATTCGGTTTTATGTCGGAGAGAACCCGAGGCCAAAAATAACTTAAAACCTATAGCTTCAGGGCAGATTTTAATTCGGCTCATTGTGCGACTTTTGTCAGGATATGACGACAATGTCCATCGTTTTCAGCAAGAAATAAGCAGCTTTAATCAAACTAAATTCTGGAGAAGATAAGAGTAGCATCACAGTTGCTAATCTCTTGCAAAACGCAATGGAAACAACCGTCAAATCCTGACAAAAGTTTGGTCTTGTTTGTTTGTTTTTTGTAATGTTTTTTTTTTTTTTTGGGGGGGGGGGGGGGTAAAATTGGCCTTTTCACCTATATGGTTAAAGTTAAAATGATGATCAGAAATATGAGATTTTAGTTTTTAGAACTTTACGAAATCATATCATTTTCCTCAACAAAACATAATATAGACTTAATGTGAGTTTCATATTGTTGACAAAAAATCTAGTTTTTATCATCTAGATCACCCCCCCCCCCCTACTCCCTACATAATACCGATTCCAAGCGGTGGGTCCGACGTGATCATATTTGCAATTCTGATAACCGGACGCAATTATGGGCCCGTTTTACATTGTAGTAATTTGAGGATAGTATAGTATGCGTTGGTTGAGAGTACTTCCATTATAACAATGAGATCATAGCAATTTGGGTTTTCAGACCTGCAAATAAGTATGAAAAATGTGAATAGAATGAAATAACAACGAATTTTTAAATAGCAATTTTAAATGGGTAGCACGTTTTACTACGAAAAAGAATCCACGCAAAGCATTTTAGTTGTAACATAAACATGATTGATTTAATGTAGATATTTGGGGGGTGAGAGTTAGTTAGAAATTGCATTTGTATAAAATAACGATTTTAAAAATCATCATGTTGATAAGATGACAGAACTCCTTAAGATGAATTAAGGAACTAGCAACGGGTTTACCAATTTCATAGTCAAGACATCTCGTTTACATTTACAAGAGGGTCAGAGTCAAAGGCATTGTTCTATGCAGCGTAATAGAAATAAATGGTCATAAAACTTCAAAATTCCTCCATGTTTGGGATCTTTTAAGTACTGGCTGTATAACAAGTTCATCTTCAAATTCTTGAACTTGGAACTTGAACTTGATTTAACCAGTTGACGGTAT
>NC_088360.1:91737004-91739504 GCF_034508935.2 Berghia stephanieae | reverse complement strand
TTTATTTTGTTTTGTTTTTTATCTTATATATTACTAATTTTTGTTTGTTTTTCAGAGTATGGCAAAACATGCCAAATTATTTTGCTGGCCTATGACTTTGATCAGATATTTAAACAAATGCGGAGGTCGTCAAACATACACCCGTTTTCGGCGTCCTATTATTGCACAATCTGTCAAAATAGGTTTAAGACTTATTTCAGAAGTTGAAAATCATTCTCTTTTTTATTTATGATCAGACGGCCAAACACTGACAAAACGCATTTTTACATTTTGGCCTTTTACAGTCTCGAGTCCTAGATTTTTTTTTTTAGTTAATGGTCTGTTTAATCGATCAATACTATGAAGTAAACAATTAAAGGTTAAATTTTTTAAAAGAAAGGTGATTTGTCAGTGTACGGCAGGATATAATATAAGGTAGGCTGCATATTTTATTACTTATCTATTTAAACTGTTTTAAAAAATTGAAATGAACCGTTTGTCAGATTGAAAAATGAAATAGCATTGATATGTCATGAGAGGACACGAAATAAGACTTGATGTGTATTAATTTCCAACAAATATGAAATTGGGAGAACAATATTAGTTTAATTGTTAGTCAAATTCAATCGTCTTCGTGTACTCATTCATGCGTATCTGAGACTACGATCTTCTTTAAGGAATGTAAGAGATGCTGTGAATGAATTCACCGCGATTTAGAACAACCTTAAAGTTGCATTTTTACTTGTTTCCATCCCTCAAGTAAAGGTCGCATTATATCGGGGTAAATAGATGATAAAATTGTATAATCCAATGGCTTTGAATTATGGATAATTGTGGAGAAATGATTGTTCCATATACCCCAAAGATAAGAATATCCTATGAGAAAATCTGAATATTTCAATACTCAACTCATTTCTCGGTGTCTGCTTCATCCTGACATAGCAGATTAAAGTACTGACGTATGTTTATTTTGGGTGTGTCATCCTTACAATCGGTTTTTGCTGGCATTTTACACACACACACACACACACACACACACACACACACACACACACACGCACATTGTGGCCATGTTTTGTATTAAATGTAGTTTTTTTGAAACTGTGGTTTGATCGGGGCAATAACTGAAGTGCTGTAAATTGCCTTGAATATGATGAACTAGTGAAGGTGTACTTTTTATGAATTTATATTTTCAGGTTGAAAACTAAGTTTGTAGTTGTAGGCTGCGATTGCTCATTTAAATAATAACCAATTTTTTACATGAAAGTAAATAAATAACTTGTTTAGACTAAACATTTCCTTTAGATAATTCCTCCTTAAGTGGAGTGTTTAGAATGGTCAGATTTCCTGTAACCCTTAACAATTACAAAATTTACTTATAAATATTTATACAAAAGATAGATCGAAGTTGACGTCACTCCGGCCTTTGATATTGTTTTTTGCCATCCGCGTTTATGAGTAATTCTCACTAAAATATATTAACCAGACTTTTAACGTTCAAGGTTCACATAGATTTGTGCGTTGGTACTTCCGAATGGCAATGTTGTGAGCTTCTTAGCCAAGCGCATACTATCTATACGTCATTGTGTAGTTATTTGGCCACATGTCATCGACATTCAGACCAGAACATTTAATTCACGCTTTCCATATCATTGGACTTGAAAAAGTCGAGTTATCAACTTGTCTTGCGAGAAGCACGTTGTTGGATGTTAAAACTGTTTTTTGAGTTTTTCCAAATTTGATATTTTTCATTTCAAATATTTTAGCCTATTTCTTCTAATTTGTTTTGCCTTTAAAGTTAAGGCTTTTATAGAGAAAATATTGTCATATAAAATATCTTAATAATATGGTGCTTGGCATGTATATAAAATCAGTTTATATGGGTTTTCAAAGTCATAAATGTGTACTCTCAGTGGAGAGGTTTCTGAGCATCCCAAAATTGTCGAATCGTGATTCAGGATTACTATCATTAGTCATATCACCATTACTAATCGCTTCTTGAGATTCTTTGAAAAACTTAATACTCATGATACTTTCGTCATTTTCCGGGTCCATCACTAATAAATTCTGCGTTGAGAAAAGATTATCTTGAAACATGGTTGGTCTGGGTTGGGAAAGAGGACCTCGATTCATGGTTGAGGGGTTGGTTAGTGAATTGGTGCCATACATATGAGTAGAATCAGTTTGAGGCATCACAGATAATTCTGCACCCATGGACACAGAGAAATGGCCGGGATATACGTCATTGACAACGTTGACAGTGGAGTCATGTGAGCTGGGGCTTGAGAGTTCATCTTTAGTTTCGACATTTGGCGATCGTAGAAGTTTGGGTGTGGGATTTGGTTTGCTGCGATTTGAATTTGTATTTGAATGTGAAAGAAAAGGATCTATACAAATGTTATGTCTGTTACTTTCTTGCGTTTTAATATGAGATATATTTTCATTAGCAAAGCCTTCTTCTGGGTAATCGCATGTCTCGATATCTTCAACAAAAGCATAGTTCACGTGTCCTGACTTTGTC
>NC_088360.1:91717004-91732004 GCF_034508935.2 Berghia stephanieae | reverse complement strand
CAGTCAGTATGTATTGAACAGTACCACAACGCCTTTCCATATTTATATCATCTGACTATTGTGTAGCCGCTTGTGACAATTTTTTTCATAAAATATTTCTGGATAATAGGTTCGTTTCATAACTCACATTTAGGATTTGGATTTTCGATTAACCAGTTAACAGTCGTGCTCTGGTAAAATTCATTTATAAATTTGGCCAGAAAACTCGTCCTTCAAATATCGATAGATTTAAATAACCCTCATCTCGGCAAAAACTTTCGCGACGTCCCGGGTTTGAAAGTTTTTTGCCGAGATGAGGGTCATTTAAATCTGTCGATATTTGAAGGACGAGTTTTCTGGCCAAATTTATAAATGAATTTTACCAGAGCACGACTGTAAACTGGTTAAAATAAAATTATTCGAATACAAGCCATCCGTGTCAATTAAATCATTCATCCGATTTGTCAACAGCTGGCTGCTACTTTTGACACTAGTCTAGTCTACTCAAAAAGCGTGAACAATTGATTTACTGATTGCTCCATTAATGCATTGTAATTGAAAAGTGCTTTATCGAAACTCCTTATCTCTTATATCCCATTTTACAATATCACGGATTATTTCCCCTGGAAATTCTATTTGAGTCCATTATTCCATTTTGATAAAACGTAGATTTGATAACAATCAGATGATATTCTTGTGTCAGTTGATATTTCAGCTAAAGTATTCATTTCAATTCAACTCATGAACATAAAATCATAAAACGTGGAAAAATCGACTTAACTTCTTTTGGAGAAAAATAAAATACCCTTCAATTGATATCGTCATATCACAAGGACTACATTTTTTAACATCATATTTACCTGGCTGATACGACATGTCAAACTGGGTTTTAATAAACGTATTTTAATCATTTAACTTCGGTAGTCTGGAAAACCACGTATTTAAAATTTTGGCCAGGAAACTCGTCCTTCAAGTATCGATCGATTTAAATGACCTTCATCTTGGCAAAAACTCTCAAACCTCGGCTCGCAGTCTGTTACATAATAATGTATAGATAAGAATATCGATTTCTAGAAAATATAATCATGGAATGTTATAATTATTTATTTATTCATTTTCCATTCGTTTTTGTGCGTGAATCTGTTTAAAAAGAGAGCATTTGGATCAATCATTTACGATTTAATGTCTTGCGCGATAACATTGCAGCCAGTTGTTATATATCACGTTGTATTTAATATTAAACAAAAGTTTTGTGATTTTCCAGCTGTTCCCAAAAGCACTCGCGATACATTCACAATGTTGTTTCATTTATTTTAACTGTGTAAACAGTTTTGAGGTAGCTAATTATAGCATCGACACATTTCAACCAGAGGTGTTTCAGAAACAGTCAAATAATACTTATAATAATAGTCGTGTAAACAGATCGATGTTGATTTTGATATGCCATGCTCGCAAATGCTGTGACCTTAAATTGGTACCGTTTTTTGTAGACATTGCCAGTTAATAAATACCTTAAAGTGAAACCTGACCGAGTAGCTAGATCTTTTAGACACGGTGGAAAGTACAGTGAAGTAGACTACTAGAGCCCTCTCATAAAGGTAGAAAGTAATTCTTCTTGTCCCCGGGTAAGATTATGTTTCAGAAGCCCTCTTTGCTTTACTATCAGATACTCGGGACAATTGCAAAGGCCCATATTTTGTCGTGCGGCTATGTGGTCTTGTGGTATGATACTCACCATCCGATCGGAATGTCCAGGGTTCGGGTTTCACTCTAACTCTAAGCGGTGCATAGTTGAGTTCTTGTACAACGGCTCTTTTTTCACATTCTCTCATCATACACAGGTGTAAAATCAATATCTGGTCGTTAACAGCGTTGTCTCTGCCGGGGGTGGGGGGATGTTATATTGTCTAAAGGCGTCATGTCTCGTCCTACATTTTAAAAGTTGCTGTTGGTTAATGACTTCTTGTAAAGGGCTTTGAGCAAGTTTATTTATATTGCTGTATATAAAAGCTCATAATTGCTCAAGTTAACGTTGAGCTCTCTATCCTACTAAAAAACTTGGATAATGAACAGAAATACAGTCATCACTCAACGCTCTGAAGCCATTAACCAGTAACTCCCGTACTCTGGAAAGACACGTATTTAAAAATTTGGCATGAAATACCTCGATTGAGGTCCCAGGTTTTAGAGATTTTGACAAGATGAGGGTCATTTAAATAAATCGATATTTGAAGAGCGAGTTTTCTGACCAATTTTTTCAATACACGTCTTTCCAGAGTACGCAGTAAATTGGTTAATTTTAAGTGGATATATTTTAATTTCATATAGACCTATGTTTTAAAACCACGATTCATTAATGAGACATCCGTAAATTATAAGGGCTGATTTACGTGGCATCTTATCCAAACACGATGTACTTTGAAATGATGTGTTTTGATTATTATAGATTTTTGTAAATAAAGTGGGGGGCGGGGCGGAGCGGCATGAAAGTTTAATTGAACTCGCCTGACAAAAATATCAGAGATCAATAGATATGATTGAATTTGTTTAGCTTTAAATGCAGGTGTTTAAGTATCGAGAAACTGATTGAACAGTATCGTAGTTGATGACATGAGTAGGATGAAAATGTAGTGGTGTGGCACAGCTTAACGAGCTCAGCCTTGAGCAAGTTACCTCGCTCTAACCCATTTGCGGCGCTGAACTGCGGCTAATACCTGGTGTGTTTCAGTTTTTCCTCGGAATAAACCATAAAGATACATTTCCCTAGGGTATGGATTAAAAATCAATATTGAAATGGGACTTTTTTTTTTACTTTTTGCATTTCGTAATCTTTAACCCCTTTGCGTATTATGATGATGATGATGATGATGATGATGATGATGATGATGACATTGATAATGATGATGATGATGATGATGATGATGATGATGATGATGATGATGATGATGATATTGATAATGATGATAATTATGATGATGATATTAACAATTATAATAATAAGAAGAATAAGAATAAGAGTAATAATAGTAATAAAAATAATAACAATAATATTAATAATATAATAATAATAATAATAATAATAATAATAATAATAATAATAATAATAATAATAATAATAATAATAATAATAATCGAATAATAATAATAAGAAGAAGAAGATTAAGAAGAAGAAGAAGAATAACAAAAGGATTCTTTTTCCTGGTGATAGAAAGGAAAACGTTTTATTTCCCGTGTTGTGCTATATATACTAAACAAAACGTTTTATTTCCCGTGTTGTGCTATATATACTAAGCAAAACGTTTTATTAATTTTGGTCAGAAAACTTTTACTTTATGAAATATCGGTAGATTAAGAACAATCATCGATAAAAAATTCAATCTCCAAATCAAGGTCCAGTTCAATTTTTGGCATAATTTCAGTAAGACATATTATCATGGGATTATGTGTCTGTATAATACATGTTAATTCTGATCGTTTGTTAAGTAAACTATCGACATTAGAATATAATACAACAAAATCATTTGAAACAGGAATATGAAAAGACAAATTTGTTCGGGTGTCACTCTCGGGTGTTCCAGACAGGTCTGTGTCAAGTCATTTGTCTGAGTTCTGTCGTGTCGATGTCAGGCGTCTTGATTGAAATTCACTTCCCCCCGGACTGTAATACGTTTTACGTTGGGTTTGGTGGTGGTCTATCTGGCGTTGCGATTGCGATTGTACAGGGGTTGTCGACGTGATGTATATTTGGTCTTCAGTCTGTTTAATTGAACGAATTCGAGGGCTGGGCGTGTCGGCGCCACTTGATTGTATTTGGGTATCGAGGGGACTGTCTGGATCCAACCTCAGTTTCACACCATAGAGCAGTAAAGTTAGGTGCCCCAAACGTAAACAATAACAAGTTGCTAGTGATTTCCGTTAGGGACCGGAATAATTTACGCACAATATAGGTCTCCCAATTTTGTAGTTTGAGTTGTAGGCAATACACTTTCAGTATTGAAAATATGTTTACATAAAATCTAACAGTTGCAGAAATAATAATATAAGGCTAAATTATTATGAAAATCAGGCTCCGAATAATTCTCGTTTTGTTCACACCAGCGCAATAATTTGCTCTGGTCTAAAAATAGATAGACTGTAACTTTTGATAAATTTTATAAAATTTTACCTTTTGTTCCATAACATATCCATATCTAGACATTATTTGATGCATGATCGAGTATTTATGAATATGTGTTTCTTTTGCCACCTAACAGCCAAATTTTAAAGGTTATTTTTTTCTATTATTTACATTGGAACGTGAGCTGTCAAGACAGGAACATGTGGTTTGCCACGTGCTTCTCGACCTTTGTTTACGTTTGGGGCACCTAACTTTACTGCTCTATAGATGGTCACTGCCATGACTTGTCCGTTCATTGACCATGCCGAGTCGATCCTTTCGTCATTTTTTGCTGCTTTGAGCAGATTGAAATTCTTCTGCGTTAAGTCTTCAAATATTGAAATGCCCGAGCCTTTTAATTTATTTTTTGTTGGCCTTGAGCACCATATCACGATCCAATCGCCTTACAAATTTGATAATTATTGGTCTGGGTTGATTTTATTTCGTTCTGCCAGTACGGTGTAAAGTGTCAATTCCGGTGATGTCAATGTGGGTTTCTAATCTATTGAATAAGTCCAGAACGAGTAAAAGGCAGTCATTGTTGGTTTCGTGTGTTTTCTCTTGGATTCCAAAAATGCGGAGGGAATTTCTCCTCGAATAGGTTTATAATTCATTGTTTGGTTTTTCAGTAATTTCAACTTGTTTTTTTTTTTAGATTAATGTTGATCATTTTGATTTCCCTTATTTCGTCTTTATGTAGTTTTAATTCATGTTTTAATTCCATGTTTTCTTGTCTTAGTTGGATAATTAGGTCCTTGATGTTTCTCATTTCGTATTTTGTAATGTTTGAAGTAGGTCTTGGTTGTCGGGTTCTTTAGAAGGGGTAGATTGGGGGGAAGGGGTGTTTTCGAAGGTATCCGAGTTTCTTTATTTTGCATCCCTTCGGCATTTTACCCAAATTGAGATGACGTAATTTAAAGTTATTATGACATTGAACAAACGCAACCGTTAGATATTCAAAGAAAACCAATCAATACACTTATATGGACGAATTTAAAGTTGAAACGAATATTACTATAGAAAACAAATACGAAAATGAATATATTAAACAAACACTCATCTCTTGATCCCATCTTTGCAACGTAAAAAACATCAAATTCCATAACAAAACAGTACTGAAAAGAATACGTTATTATTATTATTATTATTATTATTATTATTATTTATTATTATTATTATTATTATTATTATTATTATTATTATTATTATTATCATATTTATCATTATCATCATCATTATTATTATCCCCATCATCATCAATATTATTATTATTATTATTATTATTACTATTATTATTATTATTATTATTATTATTATTATTATTATTATTATTATTATTATTATTATTATCACTATTATTAATTTTATTATTATCATTATCATTATCATTATTTTTATAATTATTATCATCATCATCATCATCATCATCATCATCATCATCATCATCATCATCATCATCATCATCATCATCATCATCATCATCATCATCATCATATTATCATCATCATTTTCATTATTATTATTATTATTATTATTATTATTATTATTATTATTATTATTATTATTATTATTATCATTATTATTATTTATTTATTTTTTTATTATTATTATTATTATTATTATTATCATTATTATTATTATTATTATCATTATTATTATTATGATTATTATTATTATTATTATTATTATTATTATTATTATTATTATTATTATTATATTAATATTATTATCATTATTATTATTATTATTATTATTATTATTATTATTATTATTATTATTATTATTATTATTATTATTATTATCATCATCATTATTATTATCATTATTATTATCATTATTATTATTATTATTATTATTATTATTATTATTATTATTATTATTATTTATTGTATTACTATCTCATTTGTTTCCTCAGTAAAGATGGGAAGTAGCCTACTTTATTTATTTTTTTGGTCCATATAAACATGTCATTTTCATTCAACCACGTTCAACCACATTCAGCAGATATAATAATATTCTTTTCTACTTGTAGCAGATATGATCGATCAACTTTGACAAATAAAGGGTTGGGTGTATTGATATTGATATTGATAGATCCTTAAAACGAGATTAAATTTACTTAAGAGGGTCTAAGGCTATTACAATTTATTCCTCAAAGCAATGGAGTACATGCAATTCAAACAATAATCCCAAGTGAGAAATTTTGGTTTACAATGATCTCAATGGATTTTATGTTTTTGGTGTAAACAGATGTATTGTTCTCACTGTGCTGTGACGTAACTCTCTTGATCCTCTTATTATTGATTCGACATTATCAAGCAACGTGTGACACATTAAATGAAAGCTGCGATTATTGGTGATATAAATATATATATATATATATATATATATATATATATATATATATATATATATATATATAATGGGGGGGGGTGTATATGTTTTGGTGATAATCTTAACACCAAAACACAGAAAGTACAACCTACAATCACAAACAACTATAACGATTACACTTCCCGTTGATTGCCATAGTGGCATGTAATAGTTCTGTAGAAGTTAACAATAATTCTATTTTATTTATATATATTTATCTCTCCTTTAACATTAAAGTTAAGTACTTTTATTTCGTGATTTTTATTTTATAACTTTATATATAACTATATTGAGTAATAAGTATCTAATACATAAATAAATGTCATATTCAATATTCGAAGTTTCATCAACTCTATTTACATTCATTTGGCATGTCCAACATTCGTACATTCGAGAGTTTCAAATAATTAATATTATACAAAATGCAATAATATACAATGTCATTTTACATTATTCATCAAAATCAAATATTATGTTGGTAAGTTCTTAATCAATGGCATTCTTCAAAATAATAAATTGTCTCAAACTTTAGATTATTCCAAATTGTCACAGTTCTTTGAATTTTGAGAACGGGCGTGCTTTGGTCAAAATTTAGGACCGTTTGAAATAGTAGTCTAAGTAAAGAGGTCGATTCTAAATGGTTGGGCTTACTCCATCATTCTCGGTTGTGAAACGTAAATGGTTGGGCTTACTCCATCATTCTCGGTTGTGAAACGTAAATGGTTGGGCTTACTCCATCATTCTCGGTTGTAAAACGTAAATGGTTGGGCTTACTCCATCATTCTCGGTTGTGAAACGTAAATGGTTGGGCTTATTCCATCATTCTCGGTTGTGAAACGTAGACAAAAGAATTGTACTTATTAGTCATGCATCCGGGTCTTATTGGGGGATTAGCATAAACTGACATTTTCTAATGATTAAGTGGCAGTTAGTGTGACATGACAGACTGGGTAACAATGAGTAAAAAAAAGAACAACTTATATTTTAAATGCCAAGATTTATTGTTGTGTCCCAGAATAAATAAAACGTGTGACCCATCGCCTCAATCGGGTATTATGTTGGAGTGAATCCGATCCTAAAAAGGGATTTTAAAATTTATATAACAAGTTTCAAGTTTATTTACTTTTAATATTTCGCCAATAATTCACACAACTTTGATGGCAACATACGTGAAAGTGAAAGAGAAATAGAAAAAATGGTCAATAGAACCAACAAAACAAGATGATAATGCTGATAATTGTGGTTAAAAAATGAAACCAGAAATGTGAAATGTTAGTATTTGTCATATAACTGAGTCGGTACATTCAATTTCCTCATATACTCATAAAATGCTTTTTCCAAGTTGCTAATTTCCGCTGTGAATTCTATTTTTAGCATCTAAACCATCCCGACAAAACACCGTTTTGAACAGATGAATATATATATATATATATATATATATATATATATATATATATATATATAATATATATATATATATATATATATATATATATATATATATATATATATATATATGCTTTCCCCATAATTAAGGAGTTAACTGTTGTCGTACTCTGGAGACTGACACTCGTCCTTCAAATATTGATCGATTTAAATTACCCTCATCTTGGCAAAAACTCTCAAACATGGGACTCGCAAAATCCCAGGTTTGAGAGTTTTTGCTATCAAGAGAATCATTTAAATCGATCGATATTTGAAGGACGAGTTTTCTGACTAAATATTTAAATGCGTGTCTTAGTAGAGTACAGCCACTAGTTGGTGAAAAAAGTACTCGACGACTTGCAGTTTATACAAGATTTAAATGAAATTATATTCGAATTATATTCGCCGATGAGGTGCTGGTTTTTATAAAATGAAAATTAACTTCCATACAGTCTGTTAGGCGAATGATTATATCATTACGAAGCGCATCGCGTGGTTAAAATAAGCCAAATCTACATTTAACTCATGATATACCATTCTCGTGCTTGTTTCAACTGCATCGTTATGGTGTCTTGTAGCCAAGTCAAACACATGTTGATCATAGTTATTTCTGGGATGGATGATCAAAACTCTAACCATCGTTGTATCATTGGGTCTACTATCTGTAGTGTACACTCATTATCCAGCTCAATAAAGTTGTGAATCGGTACTTAACTTGAGTGCTAATACAATAAGGGTGCCCAACAGGAGACTTATAAATTTGATTTGATTTTATAAATCTTGCTGGGGTAATTAATTGTGAAATTTGTTGTACATGGTGGAAACTTCTATTCGCACTGTATAAATCTGTGTATTATATATTTATTTATATCTACTTCTTGTGCTTTGAAATGTCATAAACACATCAAAATATGAACATCTAAATAATCATGGAATGGGGTGACTAAGGCCAGTTGATATGAGTAAAACCAATCCCCTAAATTTGCCTTCCCCCCCCCCCCCCCCGGATTGGAACTCATTAAACAAATACGGTTAAATGTCAATCATTTGATAACTTTCACCCTTCCCCACACTGAATCATTAGAACATCGGACGAGTTAGTTCAATGTCAAGGTAGATATAAATATGAAGATGTTTTTCAAAAGATGATCTGTATTGACGAACAGCATATATTTAGACAAGAAATTAGATACCATCGCTCTGAAACTAGAAGATCAATAACACAAGGTATGTATCCAGTCTTCCTGAAGACTGGTTTTACACTTCCAATGGGATTGGAACCCGTTTTTTGACATCACACTTTTGTTCCCTTTTATTGTCTTTCATTTTGTAAATGCCCGCACTCAACTTTGCTTGTCTTTGATACAAGGAGAAACAACATCGACAAGGCACCCACGCCACGACCCGATGCATGGCGCTCCCTGTGGGAGTTTATGGTGACTAAACGACTTCAGCTCTATGTCGATTTTCATTAAAATGTGTGGATTTTGTTTTTCATTGATCACCAAAACCTCATTTAAAGGGGTGATGGGAATTCACGATTTAGTAATCCAAACAACTATGCTTTGAATTTCACTCAAACACGTTTATTTAAACCGACGATCAAATGACGGCTTTGATCATATTGAAATTGGTTGTGATGTACAGGAAAAATTGATTGGATGATTTTTATTTCGAATAGACCAATCCAAAGTCAGTATGAGTAAGTTAAACAGGAAGGCTTTGGTTTTTATTAAATTTTTTGATAATGTTGTTAAAAATCATTCTTTGAAATGTTTAATAAATTTCACATTGCGAGCCCCTGGTAAAAGCATACTATTTACTCAAAGCAAGCTCGAGATTTTCATTCATAAATATGCGCATATGTATTGAATAAATGAATTTGCTACCAGTTCCAGTCCCTTGTTTAGTAACGGAGTTATTACAAGTACCCACATGTATACAGAACTTCAATCTCATTGTTGTGGCTTTTTGTTTACTTTGCTTATTTCATTGTTTGAGTTGTGTTATTTGTGAGTTTTGTTCACTTGTATAGATAGTATGCGCTTGGCTAAGAAGCTCATAACCTTGCCATCCGGAAGTATAACGGACCAACACACAAAACTGTGTGTATCCATGAACGTTTATAGTCAGGTTAATACAGTTCAGTGAGCATTACTCATAAACGCGGATGGCAAAAACAATAACAAAGACCTGAGTTACGTCATCTTCGAACTATCTATAAATGATCAAGCCTCTGAAATTTTGTTTTTATGTCATTTGCCTCTTTTAAAGTTTTCACTGTGTTGGACACAACTAAGGGACAATATTTGACAAATGCATTCCCCAAACACAGTATTTTCTTGCGACAATAAGCTAAGCGTGGTTTACGCTGTTTTATTCATTCACCCAACCGACCATATATATATATATATATATATATATTATATATATTATATATATATATATATATATATATGGTCGGTATATATATATATAATCTTTTAAAATCTTCCATACCAAGTACAGGTTGTCCTCTCTTAGAAATTGCACTCTCACAATATCAATCACTTATTCTAATATGCAATGTTTGGGTACCCAGGGAGTATAAAAATAGAAAATAGAGCAAGAGATAGGCACAAAATGGCGAAGTTGATTAGGCATTTGAGATACACTCGACTGATTCGGGTTCGAACCGTGTTGTTGGTTTCTCGTATTTTTCCTTGTGCAATAAATTTAGACTTTATTGGGCACTGTGCGGCGCTGCACTGCGGCTGACTTCAGAATTATATCTACGCCATTTATTTTTCACTTGATGGCTAAAAATAATAGGGGGGGCAGGTGCATTGTCAGTATCGTATGTGTGAAGTCAGTGTCCGTAATTCATTATATAGAACGAAGAAGGTGACGGACGTTATAACATTATTGGACTATCAAGAGAGTTGAAAACAAAGGGCACTCTGTATGACTGTAGGTGAAAAGTGAAGACAAGGGAATTACAGGAGGACAGTTGAAGATTACCTCTAAACCTTTGGGATCAATCACACTTACTTCATATTATAATGATATATGTATATTATGGCCAAACTCTCCAATTCAGTTTTAGGGTCGCGGTTTCATCTACAGTTTTGTTGTTGGTATTCAACGGATACTTTATAACGAACATCAAGGGATTGTGAGCATGCTAAGTGACCGGATGGTGATAATGACGGCAAAATGATAAAACAGTATTTAAACGCGTGATCGCAAAGAAGAAGAAAAAAGAGAAAAATAAAACAACTCAAAAAGGAGCATTATGACTCTTTACCATTAATAAGACGCTTTCTAAACACAAAAACAACAGGGATACTAAAGGTGAGATCGTTAGAAGGGATTCAATAGGCAATTTGAAAAATCTTAACATTAGACAAGACTGCCCTGGATTAAATTAAATCATATTTAGAAGGATGTTTAAAAAAGAATAGCCTCTTGTGTCCTGATTTCTCACCTCTGTCTTAGTTTCATGATCATAAATAATGCATCTACGATGGTCTCCATTGATCCAGAAAAATATCTCCATAAAGAGAGCACCAATAATGACATTCAGCAAAACTTTCCATTACTGCAAGCAACAGAATGGAATCAATGCGCATTATTTAATCGGCCTCTATACTATTGTGCCATCCCTGAGTATAATGGACGGCGACCCCGTTTCGAGACGAAATAAGTCCCAGCAACCCTTGTACGTAGCTTCCCTGATTTCGGAAAGAGCTGCATATACGAGATGGACGTCGGTTTGGAGGAATTCGCCCCCTCGAGGAGGCGGGGTCATCGACACCTCGAAACTGGGGGAGAGGATGCCAGGCTTTTCCACCCACCAGCCAGAGGAGCCACCGGGTGGCAGCGAATCGACTCCGGTCGAGAACCTGTCTCACGGCACGCTCACTACATCAGTGGGGACTTGCCACCTGTCCAATATGTACCCGTTGTGGCCAAGAGCCCGAAACTGCAGAGCATCTAGTTGAACGAAGCTTCCGGGTGTACACGATTGCCGCGATGAGTTTGTGTCCTGGATACATCATAACATAGTAGTTGTGACACCATGAGAAGCTGCTGCCATCCTTGACAAAGTTTATTCCTTATTTTTTTTTTTTTTTTTTTTGGGGGGGGGGGGGGAGGCAGAGCACTTTTATTTCAGATCAATTGATTTAAATGGTCCTCTATTCGTCAGATGACATGTCTTCTAGCCAAAATGACAAAATGTGTGCTGTCGAAGTATGGCAGCGTTGAGGTTTAGAAAATTTATCCTTTTTCTTTTTTTTGGGTGTCACAAAGGGCCTCATTATTATTATTATTATTATTATTATTATTATTATTATTATTATTATTTATTATTATTATTATTATTATTATTATTATTATTATTATTATTATTATTATTATTATTATTATGTCATTGAAGAGGTTTTCACCACAGAAAATTATATTCCATGAGCGATTTTAAAATAGTATGTTCTGATGCAAGATTCGACGAACATCAATTAAAAGTTTTAATATAAAGATTGAAATGAAAACTCTATTTTAGTGCCAATCGATTTATATTATTTCCTTCTATACCACCAGCCTGTTTACTGGAACTTTTGTAAAAGATATTTTTAAAATTCGACAATTAACTTGTTGTTTTTGTATTATTATTATTATTATTATTATTATTATTATTATTATTATTATTATTATTATTATTATTATTATTATTAATATTATTATTATTATTATTATCATTATTATTTTGTTTTTTTATTTTATTATTATTAATAATATATTAGTATTATTACATTATTATTATTATTATTATTATTATTATTATTATTATTATTATTATTATTGTTGTTGTTGTTCTTGTTGTTAGTTATTATTATTATTAATAATAATATTAGTATTATTACCATTATTATTATTATTATTATTATTATTATTATTATTTTATTATTATTTTATTATTATTATTATTATTTATTATTATTATTACTTATCATGATTATTATTAATATTATTATTATTATTATTATTATTATTATTATTATTATTATTATTATTATTATTATTACTATTATTATTATTATTATTATTATTATTATTATTATTATATTATTATTATTATTATTATCATGATTATTATTATTATTATTATTATATATTATTATTATTATTATTATTATTATTATTATTATTACTATTATTATTATTATTATTATTATTATTATTAATATTATTATTATTATTATTATTATTATTATTATTATTATTACTATTATTATTATTATTATTATTATTATTATTATTATTATTATTATTATTATTATTATTATTATCATGATTATTATTAAACAGAGCGACAAGGACTTGAACTCGGTCCATTTTGAGTACAAAGCAAATAACGTACCGGTGTAAAATATACAAGAGAAAAGGTTATTTTACATTCTCTTTGTTGTCTCTGATTGCGTCTGTGGTAGTAGGATTATTTTTGAGAGGACATTGATCTGAAGTGGAAGAAAGGGATTGAGTTTGCTTTAGCGTGATGTTCGGAAATTCCGGAGGATATGAAAAAAAAGGAGGAACGAAGATATTCAATACACCAGTCGCTTGATGTTTGAAGAGGCAGGAGTTGTAGATAGTTGAATTTCTGCCATGAATATTTGATTTCAAAAATTTATATCATGGTAACTGGTAAGTTTTATGCTATAATGTTGATGTAGCCATCGTTTATATTATCATAGTCTTCTATCTGGCCTTCATAATTACATCAAGTACATGCTATTTATTTACATGTGTTTTGTAGTATTGATCTCAACAATCAAAAAATTATTTTAAAAACTGGCATCAGAAACTGGCGATGTGATTCGCATCTGGTTTCGCTCATAGAATCACAAGAGATTGATTGCTGATATCATTCAATATGAACCAAATTGCACACTGTTTGTTTTGAATTAATTTCAACATGTCAACCATAACCGTTTCCATAGCGAATACTACCGTATTTACACTATCGGATCGGATCGCTGCATCCGCCCTTTGCCTTTACTTTCGATGACTAGGGTTTATGGATGTGAATCAAGTTAGCTAACAAAAACAACAGTATACGTTGTCTATTGATTAAAGAGATATTGAATGATTTTGTCATTAGCATAATCCACACGATATAGAATACCCAGGATGCCACTGTAATGAAGGGAACGCTCAAGTTATCTCATTTCCAGTCCATTGGGCAAAGTAGTAAATAATATGAGTCTGTTTTGAAATTTACACGCTATAATTGCATGAATAATAATATATCATTGCGTTTGACGCCACAAAACTGTTTTTTATGTTTGTTTGTTTGTTTTTGTTTTTTGTTGTTTTTTTTGCTAGCAATATAAGTCACAAGTCATACAAGTTATTTTTTAAACATTTCCAAAAGTTTGTCACCATTGCTGTTTTGCTCATTCTTTGACTGTCCTGCATACCTCGATATTGATTATAATATCGAATCATTTGAAGTAAAATACAATTTAGGCATTCAGTTCCAAACTTCTAATTTCCTCCATCAAAATGTTGACAGACATCTTTACTCGTTTTCCCAAACAAATTCTGCCAATGGAACAAAGACAATTGAACATTTATATCGAGCAATGTCCACTAATTGTGCCCAAAGCGCTTTACAATGGGTCCCTAACCAACAACAACACTGAACATGTAGGACGAGAGACAATGACTCAACTATGCACCGCTCAGAACGGGAATCGAACCCTGGACCTTCCGATCCGAAAGCAACTGTGATACCACTAGAAAACATTGTCGAGAAACTTTCCTGCTGGAATCAAGCCACTGAGCAATATTGATGTCTTTAAATAATAAATGCACTACAGACAATCAGGAAAGTACCCTAACTATTTTACTTTTTCATTTCGAAATGCTTATTGACAGTGACAGTAATAATAATATTCCAAATGTATCAGCCGATTTATGTGGAGAAAATGTTTACTCCAGTTAACTGTCGTACTCTTGAATATCTCGTATTTTAAAAAATTAGCCAGAAAACTCGTTCTTCAAATACCGCCCGATTTAAATGA
>NC_088360.1:91692004-91714504 GCF_034508935.2 Berghia stephanieae | reverse complement strand
TGACGTGTAAATATCCAGTTCGATTCCCGCTGAGAGGGGTATAAAGAATAGTCCTTGGGAGAGACATTTTCTCACCATACTCATGTGTAAAATGAGAATTTAGTCAGTAACAGCATTACATCCAGGACCCCGAGGACTTGTTTCTTCATACTGGAACCGTGGATTTTTAAAAAGAATTCATGCAGGCAGATTATGTAAATCTAAATTGCAGTGTATTTTATTTTCAACTCAGTAAGCATAATGATCGATACTCATTCTTGAGTAGAATACTAGTTTGCGTGATTTGGTTTTACATTGCAATTCTCAAATTATACAATCTACGTATTTGATAGAGTATTCTGACAATCATCTCTGAATGGTGATGATGATTAGTAAGAGGAGGAAATAGAGAAAGAGGAGGAGGCGGATACTGATGATGATGATGATGATGATGATGATGATGATGATGATGATGATGATGATGATGATGATGATGATAGTGGTGGTGGTGGTGGTGATTTATTGTTACTCATCAATAATCCGAAATCCAGTCACTTGTCACACTGACACATTGTTTAGTATTTTGCTTTTGAGTTTATATAGTGCAATATCCACTAAATGCAGCCAAAGCCCGTTGAATGAGGTCCAAAGCCAAATGCAATACTTAACATGTAGGACGACGCATGGCACTGAAAACACGATATTACAATCTTTTAACAACGGGGATAAAATTGTTATCGGCTAAGTGTTTAACCAGTTAACTGCCGTACTCAGTAAAAACTCGTATTTAAGTTTGGCCAGAAAACTCGTCCTTCAAATATCATCGATTTGAATTACCATCATCTCGGCAAAAACCTCGCGAGGTCCCAGGTTTGAGAGTTTTTGCTTAGATAAAGGTCGTTTAATTCGATCGCTATTTGAAGGACGAGTTTTCTGGCCAAATTATTTTAATCCGTGTCTTTCCAGATTACGACAGTTAACTGGTTAAGCGTCCAACCGATAGTAGTTTTGTCTCCATTGTAAAAAAAAATTGTAATAGCGTGTTATAGTGTCATGTATCGTTCTACATGATAAGTATTGCTATTGCCTTTGGATCTCTTTCAACGGGCTTTGCTTAAATTCCTTTTGTAGCACAGTTCTTCTATAATACTGAATTGAGACTGGGGGTTAAAAATTACAAGAGCGTTCGGCTCAAACATGGACCAATTGCTTTTGAATCTGGGTAGAATCAGGTTTATTTTCCTGACTCTTCTTTCCATTCAGTTTCACTATTTAGGTATAGATAGTATGCGCTTGGCTAAGAAGCTCATAACATTGCCATCCGGAAGCATAACGGACCAACACACAAAACTGTGTGTATCCATGAACGTTTATAGTCAGGTTAATACAGTTCAGTGAGCATTACTCATAAACGCGGATGGCAAAAAACAATAACAAAGACCTGAGTGACGTCATCTTCTAACTATCTATAGCGGTTTGGTCTTTGATTCAGAACACGACAAGGTTAGACCCGAGGGTTCGAGTGGCAAATTCGGCACCAACGCGATGTGCCGTTAAAGTAAGCTGTCCTTCAGAGCCATTAGACAACTTGGAGCCGACATTTATATAAGTTTTTATAGGGTGAAACGGTAAAAAGCAATTACTTTCTACTCTTTGGATAGGTCGATTTTCTAGCGGCTATGTGGTCTTGTGGTATGACACTCGCTTTCGGATCGGAAGGTCCTGGGTTCGAGCCTCGCGCTCGGCGCATAGTTGAGTCCTTGGAAAAGGCTCTTTACTCACATTCTCTCACCGTACTCAGGTGTAAAATGAGTAGCTGGCCATTAACAGCGTTGTCTTTGTCCGAAAAATTGTAATATCGCCTAACAGGCGGCATGTCCCATCCTACATGTTAAATGTTGCTGTTGACCAGGGACCAATTGTAAAGCGCTTTGAGCACATTTAGTGGATATTGCGCTATATAAACCTCAATAATTTTTTTAAAAATGTTATCGCAAAGTGCTTTCCGCCAGATCTAATAGACCTCAAAACGATATCACTGCTCGGTTAACAGGGGGTCAAAAAAATATCAACTTCACGCGGGATCGCCTCGGTCCCATTTTCGTGTGAAGCTGGGGCTCTACATACTGAGCTATCGGGACCGTCATATAAGAAATGTAGGGCCAAAGAGTATCATGTTTCAACTGTATCACATTAGGCTGTTTTATTGTACACATCAACGTCATGTTAATAAAATTTGTTATGTTAAAGCTGGATAAATAGTATCATTTGAATACAACGTAACTTATATTATACCCGTCCCCCTATACCAGTGTGTCAGGGCTATTAAGTCGTACGAGTACTTATCCGATGCATTCTGGCTAATCAGTCACATTTTGTAATAGTTTAGTTTCCTTTCAACATTTATCTATTTACCAGTTATTGATGAATAAATAAACAAATAAATAGCTAAATAAATAAATAAGTTAATGGATTTTTTTTTTTAATCTAAAAATATGTCATGAAAGAAGAAAACCGATACAATAATGGCAAATTTTGGATGTCTCTCATATCTGTACAATCTGGTCTGATTGATATATTATTTGATTGAGAACCAATCACTCTACCGGCACGTGATTTAATATCTTAACTTTTTAATAAAATTAAATTCAGGGCAAAGTGTTATCCCTCCTTCGTGAACTCATTCCAGAAAAAATCTAATTGAATGTCAGCGGCCATTTTAGGACAGTTTTAAAATCCAAGTGGTGATCACTACCGGAAACGCAACAGTTTCAGGTCGCAAAGTCCGTCAGTAGATAACAAAGGCAAATAGGAGTACATATTTCAGCTTTTAAACTAGTATAACTTTTCTTCTTCTCATCTGATTTTGAAATTTTTTGGCAACATTAGAATCGTGTTGAAAAGAGCTTTATGATGTGTGTTAGTACGTTTTATCTGGTGTGCAGCTTTTGTGGGTATTCTATCTAAACGAATAGCTGTCGGTAAGTATTTGTTCTACTTTGTTTTAATTTTCTGTTGACTTACCAGAACAATGAGTCAGTTTTTGGTCTTTTTTTTTTTGCAAGGCTTATTGGTTTCTTTGGGCCATTTATTTCCATGTTTCTGTAAGGAGTTTGTACAGATTCAGTAGGTGTTTTGCGGAGATGACATACATGTCAGTGATTAGTTTTTCATCGAAAATAATCAGGTTGACCTAGACATGATATCGTTGTGAGGCAATTGATCAAGTATTATGTTCTTAGAAAGCTAGATATCAAGCGTACAACATCGTTCAAATAGAATTATATATCTACAAGCATAGCTGTCCATTCAGTGAACGGTGCCCGTTCAATAAACGTGATCAACAGTTTTCGTTTTGATTCCCTGTTGTTAAGATGAAATGCAGTTGCAACTGTTTTTGTCGTATTCATTTTTAAATACCATCTGTCAAAATACCTTTTCATGGCCATGGTGTCTTTGCTGTTTCTATATCTTCCCAGTTTCCTGATTGGTATGCTAAGGCCCAGTCATCTGCATATCCTAGTTTTGTGGAAGTTGTTTGAGGCATGACGTTAAACAATGCTGGTGCTAAGACTGAGCCTTGTGGTACTCCATTTTTTTATTCTTCTGACTTTGCTGGTGTTGTCACCAAGGACCACATGGAAATTCCTAGGTCCTGTAATGTATGAGAGCAGTTTCAATGTTTTTCTGCATGGGATTGTTTTTGCAAGTTCCAGCATCAAGCCACCAGTCCACACTGTGTCATACGCAGCAGAGAGATCAATAAACACTGTGCCTGTTTTTAATTTCTTTTCAAATCCATTTTCAATTAAGGAGGTGAGGGCAAGGACCTGCTCGGTTGTGCATCTATTTCGTTGAAACCCTGCCTGTTCAATTGGGATTATATGATTCAAGTAATGGGTTATTCTTGTTAATATTATTTTTTCTAGTAGTTTGTAGAGGCAACATAGTAGAGAGATGGGTCTATAGCTAGATGGCTCTGTTGCTGGTTTTCCTGGTTTGAGGATGGCTATAACTCTAGCATGTTTCCATGTTTGTGGGTATCTTCCTTTGTCAAGTATGTCAGACATTACGGCAGCCAACCAGTTCTTTGCGTTGTGTCCAAGGTGTGTTATCATATCTGGATATATGCCATCGATCCCTGCTGCTTTCCCATTCTTCATACTTTTGATACCTTCATGTGTTTCTTCGTGACTGATTGGGAAGGTCCACATTGAGCCAGATGATGGGAGAGAGTCGAGAGTTTTTCTGTATTCCTTGCGGATATTTCTTTCGAACATCTGATCTGGAACGTGTTGTCCGCGTTGCTTAATTTCTTGTGCCACAGTATCTGCGGACATGCGTGGAGCGGTTTTGGTTCCGTTGTTTTCAGGGTTAAGTTTCCTAATCAGTTGCCAAGCATGTCGACTCGAGTGTCTCATATCCAAGTTTTCTACTTTGTCTTCTGTCCTCTTGAAGGGTATTTAATAGCTGTTCTGCTACATCCTGGTCTTGGGTTTTTCCATATTGTTCGAGAAGTTTTTCACTCGCGTCTGACCAGCATGGAATGTGCCACTGTCTGACTCCTCTTGGGATGTGTTTTTTAGCACTTGTCAGTATCAGTTTGCTAAATCTCTGTATGTTATCAGCCGATAACTGATGATCAAGATTGATGACACAACACTACCAACTGATCAAAATCCAAAATACCTCGGAGTGACACTGGATAGACGGCTGACCTATAGAACCCATCTTGAGGGTACAGCAAGAAAGATAGAGAAACGAAATTGTCTACTCAGAAAACTGGCAGGAACAACATGGGGAGCATCGCAAGCTCTTCTCAGAACATCAACCCTGGCCCTTTGCTACAGTGTGGCAGAATATTGTGCTCCTGTTTGGACGAGAAGTGCCCATACAAACCTTGTTGATGCGAAACTAAGAGACTCGATGCGAATAGTAACTGGATGCCTGGAATCAACTCCAACACAATGGTTGCCCGTCATGAGCGCTATAGCACCACCCCACTTGAGGAGAGAGGATGCAACACAGAAATGGATATCCAGAGCTGAAGAAGATAGTGGAACTCCTCTGCAAACCATATACAAAACTGCGCCCCCAACATCAAGACTAAAATCTCGTTCACCTTTCTACCTATCAAAGAAAGAAAACTACAACACGCAAAAAGCCTGGTGCGAGGAATGGAAAAGGAATAAACCAACAGGAGGGGAACTAATTGAAGATCCCTGTAAAAGTCCCCCAGGTCTACAGGATCAACCAAGAAAATACTGGGTCGCTGCAAATAGACTACGGTCAAAACATACAAGAACAGCTGCCAACATGCACAAATGGGGGCTCCAAGAATCACCAACATGCCCAAAGTGCAAACAAGCACCACAAGATGCAAACCACCTCGTACTAGATTGCCCAGAGACAAAACTCGAAGGGGGATTTGAAACCATCAATAAATGTGATGATGACTTCCGAACCTGGATTGATACCTTGAACATAGAAGTGTAGCCGAACGATACTACTGCTACTACTAATGAACGTGATGTAAGTCGATTAACTCAAGTTGTATGATTCAGTGTTGAATAAAATGTGAACGCAATTTCTTTTATCTTAATAGACAATACATTCATCGACTTCCTAAAAATACTCCACAGCGTTTTCTTCATTTAATATCTTATATATTTGGCGCACGTCGCCAATGTCAAGAACGGAAAATGGTTCATATAGCTTTCAAGAAATTGATTGTATTCAAAATAATGAGAGGAAACACTGACTGGCATCGATTCAATGCAAGTACTACCACCTCATTGTCTTAATCGCTAACCGAAAGGTTGGCACACGACCCATGTTTCTAAAATGGTGGCGTCTGTTTTCGATGGGATTTGACGAAACAAATTTGATTTTTCAATCATCGCAATGTCTTATCAATCTCACAATAGACGCAAACCATCTTCATGTCAATTGTAAATACCACGCACAATTTGGTGGTGATGCTTTCAGTGGTTTGATGTCACAAAAAATCCAATCTGCCAAATAAATAATAAGATAAATTTTAAATACCAGCAAACATGCTAAACCTTCGATGTAAAACTGACACTGACACCCCCACCCTTTCTCTCTCCTTTCTCACTCCCCCGATCTCCACTGCAGGCATTCACATAATCGTATTCAGAAATATAAATTGAATTAACTAAACAAAATGACCGACAAAAAAGCACGACGTCGATACCCGGTTCAACATTGTGTCCTAACTCTAAGGGATCAAAGTAAATTGATTTAAAAAATGTGCATGGCTAATGTAAAATCGATCTATCTAAATTCCTAAAAAACTCGTTGTATCGCATCAGGCGTATAGAAAAGTTAAAGAAGTGGCTATTTTTTTCATAGCGGAATGTAGTCTGGTTTTCCCTGTGGACGATACACACACATACACACGCACACAACAAACAAACACACACACACACACACACACACACACACACACACACACACACAGGGACATAACCAACTCCCAAATCAACCCAAATCTCACGAATAATTTTAAACATGGCGTCTATTTAATCAATCTTAAATTGATTCTGATCTAAGAAAAATATACCTGACCACTCACTCAATGTCCAGCAAGTATGATCACCTGACCACTCATTCAATGCCCCGCAAACATGATCTAATGATCTAATGCCTCTCATTATGATAAGGTGCCAATTGATGCTAAAATGGTTTAAAAGAAAAAGAAACCATATGAGGTCCCAGGTTTGACAGTTTTTTGGGGGTTTTTTTTTGCCAAGATGAGGGTCATTTAAAGCGGTCGATATTTGAAGAACAAGTTTTCTGGACAAATATTTGAATTCGTCTTTTTCCATAGAACGGTAGTTTACTGGTTACGTGCCATATAGATTTCACAATATCTCTTACATAAGCAACCAGTCTTATCAGTGTTTTTACTTTATTTTTGAAAGCCATAAGATATCGTATCGGGCTAGATATAAAGTGAGCCCCTCCTTTTAATAGTGAACAAAAAAGGATGTTTTATATTCCACTTCTGGTTGGAATAATTCCAAATCAAACCAATACAGGAAAAGTCTCAAAACATGTTTATCATACAGTGCCAGACAAATCTAAAAGAAAAGTATAAGAAAAAAAATCATCAAAAAGAGAATGTCGCCTCGACTCCCAGGCTGATTTTTTGGAATGACTTTTTATTATATTTTATTATTTCTGTTTTGTCTGGCATTGTTTCCTACACAAGTTTTCATATTTCTATCTTACATTAATGCAGCTCCCTAATTTGTCACTTTCATAGGGAACCAATGAATACGGACAAGCCACACATTACATTTGGAACGAAAAGAATCGTCATCAAAATGTCATGATATAATTCGCAGATGATAGCATTTTGGGTATCAGTCGTCTTATTCAGTATTATGTTGAGATATACGTATCCTCCTTCAAAGCCATAAGGCCCATGGAGCCGGAGTTTATCCCTGTTTCGATTGTGTGAAACAGACAATAGCAATTACTTGCTGTCCTGTAGATAGAACGCAAAGTGCTTTCCGCTAGATCTAATAGACCCAGTTACCCATTTACTGCTGGGTGGACAGAGAGGTTGGAAAAATATATCGGCTGCACCCGGGATCGATTTTGGTCCCTTTGCGTGTGAAGTGAGTGCTCTATCAACTGAGCTATCGGGACTCCCAGATAAATGTAAAAGCTAGTTTAAAACTTAATAATATATATATGAATATAGAAATATATATGTATATATATATACTTGAGATCAAAAGAAAGTATACACATTTAAAATCGTCGTTACTTTTTTATCCGTTGGCGTAAGCTAATGATTTTCCACCGAGTAGTTTACCATTAGCCTTTCTGTGTACCGATAGTCTGTGTTTTTGTTTTGACCTGAAATTCGCTCACCACGTCGCTCACGTGCTAAAATAACCTTTTAGCCCCTTTACCCTCTTCCGCACTAGGACAGGACTGTCCTGGGACAAATATGTAACATATAGAATTTAGAGGAATCTTCCGCACCTATTGGGACGGGACAAAACAGTCCCGTTATGTCCCAAGCCGTTGTGAAAGACTCCTTCCGCACTAGGACAAAACTGTCCCGGACAAATTTGTCCTGTCCCACTGGAGAAAACTTCTATTCAAAAGGGGTTCCGCACTAGGACAGGACTGTCCCGGACACACCTGCGCGAATGCATTATTTATTTATTTTTACAAGATTCAAAAGTGTATTTGTAGGCAATTGCAACTCTAATAATTCACATTTTATGAATCAACATAAGATACGACATGACGATAATGATTTTTTATACTGTACAATGGGATTTGTTTACATAAGATTTATATAATCATGACATATTCTTATAGCAAGAGTAATATTATTGCTGCTGCTGCTGCTACTACTACTACTACTACTACTACTACTACTACTACTACTACTACTACTACTACTACTATACCACTACTACCGCTACTACTACTACTACTACTACTACTACACTACTACTACTACTACTATAGTAGTAGTAGTAGTAGTAGTAGTATAGTAGTAGTAGTAGTAGTAGTAGTAGTAGTAGTATGTAGTAATGGATGAAATAGAGGTTGCATATTTCTGTGCTTTACTACGTGGAAAAAAAAAGACAAATTGAAAGAGAAAACAATATTGGGTGCATCCTTTAATGGCCCAAAGATTGCTCAAGGGTCAATTCCGTAGACTCTATGGTGATCTCCGATCTTATCCTAAAATGACTTTCTTGGAATCACCTCATTTTACCCAGGTGCAAATGAGTACCAGTTCGCTGATGAAAGTAATCTTTGACGGACTAGCATCATTCAAGAGGATAATAGAAAGTCAGCATGCTTCGTACCCGAAAGGCATCAGTTGACTAAGTCACCTCGCCTAGCTCAATTTGCGGCGCTGCACTGCGGCTGACGCCTGGGTTATACCTCGTCCTAGCTAAATTTGCGGCGCTGCATTGCGGCTGACGCCTGGGTTATTCCAGTCTTCCCTTAGAATAGACCCTCGAGAAAAATTTCCCCTATGGGATGAAAAATGGAATTTTATTTTTTTTTTAAATTTAAACTGTTATCTGTTTGCTCAACGCTACAGAAACATGGATAAGTTCCGGATTTATAAGCTTAGGAGGCAAGATGGCCCATGGCTAGCGCGTTGTACTCTGGACTCAGAGGTTCTGTGTTCGATTCCGACCGAAGCCAATTTGTCCTTTCTAGAGCAAGAAAATTTCCTCCAATCACTCACTCCATTCAGGTGTAAAAGGGTACCTGTCAAGCTGGGATGGTAATCTGCGATAGACTAGCGTCCTGTTCAAAGGTTTTCAAACAAATACGTTAATTGTCCGCTTCACGTTATTGAAACCGGGATAACTCCTGCACCATTGGCTACAAGGCTCTAAAGGACTTAATTTGTCTTACAATGAGCCCAAGTGGCTCAGAAGGACTTACTTTAAAATATTTTCATTGAGAATTCCCGAAATAAATAACGATAAAGATACTTGATCACACAAGTTACCGAATAGATGTGCGACCGGTTTTAGACACGTTACTGCTGTGTCACAGTGTGACACTTCTTAAATTATATTTATAAACATACGTTTTTAAATTGCCGAAAATGTTTATGTTGCTATGCCTTCTGTACGTGGTTTCATCACATAGAATTATTTTTTGAATTGTTCTTGCTTTTTTATATTCAGAATTGAAATACATAAACAAATTATAACTGTGAAATTGAATGTAAGCTTCAGTTTAATATACCAAAACAGATAAAATGGACGTTTCGGGTTTCCCCTTCATCAACAACACATGATGCATTAAAAACTACAGACGAATGAGATAATGTGGTAGTGGCGTTGTTAAGATGCATAAACAAAAACATTGATGGGCAGGAAATTGTATGCTACTTTGTGAGGAAGCGCGAATTAAAACAGAGCAATAGAAATTTATAAAAGGTGCGTACTTCTATGTCAAAAGAGGGAGGCGGGGAGGAACTGTGTAATGCAGTTAGAAGACAGTGAACTAAAATAAAGTGTGGACTATTGTTGGAAAATAAATACAACGGAATTGGAAATAAATACAAAATATAAGGGATGTAGGTATTAATATATTAATGGCATTAGCAGCAGCAGAAGCAACAGTAGTAGTAGTATAGTAGTAGTAGTAGTAGTAGTAGTAGTAGTAGTAGTAGTAGTAGTAGTAGTAGTAGTAGTAGTAGTAGTAGTAGTAGTAGTAGCAGTAATAGTAGTAGTAGCTAGTAGAAAATAAAGTAGAAAATAAAAACAGGCATTTCAATTTTGACACGGCGCCGCCAAGTCTGGGACTTTTTTGTCCTAGTGCGGAAGACTGCTATATTTTTCTACTATCACAAACGATATGAACACGGGACTGGGACAGTCCTGTCCCGTTGATTTTGTAGCATTTCACAACGGCTTGGGACACAACGGGACTGTTTTGTCCCGTCCCAATAGGTGCGGAAGATTCCTCTAAATTCTATATGTTACAGATTTGGGACAGGACTGTCCCGGGACAGTCCTGTCCTAGTGCGGAAGAAGGTAAATGCTACAAAATCAACGGGACAGGACTGTCCCAGTCCCGTGTTCATATCGTTTGTGATAGTAGAAACATATAGCAGACTTCCGCACTAGGACAAAAAAAGTCCCAGACTTGGCGGCGCCGTGTCAAAATTGAAATGCCTGTCTTTATTTTCTGCATCCCTACTACTAACTACTACTACTACTACTACTACTACTACTACTACTACTACTACTACTACTACTACTACTACTACTTCTACTACTACTACTTCTACTACTACTACTACTACTACTACTACTACTACTACTACTACTACTACTATTTCTACTGTTGATTCTGCTGCTGCTAATGCCACTAATATATTAATACCTACATCCCTTACAATTTGTATTTATTTCCAATTCCATTGTATTTATTTTCCAACAATAGTCCACACTTTATTTTAGTTCACTGTCTTCTATACTGGATTACACAGTTCCTACCCGCCTCCCCTCTTTTAACATAATTAAGTACGCACCTTTTATAAATTTCTATTGCTCTGTTTTAATTCGCGCTTCCTCACAAAGTAGCATACAATTTCCTGCCCATCAATGTTTTTGTTTATGCATCTTAACAACGCCCCTACCACATTATCTCATTCGCCTGTAGTTTTTAATTCATCATGTGTTGTTGATGAAGGGGAAACCCGAAACGTCCATTTTATCTGTTTTCGTATATTAAACTGAAGCTTACATTCAATTTCACAGTTATGATTTATTTATTTATTTCAATTCTGAATATAAAAAAGCAAGAACAATTCAAAAAATAATTCTATGTGATGAAACCACGTACATAAGGCATAGCAACATAAACATTTTCGGCAATTTAAAAACGTATGTTTATAAATATAATTTAAGAAGTGTCACACTTTGTGACACAGCAGCATTGTGTCTAAAACCGGTCGCACATCTATTCGGTAACTTGTGGGATCAATTATCTTTATCGTTATTTATTTCGGGAATTTTCAATGAAAATATTTTTAAGTAACTCCTTCTGTGCCACTTGGACCCATTGTAAGACAAATTAACTCCTTTAGAGCCTTGTAGCCAATGGTACAGGAGTTATCCCGGTTTCAATAGCGTGAAGCGGACAATTAAACGTATTTGTTTGAAAACCTTTGAACAGGACGCTAGTCTATCGCAGATTACTATCCCAGCTTGACAGGTACCCTTTTACACCTGAATGGAGTGAGTGATTGGAGTAAATTTTCTTGCTCTAGAAAGTACAAATTGGCTTCGGTCGGAATCGAACACAGAACCTCTGAGTGCAGAGTACAACGCGCTAACCATGGGCCATCTTGCCTCCTAAGCTTATAAATCCGGAACTTATCCATGTTGCTGTAGCGTTAAGCAGACAGATAACAGTTTAAAATTAAAAAAGATAAAATTCCCTTTTTCATCCCATAGGGGAAATTTTTCTCGAGGGTCTATTCCAAGGGAAGACTGGAATAACCCAGGCGTCAGCCGCAATGCAGCGCCGCAAATTGAGCTAGGGCGAGGTATAACCCAGGCGTTAGCGCAGTGCAGCGCCGCAAATTGAGCTAGGGCGAGGTGACTTACTCAAGGCAACACAGCGCATCAGTGGGTGATCGAACTGATGCCTTTCGGGTACGAAGCAAAGACCGTACCACCGAGCCATGCTGACTTTCTATTATCCTCGTGAATGATACTAGTCCGTCTAAGATTACTTTCATCAGCGAACCGGTACTCATTTGCACCTGGGTAAAATGAGGTGATTCCAAGAAAGTCATTTTAAGATAAGATCGGAGATCACCATAGAGTCTACGGAATTGACCCTTGAGCAATCTTTGGGTTATTAAAGGATGCACCCAATATTGTTTTCTCTTTCAATTTGTCTTTTTTTTCCACGTAGTAAAGCACAGAAATATGCAACCTCTATTTCATCCATTACTAGTAGTAGTAAGTAGTAGTAGTAGTAGTAGTAGTAGTAGTTGTTGTTGTTGTTGTTGTAGTAGATGTAGTAGTCGTAATAGTAGAAGTAGTGGTAGTAGTAGTAGTAGTATAGTAGTAGTAGTAGTAGTAGTAGTAGTGGTAGGTAGTAGTAGTAGTTGTAGTAGTAGTAGTTGTAGTAGTAGTAGTAGTAGTAGTAGTAGTAGTAGTAGTAGTAGTTGTAGTAGTAGTAGTAGTAGTAGTAGTAGTAGTAGTAGTAGTAGTAGTAGTTGTTGTTGTTGTTGTTGTTGTTGTAGATGTAGTAGTCGTAATAGTAGAAGTAGTAGTAGTAGTAGTAGTAGTAGTAGTAGTAGTAGTAGTAGTAGTAGTAGTAGTAGTAGTAGTTGTAGTAGTAGTTGTAGTAGTGGTAGTGGTAGTAGTAGTTGTTGTAGTAGTAGTAGCAGCAGCAATAATATTACTCTTGCTATAAGAATATTTCATGATTATATAAATCTTATGTAAACAAATCCCATTGTACAGTGTAAAAAATCATTATCGTCATGTCGTATCTTATGTTGATTCATAAAATGTGAATTATTAGAGTTGTACCAAGGACTTATTTTTTAAATTATTAATTTATAATTCAAACTATTAAATAACTAATCTATTAATTAGAAGATTTTACATTATTATTATCACCATTATAATTATCATTATTATTATTATTATTATTATTATTATTATATTATTATTATTATTATTATTATTACTATTATCATTATTACTATCATTGTTTGCCTTGCTTTATTATTGATTTTATTTACTTGATTTGTTGATGAAAATATTATATTCTTGTATGAGTTATATTGACAATTGCATACAAATAAACTTTTGAATCTTGTAAAAAAAAAAAAAAATGAATAATGCATTCGCGCAGGTGTGTCCCGGGACAGTCCTGTCCTAGTGCGGAACCCCTTTTGAATAGAAGTTTTCTCCAGTGGGACAGGACAAATTTGTCCTGGGACAGTTTTGTCCTAGTGCGGAAGGAGTCTTACTGTGGACATGAAGTGTGTAGATTAATTTTTTTTTTGCCATCCGTGTCTTCATGAACTGTTTTCAAGGCAGGAAAACACAATACAAAATACCATCCATTAATCTATGCGATGCCACGACTTAGTTTAGAACAACCTGCACGTGCCATTGGTCATCTTCACGCTGGACAGTCTGTGACCAATGTTGCAAGAATGTTTAATATCAAAAGGAGAACTGTATATTCCTTAGTGGATCGATTTGAAATAACACAAACGGTAAGGGACCGAAATCGAACTGGCAGACCACGAGTAACAACTCAAGGTGAGGACCGTTTTATACGCACCCTACATCTACGGGATCGTTTTGGGACGGCGACTGAAACTGCGAATTAGTCGACACTCTGTTCGTTGCAGACTTAGAGAGCATGACATTATCGCAAACGTCCGTTGATGCGACCATTTCTAAGAGCACATCACCGGTTGCCCAGTCTTCAGTGGGCCTGTACTCATCTGCGCTGGACAATGCATGCGTGGTCATAATTTGTTCTCTTCTGACTGGCCCGTCTCTAGTGGGCTAGAGTGTTCATCTGCGCTGGACAATGCATGCGTGGTAATTTGTTCTCTTCTCAGATGAATCACGCTTTGTGATTGGAAGAAATGACGGTAGATTACGTTGTTACCGAAGATCACACGAGTGATTTCACGATTCATGTGTCGTGGAATCCCCAAACAGAGGGTATGGATAGGTGATGGTGTGGAGTAGAATAAGCAGAGACTATAGGACACCTCTGGTCCAAGTAAATGCATCCTTAACCGGTGCAAGGTACATCCAGCACATTTTACAACCCCATGTTATTCCATTTTTTCATGAACATGCTAATTTTTCATTCCAACACGACTTTGCACCATCCCACTGAGCTATTGTAACAATGGCAGCAAATAATGTGAACGTTATCAGCCTGTGGCCTGCAATATCCCCCGATCTAAATCCGATAGAACATATGTGGAACATAATCGGCCGCCAAGTCCGTTCATTAGACCCGCAAAATGAACAACAACTGTTCCAGGCCATAAGAACAGCTTGGGATAACATTCCTCAACACCAGCTGGCCAGATTGACCAATTCCATGCGTAGGAGATGCAATGCTGTGATTGGAGCGAACGGGGGACATACTCGTTACGGATTGAATTAGATTGACCTATACTTCAAATGAAATGAACGCAAGTAATTTTATTAAAATGTCATTGTTTGTCAAAATTATAGTGTATGTTTTGACTTGTTACTTCCCTTTTTGAAGATCATGTTTTAAAAAGTCTATATTGCATACAAGATCAACCATAAACATTACAAATTCTAAAAAATTAAAGATAAATGATAGTACTATGATTACACATAGGTTTTAAATAAACCAGAACAATATTTCATACCAATTCTGTAGGTAAAACAAGTGTATACTTTCTTTTGATCACTAGTATATATATATACTATATGTATCTATATATATATATAATATATATATATATATATATATATATATATATATATATGTGTGTGTGTGTGTGTGTGTGTGTGTTTTCATCGAGGAGATGGAGATAGTATACAATTTCGGAAACTGCAAAAGAGACCTGCATTTTGTCGTCATAACACCATATTGACATCATCACTTGTTGTTTGTCCAAAAAAAACAACAAAAAAAAAAAAAAAAATAAAGTTAAAGATGTGAGCCATTACATTGAATAGGGGTGATTCAGATTCAGATCTGGCTATTATTGACTGAATGAGAGATTTAGGTTAACACTGTTTTCATATCCACCCCCACCCCTAACCCTAAAATAATAAAAAGAAAACTCTCAATTAAATAATTGTCAAATGTTTACTCTGGCCCTTGTTTTGAATTGGTTGGCTTAAAATAATATTTAATCTATAATGGATATTTTGCTCACATCAACCATCTGCTTTGTCGCTGCAATTGTTGTTCATTTTCTTCCTCTGAAAATATCAAATATAACTGCTTGCACTCTCTTAATGTCCTGAAACAACTTTTTCTCCAAAAGCAGCCAGACCCTTTTTATTATATTCACGGAGGGTCCCGGTGGTTCAGTGGTAAAGTGCTGGTTTCATGTGCTAAATTTGATCAATATCGATCCCGATTTTTTTTTCTGATCTCGATGTCTACACAACAGTGTGGGTTGTTAGGCACTGTAGATCTGATGGAACGTACTTTGCAATAGATTAGCGTCCTATCCAAAGAGTAATAGTAGTAGTAGTAGTAGTAGTAGTAGTAGTAGTAGTAGTAGTAGTAGTAGTAGTAGAAGTGGTAGTAGTAGTAGTAGTAGAAGTGGTAGTAGTAGTAGTAGTAGTAGTAGTAGTAGTAGTATAGTAGTAGTAGTAGTAGTAGTAGTAGTATAGTAGTAGTAGTAGTAGTAGTAGTAGTAGTATAGTAGTAGTAGTAGTAGTAGTAGTAGTAGTAGTAGTAGTAGTAGTAGTAGTAGTAGTAGTAGTAGTAGTATAGTAGTAGTAGTAGTAGTAGTAGTAGTAGTAGTAGTAGTAGTAGTAGTAGTAGTAGTAGTAGTAGTAGAAGTAGTAGTAGTAGTAGTAGTAGTAGTAGTAGTAGTAGTAGTAGTAGTAGAAGTAGTAGTAGTAGTAGTAGTAGTAGTAGTAGTAGTAGTAGTAGTTGTTGTTGTTGTTTATTTTTGTTAAGGTCCCTGATCTATAGGCATGGTGGACCAATGCTTTCCTTAGATCATTTACTGATACACACGCAAGCCTGATCCGAGTCATCAATAGTTCATACATTTTTCAGGCTCCACTCTTATTCTATTGAAGTTTGCGCTTAGATCAAATACTCACAACATCCGCCAGCCGGATATGGTTATCAACACACAAAACTGTGTATTACTTTGAACGTTTATAGTTTATAATGAGTACTAATCATTATAATGGTTGTCTAAAAACAATAACAAAGAACTGTGTGACGTCATTTTGTTTATTCTATAGATACGTTTTGATTAAATATTATATCTGACAGAGAGTATTTTGTGATAACTGACGAATTTTAAATAATACTTAACGTATCACAAGAGTCATTAAATTCTCATGTATGGAGACAAACTACTACCCATCAAAAACAAATTAATGATTTTATCAATGGTTGTTGGTTTTATTATGAGAGGCCACATTGCCGTCCTTGATAACAAAGTTGTCCATAAGCTTTTTTTTTCAATTGTTCGATATTGTTTTTAAGGTGTTTTTTTTTTTTTTCTAAGTTGAAATACAATTAATTACACTTAATAAAGTAGAGAGAGAGAGAGAGAGAGAGAGAGAGAGAGAGAGAGAAAGAGAGAGAGAGAGAGAGAGAGAGAGAGAGAGAGAGAGAGAGAGAGAGAGAGAGAGAGAGAGAGAGAGAGAGAGAGAGAGAGAGACGGTGATTGGTTGAGCGTTAACCCAACTGGCAAACCGTCGTTGTTCGATTTTTTGATGCGTCGGTATTTTGTTTACGTCTCCGTGTATGCCTGTCCACCTGTCACGTAGATCTTACGGAAATCGCTAAAACCAACAAGTCTCTAATATTAATATTTTCATACCAAACATTTGTAATATGGACAGAGAAATTTCACGTTGTTCGATTTGTTGATGCGTCGGTATTTTGTTTACGTCTCCGTGTGTGCCTGTCCACTTGCCACGTAGACCTTACGGAAATCGATCAAACCAACAAATCTCTAATATTTTCATACCAAACCTTGTAATGATGTATGGACAGAGAAATCGCAGGTTTAAGAATGATGTTGCCATTTAAATTGATAGATATATGAGGTTAGAGTTTTCTGGTCAGAAAAGAAATAAGTGTTTTGTCAGACAATGGCAGAAATACGATTGATCCCTTTGAGAAGTCAAAAGGTATACCTCAGATCTAAAAGATAACGGCAGGAAAAGACATCGGCAAATCATTGGTCCGACATGCTAATAAAAGGGATTTGGTTCTGCGACTTGTCGGTTTTTAAAAAAAGTTAACCTCCGCACTTTGGAAAGACATGTATGTATTTAAAAATTTAGCCTGAAAACTCGTCCTTTAAATATCGATCGATTTAAATTTCCCTCGTAAACTATCACACATGGGACCTCGCAATGACCCTCGCAAGGTCTCGGGTTTTGAGATTTTTTGTCATGATGAGGGTCATTTAATTAAATGAATCGAAACTTGAAGGACGAGTTTTCTGCCAATTTTTAATAAATACGTTTCTTACCAGAGTATGTGAATTAACCCATGAAACGCCGTATCCGCTCAGCCAAGACAATCGTGCCTACGTCTTTTATTTTATGTAACAAAAAGACAGGATAAACAATGAAATTGAACTTATAGATAAGAAAGACGATTACAAGATAGGACGATATGATATAATATGTCAATAAAATGAATATGGTTCGATCTCTCACTTATCGTATTTTCTACACCTCCTTGATGATAAAGAAAGTAAATAATATTAGCATGCTCGGCTAATGGTTTAGGAACGGAGTCGTTTAATAGTTCAAGATTTGTAATATGTATTCTGAGTGAGATGATCGATGAAATGTTACGTTGTATTTTATCACAGAATATTGTTACCGGTACTTCCGTACCCTTTCTCCACTCCTTTGTGATCCTCGTCCTCGTCCACTCTCTCTCTCTCTCTCTCTCTCTCTCTCTCTCTCTCTCTCTCTCTCTATCTATCTATCTCTCTATCTATCTATCTATCTATCTATTTCTTTCTCTCTCTCACACACACACACACACACACACACACACACATACACACATTAAATCATTGCCATCATCATAACTAATGTTTTATTTACCACCACCACCACTTCCTCCCCAACCACCACCACAAACACCACCACAAGAACCACCACCACTATCATCATCATCATCCTCTTCATCAACAACATCATTATCATCATTATCATCCTCACCAGCATCATCATCGTCATCATTATCTTTGATCAACAACAACAACAACAACAACAACAACAACAACAACAACAACAACAACACGGACAATATCAAAAGCAGCAACAGCAAATTTGTTTTGGAAAAAAAGGACTCTCAGACTCAAAGACCTAAAGGGTATGAGATCATCTCAGTTTCTGCAAGGTTTAACGGACTAACAATTTCGTTGTACCAATGATAAGAACGTTGGTTTATCGCAAGGTTCTTACTGTCAGATCTATGAGACCCAATTACAAAACCGTTGCTGGGTGGACAAAAAGGTTAAATTAACACTTGATCTTCTGCTTTTGAGTGACGTGCTCTTCCAATAGTGACACTTGAACCTCTTGGGCATTTCCGCATTTATATAACACAATATCCACTACCCGTGCTGAAAGAGCGTTCATTACAAAGGGAACCTAGCCAACAGCAACACGTAACATGTAGGACGATACATGATGCCTATAAGGCGATATTATTTTTTTCCGTCAGAGACAACGCTGTTAACAGCCAGATATTCATTATACACATGAGAACCGTGAGAGAATGAGTGTAAAATAAAGAGCGTTTTCCAAGGACTTAACTTTGCGAAGTTCAAAACCGGACTCGAGCCCTGGACCTTCTGGTCTGAAGGCGAGTGACATGCCACAAGACCACATAGCCGCACAATAGACCTCGTTCGCGTTCTACGAACAGAAGCCATGACAGTCTTTAATCTTTTTAGTAATGACTAACACCCACGTGCACATATTTACAGGTCTTTTAATCGACGCAATTATGGGCTTGATTTAACATTGTTGTAATGGACACTATTTTGCGTTAATCTGAGTCTTTTCATGACAACAATGAGCCCATAATAATTTGGGTTATCAGATTTGGAAATAGATACGCGTAGAACCACGGTCATAGAATATTGAAAAATTGGTTTAAATATGGTGAAAGACCATCAATGATTTAAAAGAAATGAACATAGTACTGTTTAGATACATGTATTTTAAATGCTTAGAATATGGAAAAGTATCCAAACAACAGAAATATTCACTATCTCTGTCTTCTACCACTTCTACCAATAAAAAAGAACGAAGTTGACATCAATCAGCTCGTCGTCATTCTTTTGAGACCGCCAGTTGAGTGATTAGTTCTCTCTTTATTCTTTCAAGTAGATTATAATTTTTTGCGGTAACTTTTAATTTTGTTTGTTGGTGCGAATTATCTGGAGGGTAAAACTGATGAGTATTTTACTTAAACGCATACCGTCGATAAAGAAATGGTTATATTTTCTTTCTATTTACGAACAAGAGAACGTAATAACTGTATAATTATCTTTGTGGTACTAAACTAAATGAAATACTCGTAGTATTATATATGGCGTAATTGAAAAATTTGGAGCGTCACCATAGATTTATACAATATATATCTCATGGTCAAACGGAATTTAGTTTTTGGTATGTAGATAGAGTCAAACATAAAATTGTGTTTTAGAAATGTGCATGAAAATGCTAAATTATGTTATGTTTATAAATAGGTGCACGCACTCATAAAATCATTCAAAACTTTCTAGATACATCCAATTTTCAAAATTTTAAGAAATGCCGGTAATTAGTCTTTAGAGTTGACTAAATCGAGTGATTTCTGCAATATTATATTATAGAATAAAGAAAACATCGAACTTTGGTCTATTGTATGTGTAATTTTTATGTAAATGGTGCTGCTCGAAGCTCGAAGAAATAAACAACAATGTGAAATTGAATGTAAGCTTCAATTTAATATCATCTGTTTTCGTGTATTAAATTGAAGCTTACATTCAATTTCACATTGTTATTTGTTGTATGTAATTTTAACAATTCTATGTTGTTGATAGAATATAATGTCTATATCAACATACCTACAGATTGAAGAGACATTCATCATTTCGTGTCAATATCCACGTTGATAACGTCATACACACACATTAATTCCACGACATCATAAAGGACTAATTTACATATCAACATCATCGAACATTTGGATAACTTGATCTGTTACAATAATATTATATCCTGTCCGGAAGAACTACCAATATATATGAGGGTCTAGTTGTTGTTGTCGTCCCTCACATAATGGATTACCCCTGTCACTGCCGATGGGAGACAACCGCTGCTGACAAAATCATTGTCCCAATCTCTCGCTTGTGGTTTGGACTGAGGTTCGATGTTAGAATCCTGCTCTCTCTCTCTCTCTCTCTCTCTCTCTCTCTCTCTCTCTCTCTCTCTCTCTCTCTCTCTCTCTCTCTCTCTCTCTTCGCGTCCTTTCTCTCTAGCTCTATCTCTATCTCTATCTTTCTCTCTTCTTTTTCTCATTCTATCTAAATGTCTATCTTCCTGGATTGTCCCCTATCCTTCTCTTCTCTCTGTCTTCTCTCACTGTTTCTATTTTTCTCTTATCTTTCTTACTCTCTCATTCTCCCTCTCTCTCTCGCTCTCTCAATCAATACATGCTCTCTTTTTCATTTACTATATATATCTATATCATATCTACCCTTATTACTATTCGTCTTCTCTTATCCATTTGTTTGTCTATCATGCCGATATATTTATTTACTTGTCTTTCTATCTCCCGGTAAGATATATCGCGTTAGAGTACTGTGCAACTCCGCTTTGAACGATCAATAAAGAACAATAATCAGGTTTTTGACGGATCCCAATAATCCTTAAATGTGATTATAGTAGATATCTTTTCTTTTCTTAATAAAAAAAGTGTTCTTTTGTGTGTGTGTGTGTGTGTGTGTGTGTGTGTGTGTGTGTATTGTTTTTCTTTAAAGGGGAGGGGGGGGGGGGTTGTTAGTGTTTTGTTTTCGTTTTTTTTTTTCATTTTGTTGTTGCTTTTTGTTGTTATTGTTCTTTTGTTTTTTGTTGTTTATTTTTTCATTAATTTTTTTATATTTTTTAAAAACTATTTGTTTTGATTCTTGTTTTGTTATGTTTTATTTTGCTTTTGTTTGTTTGTTTTTTTTGGGTTTATTTGTCTGTTTTTGTTTTGTTTTTGTTTTTTTGTTATTTTTGTTGTTGTTTTTTTTTTTTGGGGGGGGGGGGGGTATCCACCTTGGGGTTTTTTATCTAGGGGGGGGGGGGGGTTGTTGGTTTGTTTTTTTCCTTCTTTTTTTTTTGTGTGTGTTTGTTTTTGTCTTCTTTGAAATTTTAAGGACATGGTATACGTTCGACAAATCTTTATTTGCAGCTTTGATACCCAAATTGTCATGGTCTCATTGTTGCAATAAAAATACTCTTAAGCCAACTCAAAAATAGTATAGTGGTCAAATAGGCTCCAACAGTCCTGACGTCACTTCCTTTCTAATGACGCATAGTAACTTAGTAACTGGCTCTAAACTATCTGAACAATGGGGGACGCCCTTATGAAATATTTCTCCGACGAGCATGAAAGTGCATTCAGAGGAGAAAAACATTATAAATATGATCATGTTTTGACTTTTATACATTCTGATCACATGACATATGAAAAGTTCTAGCCAGCATGAAGAATAAAAAGTACCGATTTTCTTTGTTTAGAACCACGATGCTCGGCGTTGCTGGGCAACGTGACATCAGACTATTGAATCCAATTACAACAATGGTAAATCAAGCCTATTATAACGTCCAGTTATCAGACCTGCACATATGAGCACGTTGCTTAGTGGTTTACAATTGATTTTTTAAATGGAATGTAGTTATCATCTTAACTTCGGGCGCGTCTCCTCTTTATTCTGAACATTACCTTGTGATTATTGTGTTGCAGGAATAGGAGTGGGCTCGTGAATGACTGGATTTGTATGGCAATTAGAAATTCCAAACTCCTTTTGAATTACGTATCTCTTGAAAATTAGTAAAAGTGTGGCAGAACAGTGACATATAGCTCGAGGCAACGCAGCAGATTCTTTATAAAATAGATTCATAGATTCTTTTTCATAATTTAAATATAGTCGTGGTCTGAATGCAAGAAGTACTTTTACTCCAATAGTAGAGTTTATTTGACAAACATTTTAATCTCACGTGCATGCACCCAGTCTTAATT
>NC_088360.1:91564504-91687004 GCF_034508935.2 Berghia stephanieae | reverse complement strand
CCGGCAAATGGATTATGCCGACTGAGGAAGTGTAAGGAACACAGAAACGAGTCGTCTCGGCAAAAAAATGTGAGTGAAAATTTACATTATATATATATATATATATATATATATATATATATATATATATATATATATATATATATATTATTAATTAAATACGATTGAATGTCTTAAATTGAGACAATGATGATTTCAAATAAATTATTGTGTGCCCAATGTACAAAAAGAAACTTGTCAAATTTTTGAAAATACCCAAAACAAAGAGAGGTTACGAACTGTCAACGGAACCCCGGCTTGATCACTTTATGATATGACGAAACATATGTACTCATTGTAAAGGTACAAATAACAGTAAATTTCTTTCCAAAGATATTATCTACGCATTTAATTTTGTTTTTGAAAAATATTTTTGAATATAAAGACGTTTTCCCCAGAGTATGATCAAACATATACTGTCATTGTGTTATAAAGAGACTGGTTTCGTATCCAGATAGTCGAAAATTTTATTCTGATGCTCCAGTCCACCACCTATTGGTTGGGAGCTAGGTTTCAAATTCTAAGATCAGACTGAAGTGCGTACTTTGCAATAATATTTTTATAAGAACATCCTATTCAAATAGTACAAATGGTTACGGACAATAATAGTGCCCGTCTAATGCTGCGTAAAAACGAGGTAAACTCCTGTCCCGAGACTGGCAATTTATGATATTATGAGAAAGAAAAAAGGATTTAGTGTTGACTCACTGCCTTAAACTTATGATATTACGTCGAGACTTCATAATGCTGAAAGTTGAATTTATTGTGTGAAAAATGAACCTTGTGAGAATATGTATTTCATTAAAGAGAATAAGAATTCTAAAAGCACGAAAATTTGAATTTCCATTTTTTAAACAAATTTTACATTGATTCCACTTTTTGATTCGTGCCTCAACCCGTCATAATATCGATTCGAGGTGGTCGGGCATATTTAATCTATTCTAAAAATGAAACTCTTTTGAATACTTTTTTTATCTTTTCATAACCGGATCTATACATGGATTAATGTGTCTATAGCAGTAATCCTGGACGACGATAACAAGTTTCCAGACTTCGGTGAGTCACGAAAAGGTTCATGTTTTATCTCTGGTTTGATTCTGGATTACTTCCTCCTTTGAAATAACTCGGAATGTAAATTGAATTCTGCATGCTCAGATTTAATTTCAGCATTTTATCAAAGGATAATGTACAAGATATCGGCTATCCGCTCTCCACATGGAATACTAATATGTTGGGCAAATCCTTAAAATTATCAATAAAACCTTGATAAAGACAGCAACGAAATTTGACTTGGACTTTTCAGTATTTAAAGATGCGCAATTACATGTCAAAAGAGACGATGATTAATATTGAAATAAGATACAGTACCGATAAATCCTTTTTTTTGTGCGGCTATGTGGTCTAGTGGTATGACACTCGCTTTCGGATCGGAAGGTCCTGGGTTCGAGCCTCGCGCTCGGCGCATAGTTGAGTCCTTGGAAAAGGCTCTTTACTCACATTCTCTTACCGTACTCAGGTGTAAAATGAGTACCTGGCCGTTAACAGCGTTGTCTTTGTCCGAAAAATTGTAATATCGCCAACAGGCGTCATGTTCCGTCCTACATTTTAAATGTTGCTGTTGACCAGGGACCCATTGTAAAGCGCTTAGAGCACATTTAGTGGATATTGCGCTATATAAAGCTCAATTTGTTTTCAATTTTTTAACCAGTTAACTGACATAGTCCGTAAAGACATACATTTAAAAAATTGGCCAGAAAACTCGTCCATATCAAATATCGATCGATTTAAATGACCCTCATCTTGACAAACACTCTCAAACCTGGGACCTCGTAGCTGACGTATTTACCTTCCAAACTGAAGCTCTCTCAATCCCAAAACAATGTACTAAATGTAGATTAACCGGGGAAAAAAGAGGAGCGTTGTTTTCGAAATTGTTGTAGTGTCTCATGGTAATAGATTGCAACACTGTTCCAGCATCAGAATATGAAATAAATATTGTAGAGTGCCTTGGGTAAACACACTGTGCACATATTTGCAGGTCCGATAGCCGTAATGGAGTATATTTTGCTTTTGTTTGAGTTTATTTCCATTACACCATTAAGCCCACACAATTTTGGTTATCGGACCTTCAAATAAGTGCACGTCGGATAAGCACTAAATAAACACATTTTGAAAAAATTCAAAATCAAACACATTTCAACAAAATCAATCGTATCACGGGTTACTATCAATATATCCATGTATTTTGTTGGATTTGTCCGGATATCGTAAACCACAAATTCCTTTCTGAGCCTATTCACATCAGTTGTTTTAAATTTCTATAATGTCGTGTAAATATTATTACCAGACAATGAGTAAACAATTTAAATCGAAAATAAAGTCTTCCCCTAGTTTCAAATACTTATATAACCAATATATATATATATATAAGATATGAAGTGAGTAGAAAAGTGCCAGAAGACAATAGAGAATAAAAATTTTTTTCGCGGCGGTGGTGGGGTTTGAACCTGCGACCTTATTGGTACGACAACTCCGCCTGGCAGGTGAGAGCGTGGCTCTACCGTGTGAGCTATCCACGAACACTAAAATATTCGTTTCAAACTCAAAGTCATTTCTAGATCCCTCTCTCACCCACTTCTTGAGACCGCCGATTCGTTCACCACCATCGCGAAGTAATGTTGACCAGCAGTTAAGCTTAATAGCCAATATTCTCATCACAAACATATAACATAGAAACGATTGAGACACTGAGTATGCTCCGGTGTATGGGGTGAATTTTTAATTCAGAAAAGTGAGTGGAGCAGGCACTTATGTTGGTAACAACAAGATATGAAGTGAGTAGAAAAGTGCCAGAAGACAATAGAGAATAAAAAATTTTTTTTCCCGCGATTAATATATTTATTAATACCCCCAAAATTTGAGCTTTTACTTTTAAATAGCGCAATATCCACTAACGGGCTCAAAGCGCTTCACAAGGGGTCCCTGTCCAACGGCAACATTTAACATTTAGAACAAGACATGACGCCTGTAAGGCGATATTATAATTTTTTTGAACAGAGACAACGGCCAGGTACTCATTTTACACCTGAGTATGGTGAGAGAATGTGAATAAAGAGCCTTTTCCAAGGACTCAACTATGCGCCGAGCGAGGCTCGAACCCAGGACTTCCGATCCGAAAGCGAGTGTCATACCACATGACCACATAGCCGCACAATATTAGCATCTGGTTTTCACCACCTTCTAATAAAAAAAGTCATACATTTATGGTTATTGGTAATCGACCTTCACAACATCACCAAATTTAGCAAAATAAAGATGATCTTAAAAGACATCATTATTCTCTCCGTCAATTTCATAATCACAACAGTGCGACAAAATTATCTTTGTGTAATGTTATTGTACGAAACAAAATCGCCAAATGTAGCTCAACATTTTGTAGCACAGTTCGACAGACCATTACAGGACTTGAAAACGATTTTTAACAACAAAGAAACGGCTGAGACACAAAGTGAATGCTTGGTAATGGGAGATGATATGTCGTCTTGTGATAAAGTTCTTCCATTTTAATCTCAACCTGAAATACCCACGGTCTATGGTTGTAATGCACAAGTAAGTGAAGCGTTAATGCCATTCTCTATCTATAATATAAGACGTGACCATGAGAAGCAAATTAATGACAGCAGAGTCCTCAATAGATAACCGGACACTATCGCTCTTCGCTTGTACTTGCATAGAGAAATATTGAAGTAAAAATCAATTTGCACGTTAGCACCCCGTAGTTCATTAATTATAAGGGGGTTTGATTCTCTTGGGACCCCGGACAGCCGACCATGTCCTGGCAAAGTTCACTCGCTGTTTCCGTTGATGACAATACTCTTATATTCATTAGAAAGTGTGGTAACTAAAAATGTTAGCACAAAGTTTATTTTCCCCAATTGTGAAATTAAAATTTAAGCCTCAGACTTTAGATGCAAAATGTTATTGCCTCTTATTAATATAGATTTATACGTGTACTTCGATAAGTTCGCCCCATTATCTTGACTTGGCTTAGGGTCGCTTAGGTCCCTTTGACAACAACGCGACCTTCCACTTGTCAAGCAAAGGAGAGACCATCAAACAAGTAAAGAAATTTAAATATTTAGGCACTATCAGCACGTGACATAGAGGATATAAAACAAAGAATAGCAATAGCAAAAAACGTGTTCCATAAAATGCGACCAGTTGTTTTCAAACAACAACCTAAACTTGAAGACCAGAATGAAAGTAGTAGAAACATATGTTATTAGTACCCTTTTATACGGTTGTGAAACGTGGACGATTGACAAAGAATGTACGAGGAGGTTAGAGGCATTTGAGATGTGGGTGTATAAAAGAATGTTGAGGGTATCATGGACAGACAGATGTACGAACAAGGAAGTGTTGGAGAAGGTGAGAAAGGGAGGAATACTGATCGATAACATCAGGAAGAGGCAGTTACGCTTTCTGGGACATGTGTGGAGAAGAGACGGAATAGAAAAGTTGGTAACATCTGGGATGATCGAAGGAAAGAGAGCTAGAGGAAGACAAAGAATGACTTATCTAAATAACCTAAGAATGGCCAAATGTGACTTTAAAAGCAACACAGATTTCATGCGCACCGCAGGATCGTGATTCGTTGAGACAGCTGACCGGCAACGTGCTCAAGAGTACAAGCCACGATGGATGATGAGGTCCCTTTCGCTTATTAATCATCGGACTTTTTCCCGTTTGAGTAGTTTATATATTAATACCAGTGCTGATCAAGATAATGTTGGATTGACAGAAGACACTGGTGCCTATTTGTTGCAGCGCTGGATTTAGTAATGATAAACAACACAATTATTCGTCAAACTTGTATGACCAATCGGAAGTAATCCTATGAGAAAAAAAAGAGCCAGGTATTTTTGATTGATTGTATCCACTTAAAAATCAAACCGAGATATTTATTGAGCTTTTATATATCCACTAAACGTGCTCAAACTCAAAGCGCTTTACCTGGCCAACAGCAACACTTAACACGTAGGACGTGACATGACGCCTGCTAGGCGATATTATAATTTGTTCGGTCAGAGACAACGATGTTAACGGCCAGGTACTCATTTTACACCTGAGAACGGTGAGAGAATGTGAGTAAAGAGCCTTTTTCTAAGGACTCAACTGTGCGCCGAGCGAGGCTCGAACCCAAGACCTTCCGATCCGAAAGTGAGTGCCATACCAAGACCACATAGCCTCACAATGTTTAAATGCCAAAATATAAGCAACAATAATATGCTTAAGGAAATACATGAATTGAGAGTTGATAACTATAATTTGCTACGTTCTGTCAAGGAATTCACCGTATAGTGTGGTATTGATTATTTTGTAACCAATGACAATGGTATTCATCAAACAATCTAACAACTCTTACATCGGCAGAACAAGCGAATGTTATAGTCCATAAGTATGTTTTAAATTGTAGGGATCTAAATTAAGCGTGAACTTCACAAATGTTGGCTCTTATTTTAGTAAGAGCCCACTTAAATCCATACACGATTTAGAGTCATAATACGGATATTCGTGCTCTCAATGTGATAAGCAATGGCTATTCGGTTCCGATCATATCCAGGCCTGGCTTTGCATGTGATCTTGTTTACGAGTTAATGTCCCAATAGTTTAAATTCACTTACATAGATATAACATTAAAAGCAAACGTTGATCCTAGATTGCCAGATTAAGTGTTCAAAAAGAAGCCAAATGAGAAATACTAAAAATAAAGAAAGATTTCAAGTTCGTGTGAAAAATAACGAGCAAATAAATAGACCCAAGCAACATATTATGATACGTTCATATGTTACTTGTAATCAAATGAAAATAAACACTTTTTCTCATTACACTGCCTAGAGTGAATGTAATAGTGGGCTGAGGGAAAATGGGTTTGTTAGGAAAGGGGTTCTTGCTTTGTTGTTTTCGAAAATTTCAAACTGCCAAACTACGTATTTTTAAAAACTGTCCGATTTATTAATGAAGATATTTGGTATTGAGAATGACAATTCGGCAACTCGCTTTTAGGGACTCTAATGAATGGTAATTGTTTTGTTTGTCACAATTTTGATCCATTTTCTAATCAGTGCGTGTGAGAAATAATTAGGTCTCTTGGGTTTTCAAGACAAAGTCACTAATCCTGGACTGTTTACACCAGTCAAGCGTGATTTTATGGGGACTTGAGCTATGAAATCAAGAGTTATTTGCTGAAACGCATTTACTTCACATTGTTACAAGCGTTTCAATACAGGCCATTATTTTCGAGATAGATTAAATGTAGCTATCCGTGAAATTATTTTGAAATCGAGTAATTAATGGAGCTCGTGACATGGTCAAATTTTTATTTTCAGTGACTAATGGAGGTCCGGCAATTATCGATTAAAATTAGCTTCATTTGTTCAGTGTATTTGACTCTAGATACCACATGATTTAATTGATGACCTAATTAACTCAACTTGTAAAATTGTGTAGTGGAGGGGGTCCAATATTCACATTGGTATTATTTTTCACTTTTTGCACCATAAAACTAAAATACAGTGTGTGTTTTTATTATTGATACATCTCAGGTTTGAATAACTCCAAAGTTATGTACGCTTTCATCAAACGGTTTTTGCCATAAGTGCGGATTTTATGTAAGCTCTTTGGTAGCTGAGTTAGGATGCCATGAGTAGGAAAAGGTAATTTTGAAATAAATCGTAATTTACAGTGTGTTTGTTTTTAATCATTACCAAATTTCAAGTTTGAATAACTCAAGAACAACTGCAAGGACATCAATTTGGTTTTCAACATATTAATCCAAACGTATTAAAGTTTTTACTGATATCTTACTTGTGATCGTGTATTTGTTCAATCGTCCGATTTAAAGCTCCACGTGACCACCACCATTTTGCCATCTCATTGTTTTGTTTTCATAAAAACTGCCGTCACCAAGGGTTCCCATCGTTGCGTCAAACTTCAAAATGCTATCATTATCATCGGTTTAATCAGTGATGACGTCATACATAAAAGAATGTTACAGTGTCAATGTAATGTTCCAGTTGATATCCTTAGATCGACATGTTAGATGAAAAACATTCGAGAATCATGTCGGACATAGCAAAAAATAAATTACGATATAATATATCAAAATTACCCTTTTCAACTGATGACGCCATACCTCAGCTATCAAAAGGGCGCATAGTGTTAAAAATTGAATACATTCTCCACATATTGCAAAAAATCTGTTTGATAAAACCTTACATAGCTCTCGAGTTATTCAAACCTGAAAAGGATTTTTTTTTAAATTTTGTTTTGAAATTTTTGCTGTCGAACATCATCTGGAATCAATAAGTAAGTATTTCTGTGTATTAAAAAAAAACTATTAATTAAATTAGATCTTGACACCGTTTGCCACCAAATCACCCAGTTGTTCCAATTCGGACCCCCTAGCTGTATTAAATCAGACACCTGGCTAAAGTTTATATTATAATGCCATTGCAGGGTTAATCTATTTAAATAGCACTGCTTAAGTATAGTAATGGTGATAATGTAAATAAATTGAAACATGGGTGTCTTAAGTCTCAAAAGGAGGGGGGGGGGGGGGGTTGGGGGTCCAAATTCGCACAACTGAGTGTCCTTATTGGCACAACGAGGTGTGGTGTCACAATAGGAACATAAGGTGTCCGGATTGGGACAAGTGACTAGGGCCCAAAATTTAAAGCCAAACGCACAAATAAAGGGTTTAGTTGACAAGTATTTTATCTAAAACTTTAGATGAATGGTGTTTGCAACATATGAATTTTTATTTTCACAATTACTCTCGGTGTGTGGCCAACATAAGTCATTGAGCTGAGAAAGCCTTTTTGGGGGTCTGAATTGGAACACCCCGCCTAATGAGTTTCGGGACAAAATCCAAGGTTTTCACTTTGTAACCTTTGCTCGTCAATTTCTAATGGGTTTCTTCTATTGCTAAGAGGCTATAGTCATGATATCACTGTAACCTTAGAATGGATAAATTAACACTAGGCCTACTCACGACGGGATTCCCGATAGCTCAGTTGGTAGAGCACTCGCTTTACAAGCAAAGAGATCGAGATTTTTTCTGACCACCCCCCCCCCCCTTTTTGTCCACCTAGCAGTGATTGAGTACCCGGGTCAGATATGGCGGAAAGTACTTTGCGATAGACTGGCGTCCTATCATAAGGATGGCAAGCACTTGCTATTGTCCGTTTCACGCTATAGTAAACCTGGATAAACTCCGGCTCCATGGGCCTCATGGCTCTGAAGGACTACTTACTACTGCTAAACAAAATGGGGAGAGAGTGGGAGCGAAATTCCTATAGAATGCTTGGGACGGGGTGATGGAGGAGATAGAGTCGGTTCATAGAATAGAACAGCCAAACGAACCTTGTTGGTATCCGATTTCGTTGGTGGTTTTATTTTATGACCCTCTTTCCTCCCAGCAGTGTCTTGGTAGTTGACTCGATTAGAACTGATCAAAAGCATTATGAATTATATTTGCGCATTCTCTATTAAAAACATTTGTCACATTCCCTTCGCGTAGTCCCATGTTTGAGAATTTTTGCCAAGATGAGGGTCATTTAAATCGATCGATATTTGATGACGAGTGGCTCAGCGGTACGGTCTTTGCTTCGTACCCGAGAGGTACCGAGTTCGACTACCCGCCGCGTTGTGTGGCCTTGAGCAAATCACCTAGCCTTAGCTCACTTTGCGGCGCTACATTGCGGCTGTCGCCTGGGTTATTCCAGTCTTCCCTTGGAATAGACCTTAAAGAAAAATTTCCCCTTCGGGATGAATAAAGGGAATTTATTTTTTTGAATTTATTTAATAATTTTCTAACCAAATTTTTAATTAAGTGTTTGTTTTTTTCCAGAGGCTGGTAGTTAACTGGTTAAAAAGAAAGAAATATCCATTTCCATGGGTTTCATTGTTCTAATAGATTGCGTACACATGTATTCATTCAATAAAATATGGACAGCTAAGATAGGCCAGAGTTGGCTTGGTTAAATTGTTATGTATAAGAATTGTCTACAGTCATTCACATTACCACACCCTCCTCAGTTTTGCTTTTTGTTATTGACATAAAATCGATAATTTATAAACATTCGTTTTCGTAATATGGACCACACCAGTCGCATTTGTTTTATTTTGCCACGGCGTAATAAGAGTGATCAGATTATTTTGTTAATGCCCTTGTATTTTTTGGTTATAAACTACCCAACAGCGAATTCCATGTTAGAATGTACACATGGTGACTTGATTATCAAGACATCTTCCAAGCTTCCTTTTTTTTTTTTTTTTTCTGACATCTTTCAAATTTCGACATTGTCTGTATGCACATCCTTGAGTCAAAGTGGTATAATATTATACGATTCTTACACTCTTCCTTTTAGGAATTCCGGACGTTTTCCCAACCGCTGCACGAGCTTACGAGTGCGCGTTGGGAACAAAGTTCGAATTCCAAAACGCAAGAGTGTAAGAAATCTTTTATCTACCCCTCAATCCTATTTCGTTATCTTTGAATAAAAGACATCTTTGAAAACGTTCAAATGATACTTCTTTTCAAAGAATCTGATTTTTAGTTAATTTCAACGTTTGATAATCTGACGTCACAAATTATTATTGTAAACATAATATCATTACACGTTTCTAGTTAGGGAGAGGGTGGAATACTGTGGCTTTAGGCTTTCACAATAGCAAAATGCCGAAGGCATAAAATATGAGTAAACGTTCTTTGTCACCAATCCATGGTCAAGGACAAAGAATGTGCCGAGTACAAAGCTAATTTGAGAAAGGCACCCGTCAAGCAATGTATTTGAACTCTTCAAGTTTTGCCGTTTTTTAAATGTCAGTTCAATGTTAATGATGTGCCATTGATTTTTAAAAATAAGTTGATGGGTTTCTACTACACAAAAAGAGAATTTAGAACTATGGGATGAAATTGTTGACACATCGTCAATAAGGATAAGGTTGATAGGTGCAAACTGCAGAATATGGATGTGCAAGTGTAATCGTCTGCGATTCAATCCTGGTTTGATTCGTCTGTAACCTTTTCACGCAATGCAGTTTGTTTGTTTGTTTTTAATCGGTTGCAGAATACCCAACTGACCTCATAAGCAAATTGCTGGAAAAGTCCATTTGTTTCTGATCTATGTTGGTGTCCTTGAATATTTGTATATACTATTGTTTGCTTGGGGATCTTTTGAGGATAATGTTTTCTTTGTTGTTTTTGTATTCTTGATTATTTGTGTGTTTGTGTGTGTGTGTGTGTGTGTGTGTGTGTGTGTGTGTGTGGGCATGCGCTCGCATGAGTGTGGTAAAGGTAAGTGTGACTGTGTGGTTTAGTGGTATGACACTTCGTACTGGACAGTCCAGGGTTCGAGTCCCGCTCTGAGCGGCACATAGTTGAGTCATAGGAAAAGGTTCTTTTACTCACATTCTCTCGCCGTACTCAGATGTAAGATGAGTACCGGTCCGTTAACAGAACTGTCTCAGTCTGAAAAAATTTGATATCGCCTAGCAGGCGTCGTGTTTCGTCGTACATGTTAAGAGTTGCTGTTGGCTTATAGAGCGCATTGAGCACGTTTAGTGGATATTGTGCTGTTTAATAATGCTCGAGGTAAGTTAATTCAACCGATTGTACAAAGTCGCTATTTAATACTTTAAAGCTTAGTTCAAAGTTTATGCAATTTTGTTTTCATAAAACAAGATTTAAAATATGAGTAAGAGTAAATGTGGTTTAATTATAGGATTGTCCAATAATGGGGGTAGCTCAAAGTTTGGAACAACAACGCTATCTCTCTGGAGCTTTTAAAAAATGTTAGTCTATATAGAGTTGAATCTAATGAGGTTCTCTGTTTTAAGTGATCAACTTATTAACTGGTTTCGTATCAACACTTTGCTGAAAATTTTAATATATCCATCGACATGATATTTTAGTGAGTAATCAAGTGTTTAGCTTAATCATCGCTGTCGTAATATCCCTGGAAAAAACGGGGGGGGGGGGGGGGGTAAACATTGATGAAAAACAACTACAGTATATCTATTCAGTTAAAAGTCGATACAGAAAATTGGATTTATTTAAGCTGCAGGGACCTTATGACTCTGATGGACTAATAGTAAAGTAAAAGATGATTAATATTATTATCATTGTGAGGATTCGAGGAAAACTGATTTACTCATATGGCGGCTTACAAAAATATTTTGTTGTCGAAATTGGAATGGATTTTTGTTGTTATTTCGTTTTCCTTCTTTCCTTTCTTTTTTTTAATCCTGAGCAGTTTTTAGAAAAAGAGGGGAGGAGGTAAGAATGTGTGTTGGGGAGGGGGGAGGGGGTGGGGTAAGAAGGGGTGTCTAAATTGCACTTTATAAATTGAGATATTTCCTAAAGGTTAGCGCAAGAATTGACAGCCTTAGATTAATCGATGCAGAACGAATCCGATTTCACTGCTGTCAATTTAATGTCTAAGACAATCTTTAAAATACGTATATTATAATTATCATGTACTCGAAAGCAGCGATGATCTGCTTGTCTTAAAATACTTGAGAATCTATATAGCCCAATATCCATTCATTAAACGTGATCAAAGCGCTTTCCAAGAGGTCCATAGCCAACAGCAGCATTTAACATGCAGGACGAGATATGACGCCTGTCAGACGATAGTACAATTATTTTTCGGACAGAGACAAAGCTGATAATGGCCAGGTACTCATTTTACACCTCAGAATGGTGAGAGAATGTGAGTAAAGAGCCTTTTCCACGTACTCAACAATGCGCCGCTCAAAGTGGGATTCGAACTTTGGAACTTCCGATCCGAACGCGAGTGTCAAACCACAAGATCACATGGATCAGGCACATGATATCATAACTAAGACTCGTGCCTTTATGTCTCTATCATTATCAAGCAGTAAGATAAATTATGTGAAGGTTTGTGAAGAGTCTCTCAAATAAAGCAACTTGTCATGAACAAATTAAATACGATCAATCTGACCAGGTCTACTTTTATTTATTAATATTTTTTAACGAATAGATGTAGAAATGGAAACATGTCCTACAAACTGGTCATAATATTTTTTAGATTTAATTGATGCTTTACGTTTCAGTAAAATACTCATAACATCTGCCCGCCAGATGAAACTTACCAACACGCAGAACCCGTGTTACCTTAAACGTAAAAAGTCTGATCGATATTATATTTTAGTGAGAATTAATCACCCAATCAAAGGTCTAAAAACAGAGAAGAGCTAAGCGTCGTTTGCTCTACTTGTTCTATACCGTAGATTGTTATTAATCTATTCGTGTGTCGCAGTCTTTAGTTTAAAATTCAATTTTTTTAAATTAGATTTTTATATAGAACAATGTCCACTAAAAGTGCTCAAAGCGTTTTCTAGAGTCTCTGGCCAACATCAGCTCTTTGCATGAAGGATGAGACTTGTCGCCTGTTGGGCCTGACAGAGACAATGATGTTAACGGCCAGGTACTCATTTTAAACTTGACTACGGTGAGAGAATGTGAGTAAAAAGCATTTTTCAAGGACCCAGCTATGCGCCGCAAAGCCGAACTCGAACCCTGGACCTTCCGATCCGAACGCCAGGGTTAAATTTTCTAGACCACATAGCCTCACATACAAAGAGACCCCTCAATTATTTAGTAGAAAATTGGCAATCTTAAATTCATTTCTTTTCATTCAGGTGGCAGAGATAAATACGTTCATCATTAATTTCTTTTGTCCGCAATTATATGGCTATTAATTCACAAGTTATTTCATTTCTTTTTGTATCGGACATGGGGCAATTGAAGTGAATATTTTTTTCATTTGCAAAGCATAGTGACGTCATTGAATATCACTGCTTTTGTTTTGTTGTGTTAATGGATACTTTTAACTTTAATCACTTGTACTTTTGTTTTTGTCTTTGTTTGTGTTGTGATTTGTTTTGTTGGGATTTTGTGGAAGAAGGATGAGGGGGGGGGGGGGGTAATTGGCTTTTTATGTTTGTTTGTTTCTTTTAACCTGCCGCAAATAAGTACACTTTATCAAATAGCAATCAAAATTATGAATTACGATCAGAGTCACGATATTTTGATTGAAATGAATAGTAATGATAATAATAACATTAATAGTAATGATAATAATAACACTAATAATAATGATAATGATATTAATGATGATGAAGATGCTGATGATGATGATGATGATGATGATGATGATGATGATGATGATGATGATGATGATGATGATGATGATGATGTTGATGATGATGATGACTATGATTAATACTAGAACATTTATCAATTGCATAAATAAATAAAAATTTAAAATTCCCTTTATTCATCCTATTGGGAAAATTTTTCTTCAGGGTCTATTCCAAGGGAAGACTGGAATAACCCAGGCGTCAGCCGCAGTGCATGCCGCAAATTGAGCTAGGGTGAGGTGACTTGCTCAAGGCCACTTAGCGCGGCGGGTAGTCGAACTCGGTTCCTTTCGGGCAAAGACCGTACCGCTGATAATTGTTTCCACTATTTTTATGATTTTGTAGACGGGTTTGTAAATGTTGACAAGTAATGCATTCCATCTGAAACAATGTTAAATCATAATAAATTATCAGAGACTTATGTATGATTATTATCGTTGTTGTTTTCGTGATTATTTTTGTCATTAATATTTCATTGTACTATGAACTTTGTACAATTAGGATTCATTCAATCATGACCAATTTTCAATTACCAGTTTTCCATGATTGTATTTTTCTATTTTAAATTGTCGTATTGATATATTTTTCTTTACATTCAAAGTTGTGTCTGTGAATAATACAATGAGATTATGTAATTATACACTATTTTATAATGCATTTAAAGGATAATTCCTATAGTAAGCCTTTAGTAAGATAAGATAGATAAGATAATCTTACTACAATGAAGCTAGACCCGAAAGTTATGATCACAAAGGATTCTTATCGGTTGCTTTAATGTCTTCATTTGTTCGTAGGGACGTGAGGCGGATTTTTTCAAAACGCCGAACTTACAGCTCCTTTTTTATTGCTTTGATATTTTACTTAAGCTTTATTCAAATTTCGAAACCCAATCCAACGTTTATTGACGTTTCAAATTTCTCCCACTCTTGGGAAACTAGTGTAGAAGCCCCAACGATTCATTAACACTTGCCAGATAAAACTTACCGACAACAAAGCCGAACACATTCAAACTTTTCATGGCAAAATGTCTCAAGTTATGTCTCCTTTTTTTATTTTCAATAAGATGAGATTTGGTTTTATTACAACTATTATTATCATAAATGATTATAGTTAAGTCGATCACATTTGTTATTTATACTGGCATCCTATTGCAAATATTTATTGTCCCATTCGTAGAATACTAGTAGTAGTAGTAGTAGTAGTAGTAGTAGTAGTAGTAGTAGTAGTAGTAGTAGTAGTAGTAGTAGTAGTAGTAGTAGTAGTAGTAGTAGTAGTAGTAGTAGTTTCACATTGTTGTAAAAGCTTTACTCGGGTGTGTAATGAAAGGGTTTGAATCCTAGGATTTGTCTGATATATTTATTCAGGGCACAACAGCCATGAATGGACATGAAGAGGGAAACAGAGATGAGGTAAGGGGAATAGAGAGAGAAAGTGTGTGTGTGTGTGTGTGTGTGTGTGTGTGTGTGTTTGAGACATAGACAGCGAGAGAGTGAGAGAGAGAGAGAGAGAGAGAGAGAGAGAGAGAGAGAGAGAGAGAGAGAGATAGCATTTTAAAAACGTATAGGTACAAATAAACTGCTTCTCAGGGATGGATGAGGCGGACGGAAGTGAGACAGATAGAGAAAGACAACAGAGAATGAGAGAGAGAGAGAGAGAGAGAGAGAGAGAGAGAGAGAGAGAGAGTATAGTGATTGAAAGTCATTATGAATGTGTGTGTGTGTGTTTCCTTTTATTTTTATTGTCACGAAATGCTCTTATATGATGGATTTATGAATAACCCTTTTCTCTGATTTGACGCATCAAAAGATATGAAGATATTCTGCCCACATCCTAGTTTAATGACTTTTATTGAACTTACAAGAGAAGGTTTGATTCTACATATCCAAACACAAGACATACAACCCCAAAACAGCTTGAAAAAAGTCATCATATTTATCCATGGGGGTGGATTCATTTTTGGCTCCAGTGCAAATATTGATAGCAAATCATTTGTGATCAGCCAAGAGGTTATTGTGGTTACTATTAACTACAGAATTGGTATTTTGGGATTTCTGAGTACTGAAAACGAGGCCAGTCCTGTGAATTACGGTCTATGGGATCAAACACTCGCCATCAAATGGGTTAAAGACCATATCTGGGCTTTATTACAATCGCTGGAGAATCGGCTTCAGGTGGTGCTTCAGTTGGATTTCAAGCCCTTTCGCCTCATACTAAAGGATTATTTTCAAAAGTCAACCTGCAAAGCGGTACTGCTCCGTCGGTATTTGCTCGAGCTATCGATGCCCAATCGCATGCGTTGACCATTGCAATATCCGCTGGATGTTGGGAAAAGGACGTTGTGTCTAGTGTCTAGAATCAGTGTCAAGGAAAGCATAACTCTCATAGACTGTCTTAGAAAAGCTCCGCTCTCTGCGTTCACCGAATTCAACGACTTTAATCCGAGTAAAATACAGTTTGCTCCTACGGTGGATGGTGATTTCGTACCAGAGATCCCAGCTAAACTTTTAAAGGATGATGACTATCTTGACCCCATTGGGTTCTTTGACCCTTCATTCATGATGTCCATCACCAACGACGAAGCTGGTAAAATGGAAAATTTTCTGAAAAAGCTAAAATGTTTTATTTTCCCAAACGACCAAATTTCCAAAGAGGAAAAGGAATTGAGATATTATTATCTCTTATCTAACATAAAAAGACTATACATCGAGTCAAGGTTTGGAATGACCGCTTTCCTCGATGAAATAATCGAGAAAACAGTTGACGACTTTTATGGCAGAAAATTTATGGACGACAGAGTTGTGATTGAAATGATATATGAGAGGTTGTTTTTGTTTTTGTTTTTGTTTTTGTTTTTGTTTTTGTTTTTTGTTTTTGTTGCAAATATGAGAGTCACTTAAATCGATCGATAGTTGAATGACGAATTTTCTGGCCCTAATTTTTAAATACATGATTTTCCATAGTGCCGCAGTTAACTAATGAAATGCAATGTCTATTAGATCTACCAATTTATTTTTTCCTCATATTCTCATACTGTATTTTCGACAAAAACCCAGGCGTTACCCTGAAGAATATCATTGCAACTGGTTGGCCGAAATATGACGTATTCAACTCCTACTACCTAAACTTCAATTCAAAACCTTGGGTCAGTAGTTTTCTTGAGAAAGAAAAACAAGACTTGTGGTTTGGTACCTTGGCGAGTTTAGTAGATAAGAACGAAATAAAGAAGAACAGAATTCACATGGAATTGTAATGAGAAGGAATTCCACGAAATGATTGTACGCAGTGGCGTGGGGCCATTGGATCGAATGGTGCCAGGCACCACACCAATCTTTAAAAAAATCATTAACAGCATAATTTAATTAAAATTAAAACAGAAATTTTAACTCCATTGTCTTTCGCCAACTCGCCAACAACATACTGCCTTTTTAGTCTCCACTCTATTCAAGATTCCGAATCACGCACTGCGCCGACTCGTGTGTTGGTGACATTACTGCGCGAATTAGTGACTGAATCAACACCGTGGTGCAAAGAAATCCAAGCTCCAGTTAATGCTCTATCCATTAGTATCGCTACAGCTGATTGAGCGAGAAACTTGGTCGAATTATACTATCTTCAAATAGCGGAAAACCCCTCGACTTGTGCCAGGATCTGAGAGCTCCACCGTTGGACTGGAGGGATGCGCACGTCATAATTAGGGTAACTTCGGCCATCCAAAATATTACATTAACTGTCAAAAACACTTATCATTGTCAAGTTTATATGTAAGTAGAAAAAGAAAAACAACATAAAACTTTAAAATATGACATATTAAAATCCCCCCCCCCCCCACCTCTTTTTCGCGATTATTGAATAAAGTAATTCTTTGCAACGAAACATTGTGGACGAATTTACCCACATTTTTATTGCTTGTAGTGCCGAGTTGATGGTTACATGTGTATGAATGTTTATTTGTGTGTGTGTGTGTGTGTGTGTTTGTGTGTTTGTGTGTGTGTATTTGTGTCAGTCAGAGAAAGAAAGCGAAGATTGTCAACAGTTATACTTTGGTGTGTTTTTTTTTTTATTTCTTAAGTACTTAAGTGGAGTGATTTTTTCTTTGTGATGCTTTAAGATCTGAATCTACCTTTTATTTGTGTAATCATTAATCGTATTCCACTGATTTCCATTATTTGAGATGTACTTTGAAGTTTTGTTTTGTTAAACAATGGATTGCAATGAATCAAGTTGACTCTTTGCTTCATCGACCTTTTGGGAGATTGACACTAGATGTCAAATTAGAAATAAAAAGACTAGTTCCTCACCAACCAACTGATTTTGAATTAACACAGGTGTGGAAATCTCGAAAACGCTCTTTTTCAGTGACATGATATGACAGACATGAATGGCTCACGGTTAGTTTAGAAAAACGTTTCTTTTGTTTTTATTCTCTACTTTTTACAGATACAACAAACACTGACAAATCATGGACATTTATAGGCTATAGTGACCTTAACCACTTCCATCGTATTTCTTGACCTCCTGAATGTTGTTTTAGCACCCTTAAAAGAGTGAAAAATTTCTTGCGAAATTCAATGAAGCAGGAGCGGTTCAATTCGTTAATGATTCTGTCATATCACAAAGCTGAAATAGATGCCATTCCATATTTCAATAAACAAATTATAAAAAGATTTGCAGATTTTCTTTACAAATACTAAAAGTAAGTAATTTCTGTCATAGGTTTCTTTTCTCTTTTGATTTACATTCATCACATATTGATTGCATTATCTACCAAATCCAATCCTTTAAACAAAGAATAATTACAAAGACCTTTTCACACGGGACTTGTATCTCAGTGTTATGGCTTGTTGTTTTCATGAATTATTTGTTTTTGTGAGTTTTGTCCAGTCGCAGAAACCATCGACCCCCCCCCCCCCCCCCCCCCCCCCCACCCTTCCAAAAAAGAGAGTTTTTAACATGTGCTCTCTCCTCTTAATCGTGTTCACTGTTTTAGAATTTTTTTTCTTCTTCTAATCATGGCACCACCATATGCCGTCAATACGCCACGCCGCTGATTGTACGGGTATGCAAATTGAGAGCTTGGATAACGACTATCTATTCTATCTATTCGCTCTTGGCTTTTTATGCAGTGAATAACATTTTTAAAGAACACACTTCAGACGAATTGGCGGAAATAATGACAAAATGCAGGTGCCCCATTTTCTCCTCTTTTATTTCAAAGAACTAAAGGACTATGGATATCGTAATGAAAAACTGATATGGTCAATTATTTTATTCTGCTTAGGGTCGTTCTTAATATCCATGCTTTACTGTAATTGATTTTGATTTACACGTAGTGAATGTTTGGAATGTATAAATAAATTATAGTAATTTTAAGCGTCTGAAATGTGGTTCATAACGGGTAAACGTAACGGTGTTGAAGACTTAATTTGGTATCTTTTGCGAATGTTATGATACGATAACAATTTCAATATCATTATTACCCAATTATCTACAGTATCCGACGTATGCACGTTGACAGTATCTGATTTTAAGCAAAAGATGAGATACCGACAGTACGGCACAACCCAGGTTCTTCTTGGGCTATTAATGCAATAATCCACAAAGTCATACATCCCACTCCCTTATTTTGTGCTAAAAACAAATCGTACCGGTGTTGTATGATCAAATGGGGGGGGGGGGGTGCTTCAAATGTAGTGTCATAACATCACTTAACCATGACATAACGATAACCGATGTCTTAATTCTCTCGAGTTCGCCATGAAGACAAATGCAATGATCAGGGCCCAATTTTATGTAAGCGGACTAGAGTTAGTTATTTACATATCTAGTAAATGACGTGCTAGTCTTAAGACTAGGATGAGCAAATGACTTAAAAAATCGGATTTTATTAACGTTTTCTAGTCTATTGCCTAGAAGTGGGCGTTGTAATAACGGTGACTAATTCGGCTATTTTGTGCCGGTAACATCAAGCTCTCTAATACACGATTGCAGGTAAGATTCCAGCGTTCATACTTTCAACGCAAAAGATTTCCAAAGAGGAAATTAGGAATACATCCGATAAAGATAATATTTCGTTCCGTTTCATATTGAACTTACTTTTGCCATGATTAATTAAATCACGTGATATTGACTGTCGACTGATCAAACTACAATGATGTCCATGGTAGACTGTCAATTCTACATTTAGGCCAATGAAAGATTAATTAACCCGCGACGTTTTTAGTTTTTACTCACAGAGATGTGTACTTTCGACGATCTGCACTTATCTTACAGACTTGATTGATCAGCTCACGTAAAATCCAATTTTTCCTTGACTTAAGTCAGAGACTAAGCGCTAATCCGCGTTCATGAAAACCGGCCAAGGTGATACACCCTTTGTGCAACATAAAATACATTTCAAAGACATTTGTTTTCAAAATCGGGAGGAACAACTATGCCATTATCCGAATCCTAAGGTTAACCTACTTAACCTCTTTTTCTGTCGGCATGGTTCACTACTTGTGGAGCACTCGCCTAATGAATGAAATTTAATGGGTTTGAATTGACGTGTAAACAGGTTTGAATGGTTAGATTTAGAGGATAGCAAACTAGAAACTAGAGGCTAATGTTACAAGTCATATCCTATTTGATCAATTATACCCACAATATTTGCGGAGAAATAAAGGTTATTACGAACAGGCAGTCATCCATTTACTTAGATATTATTCTATTGTATTGTGGAAATAAGCATAGATCGAATGAGACGAATCTTTTTTGCGTCAACGGGTAATAGAAGCATACTTTATCTAAGAAAGGTTGGCAAGTTACTCGTATATCAATCCGTAAAAAAAAAAATAGTTTTATCATTTTTAGATTTGCCGGTAATTCTGTGCTCGATGATAAAAAAAAGAAGATTAATATTGACTTTACGCGACGTGTACTTATTTTCAGATCTGGTAACCCAACTTGTTATAGTCTCATTGTCGTAATGGAGATACTCTCAAACCAACGCAAAGTATTCTACATTACATTAATGTTGAAATGGGTCCATAATTGTGTCCGGTTATCAGACCTGCAAATATGTTCACGTTGGCTTTACGGAACAATGTTGACCCTCGAACCCATTTTAAAAAAAGAATAGATAAATTTTTAAGTCTCATTTTTTGTTGCGGATGTGCTAGAATTGATGGTTCACCCGTTACTAATCATTAACCAATCAGAATATTCCCTGCCATTAATCTCGTTTCTTCCCCTTGACTGTTTATTTCCTGTATGAAAAGGCCTGAGGTACCCTTAGTACATGCCAAACACACAAATGGGTAGGCCCAGTTAGTGAGTATTTGTCACAATATTTTGACACGGTGATATCGGAATTGCATCGCAAAACCTGACAACGCGATGCATTTTTTCAATCATCTGTGTTAAAATTGTGAGTGATGCTCAGGCTCTGTGGGCTGTTTACTCCGGGTGATAGGTAAGCGCGGTGGCTATAGGTCCTTGGTTCAGGGTCAGCGGTTGATTTCAGGGCCAAAATATACTTTACTTTAAATTTTCGAGTAAAAAATAAAACAACTTAAATGTTTATTCGACTAGTTTTAATAGATAATACGATAACGGACGTAATTTTCAAAAGTTTATGTACTGTATGAAGACATACTATAAAGATAATAGTTAAAAAGGCATCCATGTCAATAACTTGACAGACATAGCAACAAGAGGTCACAGAGGAACCATTAATTACGCAGAATCAATTATACTCGCAATGAGAGCCAACGGTCAAATTGAGGACGGAGTATTACGACCTGGCAGATTTTCTTAGTACGTGTATTAATTTGAGTTAACGGGTGATAAAAACAGCCTGAAATTTAAAAAGATAAAAGGTTTGCAAGTTACGTGTATATCAGTCTGTAAAAAAAATAGTTTTATAATTTCTAGAATTGCCAGTAATTCTGTGCTCGATGATAAAATCTTAACGTTGGCGGCATGGAACAATGTTGATCCCCAACCCTTATAAAAAAAATTTAAAAAACTAGTGGAGAACCCGCGATGTTTGCGGAGAAAAAAGGCTACTACGAACAGGCAGCCATCTTTTATACTTATTATACTACTGTATTGTGAAAATAAACATAGATCGAGACGAATATTTTTTGAGTTAAAGGGTAATAGAATAACCCGTAATTTAAGAAAGGTTGGAAAGTTACTCATAATATATCAATCTATAGAAAAGAGTTTTATCAGTTTTAGATTTGCCGGCAATTCTGTGCTCGATGATAACAATTTAACATTGGCTTTACAGAACAATGTTGACAGCCAATCCTATTTTAAGAAATAAAAAGAATAGATAAATTATTATGACTTGAGAGCATCAAGAGAGGTTTTAAATTATGTCATCATTTTTTGCAGATAAGATTATTATTACTTGATAGTTTCAAGAGTGAGAGAGAGAGAGATATAGAGAGAGAGAGAGAGAGAGATAGATAGATAGATAGAGAGAGAGAGAGAGAGAGAGAGAGAGAGAGAGAGAGAGAGAGATTTAAAATTTCGTCATCTTTTGTTGTGGGTGTGCTAGAATTATGTAGAATAAATTATACTCACATTATGCGCAATGAAATACAAGAGTATTACGAGCTAGCAGATTTTATTATTAATTATTATTATTATTATTATTATTATTATTATTATTATTATTATTATTATTATTATTATTATTATCGTCGTCGTCGTCGTCATCATTATCATCATCATCATCATCATTATCATTATTATTATTATTATTATCGTCGTCGTCATCGTCATCATTATAATTATAATGATAACAATTATTATTATTATTATTATCATTATCATCATCATCATCATCATCATCATCATCATCATCATCATCATCATCATCATCATCATCATTATTTTTATGTTTATGGCAAGTTGTTGAAATTTTTTAAGTTGAATGTGTTTTCCCAAACTTAATGTTGTTAATTATAATCGAGGCCCTCGTCGAAATCTTTTAACTCTGATATTGATGGCGGCGATTTCATTGAGTTAATGTTGATTTCTGTTTGCATTAATGTCATGGATTAGTAGGAGGAAGGCTTTCCAGCAAATGTATTTCATGAATATCTCTGTTCTCGAAATAAGTGTTTTGATGTACAGAATATATTTTGTTTGTTTGGGTTTGTTTTCTTCAAGTGCCGGTTGTTTTGGGTAAAATACGGGAAGGTGATATGTTGAAGATTCATTGCGTGGAGAGTGCTCTACAAAGAGAAGCTAAGGATATATAAAAGATATATAGATAGATAGACAGACAGACAGATAGGTTAGAGAGAGAGAGAGAAGAAGAGAGAGAGAGAGAGAGAGAGAGAGAGAGAGAGAGAGAGAGAGAGAGAGGGGGGGGGGAGAGGGGCACACAGAGATAATAATAATAATAATAATAATAATAATAATAATAATAATAATAATAATAATAATAATGCTGAAAACTTATATAGCGCTGTTACTCCGAGACATCAGTGTCTAAGCGCTTAAATTACAAATTACTTTGCCTGGAACACGCACACACACACACACACACACACACACACACACACACATACACACACCTACAAACACTAACAACAGTAACCAGTTGCCTATCTTGCTTCTCATATCATCTACTAAATTCAAAATAGATAAGTTTTTAGCGAACGTTTAAAAATAGATAAAGATTCTTTTTTTCACGAATGCTGATTAGACGTTCCCAACAGACGGCCCAAAATGAGAAAATTATCTCATTCTACCTTTTTTCTTTATTTTTTTTTCGTATTCGAGAGACAACTAGGTTGGTCGAATTACGGGCCGAGCGTAAGGAATTATCTTTCAATTAGTTCCAAAAGTTAGGAAGGGGCAGTACCTTCAAGAAGTTTTGAATTTAATCCTTTTCTCAACAGGCAGCCGATGCAGGTCATGAAGCAGAGGTCTGGCAGAATCACACCTACGCTTCATGAATACTAATCTGGCAGAGCTGTTCTGGACAGTCTGCAGATGTCTCAGATATGTTACGAAACGCCAAACAACAGAGCATTTCGATATCACGAGGGACACAACCTGTTGTTTGGTCACATCCTAACTGTCATCTACATTTTTTTGCCAAGTTGGGGCCTAAAAATTGCCATGAGTTGCCAAAAAAAACTCCCAAAATTTGCCAAGAAATTTGCCAAAAATTTGCCGAGCAGAACTAAGCCTCTGATAAAAATGAACACGCTATATGGAAAAATAAATATAAAAGACATTAATTACATTTAAAGGAATCTGCATTTATTATTTTCCGCACTGTAACGCGATTTATGCACCCAAACTTTCAATCACACACACACACACACACAAAATACACACAGACACATACTGTGGAATAGAACACTTACACTGGCAAACATTCAACTCAGTCACACATCGGGCCTACTCCCTCTCATTCACAGTATCAGTTTTATCAAAGTTTCCCACCTACATACTATCTCAAACGTACACTTTCTCTCAGACTCATCAAAGGCCTAGTTTTCATTTACAACTAAAAAAAAAAGAGGCATCACTGAACTAATTGTAGTCAAGGAAAACTAGTCCTTTGAGGTTGTCTTCTGTGAGTCTACTCCTTCTAGAAGACAAAACAAGATTATATAAAGAAAAACTTCGTTCCACATCAGCTGACGAGCATGTTGAGAAGGCATACCGGGACGCCAAGACAGCGAGGGCTGCAACATGATCTGCCAAAGACTTCCAGAAAAGAGTCAGATCAATGATTCCAGTGTCGGACTCTCTCACAGCGCTGGGCCCAAGTTTCTAAACATATCTAGTCAACACATGCTGAGGAAGATGAACAAAAATCAGGAATTGCAGTGTATGCAGATACTCTGCAAGGCATAAGAGGAATATTCTTTTGACTGAAAATCCTAATATCCTTCAAAAATTCCAAGCCAAGGCAAAGTTGCAACATTTCTCAGTTTCGCACCTTTTTTTTTTTCGTTATTTTTAACTAAACAAAAATTTGCCAAATTTTGGCCTCAAATAATGCAGATGACAGATCCTAAGATATGGGTCGTCTAATATAAGCAGTATTTCTTAGTTGGAAAAAGAGAAAATGATTAACCTGATGCTCCATCGACAGTCCAGAGTCTACGAATGTGCCGAGGATTTTCACTTTGTCAACAATTGAAATGGAAGCGTCCCCAAGCTTTACGTCTTATATTCTCTTTTCCACTTCCTGTTTCCCAAATAGAACATCTCCGTCTTATCATCATTCAGTTTCAGTCTGTTCTCATTCATCCATTTCTTAACACTTTGGCAAACGTACAGAACAAAAAGAAAAAATTCAGCAAAGAACGCGAACCATTGTCTATAACAGAGAGATCATTAAACATCCGAAAACGTGAAATTTCCGACGAATGATGTTGCCTAAAAGCCGATTGAAATGTTTCTTTTTCTTCTTCTGAGAGAGAGAGAGAGAGAGAGAGAGAGAGAGAGAGAAAGAGAGAGAGAGAGAGAGAGAAAGAGAGAGAGAGGAGAGAGAGACTTAATGAAGAAGATGAAAAAAATAACATCAGTGTAGGTACATATGAAAATTGAGACACGTAAAGAAGCAAAACAGTAATTAATTTCTATTTCTTTCCTCAAGAGAACACAGTAGAGAATATAAATAGACATCAAGAAGAAACGGAGCATTCCCAAGTTATAATGGGTGCACCATTTTTCCGACCCTCCTTATACTTATACACCAAGCAGTGATTTTAAACGGGTCTTATAGGTACTAATTTGCCCAGCTGGCAGAATCTAACGTCCTTTTTTTTTTTTTTTAAAGCATCCGATGTTTTAGTTTTTAGAGGATTAAAGGTTTCTGCCCTTTTCACGCGTAACTCCGGATCGATGTTATTATGTATCTTGCTCTGATTCGAAATAGTGAGGGGTTTTTAATTTATTTTTTGTTCTGGTGGAAGGGATTTACTGCTATTCATACGCACAATGAATGTGTCGGTTATGATGTGATGATAATGATGATGATGGTGAGGAAGAGAAAGAGGGGAAGGGCGAAGAGAATAAATAAATGATATGTCTACAAAACGTAAAGATTCAAAGCAAATATTGATGAATTGCTTTCCATTTTCTGCATGATAGATTACATAATGTTCTCAATCACTGACCATAACAGTGTTACATGTTAAGATTGTATCGGTCATTCTCATTTCTACAACCAGCTATCCCTGGTCACCGGAAGTCACATTGGCAGAGGACTGGCAGGCATTGGCTGTATTCGTCATTGTCCTATCGCCTATCACATCACATAACATTATAAAGCCATTCTGCATTCAAAGGAATTAGGTTGGATATAATGATGATAATAGTAATATAATGATAGTATAAAATGAATAGTGCTATCAGTATAAAAGAACGCCACTCGGACGTGGGTGGAAGAGGCATCTGCTGTGAAGTGCAAGTGAGGGCATCGATTAACGTAGAGCATTTATATAGGCAAAATCCACTAAACGTGCTTAAAGTTAAGCGCTTTACAAAGGGTCCCTGGTCAACAGCAACACGTATATATAGAACGAGACATGACGCCTGCACTGCTAGGCGATATTACATTTTTTTTCCCGACAGAGACAACGCTATTAACGGCCAGGTACTCATTTTACATCGGAGTACGGTGAGAGAATGTGAGTAAAGAGCCTATTCCAAGGACTCAACTATGCGCCGAGCAAGACTCGAACCCAGGACTTTCCGATCCGAAAGCGAGTGTCATACCACAAGACCACAAGACGATTAGACGTGGGGGTGGGGGGGGGGGGAGATGTAAAGATTAAAAATCAAAATAAGCTTTAGATTCTGTGCATTTGTTGGCTATTTGATTTTTATTATTATTTTGTTTTAATTTTTGGTTGGGTTTTATTGTTTCTGTTATTGTCGTTGTTGCTGTCATTATCTTGTTTCCTTTCAGAAGCTTCATAGACAATGAATATTTGTGTTGGGGGATATGGTGCTTGCACTTTTAGGTCATTTCAGCGCTATTAAAAATGGAACATAATTGAATTGTTTAAAGTTATACAGGCTGTCCATAAAGTATTTCCCTAATTACAAAGACGTATTATTCTAAAACCATTATGGATATTTGCATCTGGTTTTCACCATCTTCTAAGGAAAAGTCAAACATTTTTGCCCATTGGTCATTTAATTTGACCTACATTTCATGACCAAATTTTGAAAAATGGACATGACCTTAAAAGACATCATTGTTCTCTCCTATTTCGGAATCACATCACACACACTACGACAAAACTCTCTTTGTATAATGTGATTGTATGAAATGAAACAAAATCGCCAAATGTAGCTCAATAACGTTTCACATCCCGGTTTGGCAGACCATTACAGGACAAGAATATTATTTAATTATAAAAATGCAATGAAAAACTAAGAAACGGGTATTCTAAATTTGCTGAAACGCAAAGTGAATGTTTGGTATTGGCAGATACACAAATGAGTTATGGGCCTGTCTTTCTTTACTGTGAAAATGATTACTGTAAATATATACATATATTTAGATATGCTAGAACTTTATGCCGCATCCCATATTCAAGATTATCGGCCACTGATCATTTTTCAGTAAGACGGTATTCCTCCACGAATTTCTTAACATATTTCAGACAGATGGATGGGAAAGATGGACTCAGAAATATCTCTGGATGACTTTTTTCTATGGGGCTACATCAGAGACATTTTTTGTTCAGCTCCCATACTAGATGTTGCAGGCTTACCTGGAAAAAAAGCTGTCATTAAATCCATCATACTACAAAAGCTACAAAGCCCTTTACAAAAACTCGAAAATATGTTGAATTTGCTCATAGGTAGCCACAACAACCACATTGAGTAAAAGATAATGGTTATCAAAATGTAAATCATTCATGAAATTCATAAGTCCATGTTTAAAGTATATGTATTGTATCGTGTTTCTGTTAAAGATTTTATTAACCAGGAAAAGATTTTATGGACACGCTGTATATATCTATCAATGTCAAGCACCAAGACAAAATGTAAGACAATAGGGATTAGCTCAACAGAGGTCCGAAAATTATCCAAGAACAATGTAATCTTGTTGTAAGTCTGAATCAGTGGCAGTGGTACAGGATCAGGATCTCTGCCATAGGAGATATACTCTAATGGTTACAAAATAAGCACTTCATCAAAACCAAACATCGACTTAGGAAAAAGTGATACATATAATATAAGGTATAATTTTTCACGAAAATAAATTATTGAATCGTCCTTCTCTCGACAAAAGACTCGAGTCAGAATTCAGCTGAAACCAAATGGTCCCATTCCAGAACAGGAACACAAAGCCATTTGGAAAAAAGTACAAATGATGTGGAGGTGAAGAAGAGATAACAAGTGGAACAGGTGAAGAATCCACAGACCACGGTTCCAACAGCTAAAGGGAATTCCATCCACAGCTTAGGAGATGGCAATGACCTGAGCCAATGTAGTAATAGCTAATAGTGAGGTGCCGAATCCTGTCCATGCTGTCTTTACTTTTGTTTAATCTAAAGAGACTCAGTTATATATTTTTGTATTTACCAACCGGGTAAGCAGCCTGATCAAGGATGGCAAAATCTATCTGGAAAGGGAGAAAACTCTAATTGTAGGAGAGGGGAGGGGGGGGGGGGGGCGTAGATGCATTACCTCAATGCAAACTCGCAGTGACAAACTTTATTCAGAATCTTTTTCTTGACTTCATGATCTAGTTTTTTTTCTCTCCTCCTTCTTGTTCATAAAATCAAAAGTTAAAATTTCAGACTTACACAGTCATTCAAAGATAGGATTGTACAAGCAAAATGAGTTCTTTTGAATACAGATGTGTATTTCTTTTAACTGTGGACGTGTAAAACAGAAGAAAAAAAAATACAATCTCTACCTGTCCCCGCGGAAAATTGCAAATGAAAACCAAAAAAATTGCACCCAAAATTCAAAAAATTGCATGCAAAAAATGCAAAAATTGCAAATTTAAGCCATTGTTTTCAATAAACAGCGCACAATAATTTATTCTTGCTTTAATTCTATGACAAGCACAGTCCACCAATTTTAGTTGGTATGTATTATACAGTATTGTGTCCATAAATTGCATTAAATTACATTGATATTGACATTGCATGCTCAGAAAAGAAATATTATGCCAGGTATATACAAGGGGATGCCACCAGGAGATTTTGAAAAAACCCCAAAAAACAACACTTTTACACAAATGCATGGATTCCTAACCCCGTGTGGTGTCCGGGGTCCCTCAACTGAGAGGGTCAAGAATAGCCCAACGCCAAGCCAGCGTGTCGTAAAAGGCGACTAATGGTGTGTGATTCCCCAAATCTTTGAGTCACCTGGTCCTCCAGGTTGGGGGTTGGCAAAGGGTTAACACCCCTTTCCGTTAAACTCAAACCGTTACAGAAACGCAGACAGACAAACCAAATCCTTTTTTTAGCTTGGGCGACCGAAGAGTTTCTGGAACGACAGAATTTATGAAGGACAACAGACAAAGCCGAAAGGACTCTGCTGACCCGATGACGTCTTCGCCAAACAAGCAGCTTCGAATTGCGTCGTGGAACGTTCGCACCATGTATGAAACAGGGAAAAGCTCTCAAATTGTGACTGAGATGAGAAGATACAGGCTGCATATACTTCACTGCTGTTTATTTCTTCATAAAATCGGATCACTTAGTTATACTGCTGGAACCCAGCAAGTGACTGACAACAGCAGCTGCATGCTGTAAAATTGGCTACCTGGACGGGGATTCCCCTTTTTGAGGGTTAAGACGCAAAGTATTGCATTTTCATGATGTAATATAACACCATATCTAGATGACCACTTACATTACAATAATATTAACTTATGGAACAGACAGTACTACTTTCACTTGTTATGTTGGTTCTTTTTTCGTTTTATTGTGATTATTCTGAAAGGTTTTATAAGCAATTTAAAATCCCTACTATTTTAAAATATTTTTGTTGTTGTGCGGACAATAAAAAATTCAAATCTTTAAAATCAGACGTTGGATTCTGAAACTAATTAATGATTTGTCCAGTCTTAATATTATTACACACAGTAAAACATTCATTTTCTGATTCAACACATTTTAACTACGTTTTTAATGGTCATAAATGTAATGGGCTGGACATCTGGTATGTTCTCTTCATTTGTATTTTTTATTGTATTTAAAAGATATGGAGATAAGTGGATTAAACAATTTAACACACTCCTAAAGAACATATAAAGCAATATATTGTGTGTGTAGGTTTTACTTGACTATTCCAAATAGAAACAAAACCACCATCATTACACCAAACAACAACACCATCACAGTGGCGTAGTAGATAATACAAGCAATGAATATGGTAGGAAAAGGCATTCCTCTCTCTCTCTCTCTCTCTCTCTCTCTCACTCTCTCTTTCTTTATTTTTCTCTCTCACCACACACATACACACATGCATACATAACACATACATCCTACATATACACACATACAAACGTAAAAGACAGGCTAAGAGAAATGCATCACATTCACACTACACTAATTCATATCACTGACAACAACGATATAACATCAACAGTTAGTACAGCAGATAGTATTCCACAAAGGCAAGTTTGACTGGGTAAAATAAGAGGGGGAGTGGGGGGGGGGGGGGGGGGTAGTACTCAAACATAGCCAAGATAGAGAAAATAATAGTGGCACCTCATAGGAATTAACAGAATTCAGACATTATTCTCAATATAATGTACAAGTAGTGCAGCTGGTGAATAAAACCTTCCCACACCAATCAACAGAGACATGACTGAAACAAACCCATTCATTTCATATTTCTTAAATCAGTAACAGATGTGTCTTTAAGAACTATTATTGTAGGGCTACTTGCAGGGAGAGAGAGAGAGAGAGAGAGAGAGAGAGAGAGGAGAGAGAGAGAGAGAGAGAGAGAGAGAGAGAGAGAGGGGAGAGAGTGTGTGTTGATTTTATATATATATATATATAATATATATATATATATACGTTCCTGTACTACAATAAGTATGACTTCTTCACTCCTTTACCATATTCGTGGGAGCTTTTAATGATAAAACTATAGAATTGGTGTAGTAAAGTGTTCCATGGTCAGTGGGGAGTCCAGGAAATGATTACGACATTGTTTACATTGTGTAACTGGTCCAAATTCATCACCCACGATAGCCTAGACATCTCATGGACTGCTAGATATTCCTAGTGAAATTTGATACCCCACCCCTACACTTGTTACATATTTGTTGAACTGAATTAACATTAGTGCAACAGAAAGTAGACGGTTTGTACTATGTACTATTGTGAATAATAATAAACTGCAACGTCTGATTGTTGTTGTAGGGATTCCAGAAACATTTGATTTAAACGATAAATGTAGTGAAAATGTGAGTCTACTTTGCTGTCTTCCTGATAAAGAAATATACTGATGATATCTATGATATTTAGTCCACTGTGTGAGGGGGATTTCAATCTATAACATGAGTGATATAGATTTACATTTAAGATAATTGTGGCTTGGCTATGCCATTATTTATCAGACCAATTAGACTGCTCGCTTCACTGACTGCAGGCACGTGCCATACCAGAGCGCAGGTAAAGAGAAGGAGAGTAGTGACCTCTTGACCTAGCATCTCAACTAAGTGATCCGCTGGTAAACCACTGTGACTTGGAGTAAGCAAAACCCACTGGATACAATCCGGACAGAAACACCTCAAGTCTGGGGAGAAGATTTTATATTCAGGGAGAGGGGACGGGATTCATACACAGGGAGTAGGAATAATCCTAAGCAAGTTTGCCCAGAAGTCACTGAGAGGATGGGAACAACTCGGAGAAAGGATCATCATGGCATCCTTTACAACACGGAGTAATAAGATCAGCATGAACATTGTACAGATCTATGCCCCAACAAATGATGCAACAGATGAGGACAAAGATACATTTTATAGTCTGCTACAAGTCATTGACAAGTTGCCAAGGAAAGACATCAACATATTGATGGGAGATGCTAATGCTAAAGTGGGACAGGATAACGTAGGTTATGAAGGTATCATGGGACGTCATGGCATGGGAGAAATGAACGATAATGGTGAGAGATTTGCAAATTTCTGTGCATTCAACAGTTTGGTGATTGGAGGATCAGTGTTCCCCCATAAGAGGATCCACAAAGCAACTTGGGTCTCACCAGATGGTGTGACAGAGAATCAGATTGATCATTTTTGTATCTCTCGAAGATTCAGACGTTCATTGGAAGATGTGACAGTACGGAGAGGGGCAGATGTTGGATCAGACCACCACCTGCTATTGGCAAAGCTTAAGCTCCGACTCAGAAAACATGGGACCAGATCACATACAAGAAGAAAATTCGAGGTGAATGCACTTGATGGGGAAAAGAATGAGGAATTCAAACTACAATTGAGTAATAGATTCCAACCGCTTACTGAGCTCGAGGAGGACATAGATTGACAATGACTACACAATTCACAATGAAAAATTGAAAACTGCAACAAATGCTGATTACCTGAGCATAACAATCGATGACAAGTTAAAACTCATGTATTGAAAAGATATGCAACAAAGCCAATAACACCCTTCGATTTTCTACGTCGGACCCTATCATCACGCCCCACAAGAGTAAAAGAAAAGTGCTAAACAATATTTGTAAGACCGGTTTTAGAATACAGCAGCAGCATATGGGACCAGATTTCATCAACATCGATCAATTAGATAGAAATGATACAAAGAAGGGCCTGTCGATTTGTCTGTAATGACTGCAACGGACAACACAGTGTAAAAGACATGATGGAACATTTAAACTGGACCCCAGTTATTGAAACGAGAAAGACGCAAAAGCTGAATATGTTGTTCAAGGGCCAACAGGGAAACATAATGAAAAAACACAGAAGAAAAGAAAATACATATATGCACTGCCATATTCCAGAATCAATGTGTACAGTATTTCTTCCCCAGTACCATCGCGCATGGAACAGCATCCCTGAAAATGTCAGAGCAACCAATAACCTGACAATATTCTATATTTATTTAAAACGTGATCAGTTTAAAACCAATAAAAAGATAGAATAATAGCGTAATTGGTAGTCCTCCTAATCAGTGACCTTCTTTTAAATTGCAACAAATGATGTTGTGATTGAAAGAAACATGCCATATCATTGGATTAACAAAAGGGTGACATCCATGAACTTGCAACAGACCCTCTTTTTGACCTCATGCTCACAATACGCAACACATGCTCAAGATATCTTGGGCACATCCTTTGCATGGAGCCTGATCGTCTAGTGAGGCATACTCTTATGGCTCTCACCAAAGGTGGCTCAGTCTATCCAGATGTAGAAAACAAAAGTCTCTCTGAACAAATGTTTGGCCAAACACAAAAGGCAGTGGACAAAATTGGTTGAGGGCATAAGCCACTTATCAAAACAATTGTTGTGTAGGTACCCTACTATCATAGTAGAATGCAATATGTGTGTGTGTGGAGATTTATAAATAATTTTTCTTTTCAATTGTTCCATCTTTGTAGTCTGAAATCAAGTTTTCTCTCAACGAGTTGGTTTGGTTTTTTTTTTTGCTTTTTTTTAAAAGATGTCCATTGAGTTGTCCCATTGTCCCTCAGTATATTTATACCATCACTATCATTCCAATAACTGAGTATAACAGCTCATTCAATAAGAGTAAGAGTTTCTTGGATGCCAGACTGAATTCATGTCATTGTCATGGTTGATTGAAGTGCATTTTCTAAAGTCCTGTTGCTGCTAATGAGATTTACACACTGGTCGTTAAATCATAATACAATCAGAATTAAAAGTATTTATTTAATCTGAAAAATTTTAATGGGCAACCAACCTAATAATCCCACATAGAAAAATAAATAATATTAATTCAAGAAATTGCAATAATCAACAAATATGCTTAGGCAAATCATAGTTTATTATGTACATCTTGCTGGATACAGACATATACAAAACGAGAAAAACAAAAAACACCATTAATTGTCAAAACTCAAGCCATTCCGTCATATAGATGCAGGTTTTTGGGGATATAAGGCCATCCACAGTGCACCTGGATATCACCTGCAGATAACACAAAAAAGATTATCTAATAAAAAAATCTAAACAGAAAAGAAAGACTGCAAAGCGTTTGAATCTCAGATAAAAATTTAAAAGAAAGAAAAACGAGACTAGTCTTCCCCTTTGATAGATTACATGATATCAAATCATTTTTTTAAAATGACATTTTGTAACAAGATCTTATATGATACCTCAAGGGTTTTACAGTACATTTTAAAGACATTCCACAGGAAATCAAAAAGATGATGCTATTATCAAAAGATTGTAAAATTGCATGCACACAGGAAAAAAGTAAGAGAAATCATCATCATCATCATCATCAAGTGCCAGGCCTGTTGCAGACATCGGCGATCATGTCCCACCAACCATATCTGTCCTCAGATCTTCTCAAAAGCTTGATCCCTGTTCCTCCTCCACCAATCCATCCGTTCAGATTGTCAATGTAATCTATCCTCTGTCTCCCTCTTCTTTTCTGCCCAGCAACTTTACCCGTAAGTACAATCTTTTCAATTCTGTTTTTTCTGTAAGTATGTCAGAGAAATTTTGACTGTCTTTCTCTGATGGTGTTTACCAAAGTTGGTCGTACTCCAATTTCTTTTAATACCTCCTCGTTTTTTATTTTATCTTTCCATGAGATTCTAAGAATGCGTCTATAAAACCAAATTTCGGCTGCAGTTATTCTACGTTCACATTCTTTGTTAATCTTCCAACACTCACTGCCATAAAGAAGCACAGACCACACGTATGATTTCATTACCCGGAATTTTGTTGCCATTTCAATGTTGTGGTTGTTCATGATTTACTTTAATTGATTATGTGTTCTTTGCTAAAGCAATTCTTCTTTTAATTTCATGGGTGGATCTACCATCAGATGTAATAATGTATCCCAGATATGTAAAACTTTCAACTCTCCTGATCTCTTCGTTTTGATAGGATAATTTGCAGGGTGGTTTAACATTATTTCTGCTCAAAACCATACATTATGTTTTTTGTTCACATTGAGTTCTAACCCCATGTTTCACTATGTTGGGCCACATTGTCGAGTAGTTCTTGTAACTCTTTTTCTGATTCTGCGATTAGAGCAGTGTCATCCGCATATCTTAGATTGTTGCTGATATGTCCCCCTATATTCACTCCTGCCTTCAGCTGTATTTTACGAAGAATGAACTCGCTGTAGATGTTAGATGTTAAAAAGGTCGGAAGACATGACACATCCTTGCCTCACACCTCGCTGTATGTGTGTGTACTCGCTGACCTCACTATCAATTCAAGCAGCCGCTTTTTGCTCCCAGTCAATATTCCTAACGAGTCGAATGTCTTTGACATCTATATCCAACTTCTGCAGAATGTCAATAACTCTTTCATGTTTTACACGGTCAAAGGCCTTTTTGTAATCAATAAAACATATATACACATCTTTTTGCATTTCAAGATAGCGATCTATTAATGTTGATAATGTGAAAATAGCATTTCTTGCCCCACTATCTGGTATAAATCCAAATTGAAGATTACTGATTTCTGGTCTGATCTTATTCCTCATTTTCTCCATTCGTTGGCTCCCGGTTTCTTTGGTAACATTATGAATATTGATTTGCTCATTTCACTGGGTATCTCCCCAGAATCATAAATTGAAATGGAAGTTACTAAAACAGAGAAGGATTCCTTGAGCAATCTACCTTTGAGTCTAATTTGATATCATCTTAAAGTCTCATTTAGATGTAAGCAAAAGATGAACACGAAAAGAGATACACTTACTTAAACAGTACATACATGTTCATGCACATAAACCTCAATGCATGAAAAATATAAATTCTACTATTATTCGTTACTAACTCAACTACTTTTCGCCTTCAAAAGAGAACTGAACTATAATAACATCTTGGGGAAACGTATCTTATTGACCCAAACAATCATCTATCTGTGGTAAAAAATGATAAAGAAGATAAAACACCAGGTCCATCCCTAAGTGATGATTACAAACATGATTTGACATCTCACAAACAGAAAAGTTAATGATTGCTTACAGGACAGACTCCACAAGGAGTGCGGACAAGACCAGAGGTTTCAGTCAAAGGTTTGACAGATCTGTATATTTTAATGGATGACTCATCAGATTCATTATGCATTCCAGCAGCTGTCCTTGCTGAAATCTCTGCTTTTCCATCGTATATTAGAGTGTCCAGGATTGATTCCATGTCTTTTACAGAAAGATTCACCTGTAAGAAATAGAGATGAAATTCAATGTGTGATATAATAATCAAGAGCATTAAATAGAGTTACCTGAACGTTTTTATTTTATATTACTGGAAGAACAATTGACGTGAAAAATATAAATGAAAAGATTGTGATGAAAGTATCAGGGTTGTCTTTGGTAGTATGACTTAAGGATATTAAGAAATAGATTTATTCTGTATATTATTTCATTCATTTATTTGTTTTAGGGTATTTTTATCGAGGCTTGCAATACCTTAGGTCAGTTCAGCATATATAACAAGATATGGTGGGAATATCTGCATGGTGTTTTTCTGCTAAAAAAACCCAAATTTTGCAGGCAAAAAACAGAAAAATTTGCAAAAAATATGTGATTGATTTCCCTAAAAACCGACAATAAGTTCATGAAAGAGAAAGGTGTAATGGGACTGAATAATTGGTAGAAAAGGATAAACTGGAAGAAGTGATCAAATTTCAAAAAGCCAACATGTTTTATTCAAAGAAGTCTTTACCAACAAAACTGTTATAATACAAAAAGAGAAAAGAGAAGTCGTCTCAATGAGACTTCTGACAGTCTCCGACATCTCTCAGACAACACCAGGTTATATAATGAGAAGCTCCTTTCTACATTAGCAGAGCTGACAGTGACAGTGGCATAAATGTATTGTCTTGCTTAAGATTGGGTAGTCTCAAAGGCAGAGTTGCAAAAGTGCTCCAGATTGATGATATCTGTATGCGAGTACTTCAGGGCAGTCGAGACTTGTAGTGTTGGACCTCCTGCTCTGCTACTGACAGCATGAATACTGACATTTATGATATGTTTGTCTTGATAGCTGTGAACAGTTGCAAATTTAGATGAAAAAAAGATGGTAATGATGCAACCACTTTTAACATACCAGGATTAACAATTTTCATCGTTGTGGGATCTGATATCTATTATTAGTCAAAGTTCAAAGATTAAAGAATTTAGCTTTATATGAAAGGGAAAGTTTTTTGTGTCCTTCAGTCAAAAAAATATTAGAATGGATAAAGTGTATACCTTGCTAATACCGAGATTTGTGATATATTTGAGAACATCATCAGCAGATGCATAGGAAGCTTGGAGCCTTGTCCATGGTTCATTTGCATATACTTTATTTGCATCAAGAGCCTGCAAAAGCAAAAAGAGATTATAATATAAGATAATAATAAAATTTATAGAGTGCCAATCTCCACTTAACATGTTCAATGGTGCTTTACATGACATAGTTGACATGAGAATTTTGAGAAAATTAAATGTTACAATTTTAAGAGATGTTACAATTTTGTAGATGATCTTTTCAGTTATGCTGATACCAATGGAATATGAAGAATGTGATAATGAAATAGTAAGGAAGATATAATCTAAAATATATCTTCAGTTTAGACTTGATGTACTCAATAGTACTTCTGATAAAGGCAAAGCATGAAATCCAGATTGAAGGTGCCACAAAGTAAAATGCACATTCCAAGAATACCATGTGTCCGCTTTCTCATGATATATGACAGATAATGTAACTCAAAAGAATTTTTTTTGAAAAATCAATTTTACTATGTACTGATCAAAGATATAAAAATTGCCATCAATGGATGAATTCCAAATGGCTATCTCCTTAAAATAATCTTTAAAGTCATGAAACCCTATAAAAGAAATTATTGGCTAGTCTTTTAAAAACCCTTGACATTAAACTTTATCACCTATCTGTAACATGAAAATAAGTCCAAGTGAAGTGACATTTTAATTCCACCAAGACTCCTCTCAGTTCAACTGATGAGTCATTCAGTTAAGTTTCAACATGAGGCCAAGCAACAACAAAAAAGAAATCTGTATCTCAAATGTTGGATGGAATCTTAATCCGAATCTGAGTCATAGAGATGCGAAAAATCGACAAGTCAGTGGATGCAAACTTATTTTCACAAAATGGCTCATGACATTTATAACAAATATGCTCAACCAGAATCAAATTCCATTTAAGTTAATATAAACTTCTAAACACATATTCCTGACTCTCTGATCTAAACAAAATCAAATATGGTTGATTATTTGATAAATCAAGTCTTCAATTTAAAAAAAAAAAAAGCAACAATTTTTTTTTAAGAAGATAAAATCATTAATGATAATAATAATGACAACAACAACAATAAAAACCAAGAGCAGTTAAGAATTTTTCACCCTCTGTTGAAGAAATTTGTGAGCCTGAGCATTGAGAATCTCAACAAATTCTGATTCAAATTCTGAGGCACTGTACCAAGGTCCACCTGTTACTGATTGGTCCGGTTCTAAGTTATACAACATGTAAACCTTTTTCTTTGAGGCCTGTGACAGATGGAAATATATTATCAAATCAAGTGAAAAATTTAATTGGAAAAATGATAATCTCGTTTTAACATAAATGAAAGACAACTATTAACATTAAATTCTTTTAACCATAACACTTGATACCGATTCATCAGGAAATTACTATCAAGCAAAGACTGTAGGGTATGTGGATGGATGGTGGGTTGTGAATCTTTGCAATGACAATTGAACACTTCCTTCGTGGATTAAAATTGGCCTGGTCTTATTCTCCCCTCTTAAGAACTTTATCTCGTCATTGACTCATAAAATGAAATTTGAAATTTTGATTATCTACAGTAAATCAAGAAAAAATTTGAATGAAGAGGTTAAACCCCACTTAAGTTCAATTAAATCATTGTGTAAAATAGAATTCCTCCTCTCCCCCCACCCCTCCCCCTCATTCCTCTGCTCCTCCTCTTCTCATTTGCTTTCTATGTTTCTGACATCTCATTATGTGTATAAAACATGTTCCATTTCTCTCTGCCACTCAGATTGACATGTTTAGTTTCCAGCAAGAAAATTGAATTCATCACCATCAAATTCCAGACTTGAAAATAGCAATATGCAAGTTAAGCTACAACCATATTTGTATAAAAATCCTACTACAAATGATTTGTGATAAACTCAGACATACAAAAGGCATAAATAAACACATGGGTCTTAAGGATGTAAAAATGCAAAATACTTACATTAACTGACTTCACTGCTTTTATAAGCTTCTTGCTCTCTAAATTTTTCAAAATTTTGTTCAAAACTTGAATGTTTTTTAGATTGCTTTTTATGCGTATATCTCTTGTCCATATTCCTGTAGAAAGACAATAATGGTTTTCAATTTTCAAAGACTGATGAATAAATAAACACATAATTATGCACACCTAACACCTTCATTGATTAAATCCTCCCTGAACTAATTTACAAGTAGTTTGAATACATCAAAGAAACAATTCTATATTCTTCATTACAACATTATAAACCCAAAATTTGCATTATGTTATCAGACTTTTTTGAGATGCACAAAAACTGTTTTTGTTTTAATGTATTCATTTATTTTGAATGGACAAAAAAAAAAAAAAAAAGAAATAGAATTTTCACAACGTAGAATTCGAATTTTTAGATCTTACTTTAAACTTCTGCTTTTTAATTTTTTTTCAATAATATAATTTTTAAAAATAGTAATAAAGAAACTAACAAACTATAATGTCCATATCCCTTCCTTTGCTCAATTATTCAATTTATACAGTGAGCCTTAGGCATAACTAATTTATGAGCAACGAGACTAAGTCTTGTTACATCTTAAGACTCCTTGAATGCACTTTGCACTTATAATGTAATTTTAGCATTAACCCACTCAATCCTAGAAATTTTTGCTACTTTTCAAAATTGAAAAATATGTATTAAAAATGAGCATATGCATAGATAGTTTTATTCAACTTCCATTAACATGTAAAAACTCAAAACATTAGCTTTGATATTACGCCTATAATTTGTCTCATAAAAATGTAATAAATAGGCATGGGGTAAAAGAAACCTGGGTAAACTATGGATATAGTCAGTGTTAGGGTTGAGTGAGTTAAATATTTGTTTTACTATTTAAGATTTGAAAAAAAAACAAAAAACAAACAAAAGCTATCATTTTCTTCTTTGGAATCTAATGCCTAAGTGAATCTATGCTAATTTAATCCGAGGCCCACTGCAATATTTTATTTATTTTTGTTTGGTGTCTGATCACAATGAAAGGACTTGTTGCCTCAAAAAATTAGTTCAAGTGACTTTCTCATAAACAGTGCTCAGGACATGCAGAAATCAATATCTCTTTTTGAAAAACCCATACCTTTGTTTTGAGCGTCCTTGATTATTTGGAAAACAACTTTTTCTTCTGTGTCAGCACCTTTCACTTGACTTGTTTTATGAAATAAATTAAAATTTACAACTTTGCCGATCAAAAACAATTGTAAAACACTCGAGACAATTAAATTAAATAATTACTTACAAAATGATTTGAAATCAAGGCTAAAAACTTAACATTTATTTTTTTATGCTTTCTAAAAATAGGAACAATGTTCCTTGCAGGCCATGAGGAATATGTTTTGTTTTGTACTACAATTATGTGCAGCTTTGTAGTCTTATGGTATGACACTTGTGGGCGCCTGGTCAAGCCCAATTGAGGACAGCCCAAACTGGAGTCCCAGGAAATGGCTCTTTAAAATTTTCTCATCATATTCAGGTGTAAAATGAATAACTGGCTGATAACAGCATTGTCCTTGTCAAAAATAAAATTATAGTAATAATGCCTCACAGACGTCACATCTCAATATAGGTACATGTTAAGTGTTGTTGCTGGCTTTGGACCCCTTGTAAAGCATTTTGAGCACAATACGCATTATGTTATAGCTCAACAGAGTTTTCTTGATTTTTTTTATCTCTTTCACAAAAAAACTAACAAAAAACAATAGCATTATTTTCAAATATAACTGAACACAACACTCCACTTGTTGAAATGGACTGAAAATGTAGATATCAATACTATCTTTTAAATATATACAAACAAAGGCTTGTTGAATAACCTGACGCAAAAAATGATAAGATTCACTTACCTCAAGACATTCGGATCTTTAAGTCTGTAAAGAAGTTTTGCACCACTTTTTAAAAGCTCAATTCTGTTCTGTACAAACAATCAAAATGTTGATTCACTTTAGTTTACATCATTCATTTTTATTTTGTCTTATTAAGTTATTTAATCTAATCTTTTAATTTGAGTAAATCAGAACAGTCAAAAAAGAAAACAAACAAAAAACAATTAAATACATACCTAATTATTTCAGGCAGTATATAGATAGTTAATTTGCAAGACGGTTTAAAAATCATCATCTAGATTTTCAAAAGACCATTGTAGATTTTATTTGATTTTCAAAGTTGGCAATGCTGTATCTGTGGTCAATACACATAAAATTACAATAACAAAATGTGTCCCTATAGAGATGAAGAGAAAAAACAGTATTTTAATAGTGTGAATTGTATCACGGTGATAATTGTTGCAGTATAATTTTAAAAATTTAATCATTATTAAGTTATACATATAAATGGCAGACGTTTCCTTCTGTACCTTCTTCCTCTTCATTCAACTGTTAATGCCCTGTAAATATCTTTGTCACTAAATTAATAAGGCTAATATCTACTTTATTTGAGTCACATTCCATTATTCCAAAAATAAATGTGATATGTATACCGTTGACAATAGTCTGTTCACAGCTGTCACTCTTTGTTGAATATCACATTGTGGGAGATTTTGCTTGATGACATCATCTGTGATTCCTTTTGGATTTTGACTACATAGCTCTGCAATTCTTAAATATTGTGTGAAAGGGAAAGAAAGAAAAAACAAAAGTAAATGAGAGAGATTTGAAATGCATCTCTATTGAATTGTTTTGAAAGTAGAGCATGTGGCCTGACATAATATAATGTTTTGAAAAGAGTGTTTACCTACCAACAAAAGATACTGATCATTTTCATTTTTTCAATAAACACTAGTCAAAATTGTATAAGGCAGCCACCCATGGGACCCTACAAAAGTGGCCGTCTTAGACAGTTGGCCGTCTTGTGCTAGTCAGATATTTCTAATGGCTACTAGTTATATCAATTTTAAACGAAACTGATTCGAATCCCGACTCAAATTAATTGCTTTTATTATTTTATCAACTTCACATTTCTCTATAAGCATTACTAATTTTTCCATATTCTGGATGTGGATAAATGTTTAAAAGAGCGGAGTTTCAAAAAGTGTCTTCCAATAATCACAGCAGCAATTTTTCTTGATAAGGCAAGACACAATCGTCTGTGGTCTGTAGTCAGTCTCCACTGAGTCATCAACCGAGTCACACATGACGTCTTCAGGTCAAAAACTCAATCAAAAAGATCCATCATTATGTTTCATTTTAGCAGAACCCTAATGGCTCAATTTCTAACATGAATGAATGAATACTTTCGACTATTACTTTTACTTGTAATTTTAAAGGCCCCCTCTATTCAAAGCAGTACTGCTTTCATTTTTGTTGTTCGCAGTAGTACTGAGAACAATAGATAGCGTTCGTATTCGTTATTCGTAGTGGTACTGCAAATAGTACATATAATTTATTTCAGTTATTTGCATTAGCACTGCAAATGCGGGTTCCTTCTGTATTTGCAGTAGTAGCCTACGAGCCTAGATCTTTATTGTATAGAGGATTGGGTGCAAAATATTAATAAACTACATTATTATTATCATTATTATCGAGCCTATTATTATTATTATTTTGTGTTTCGTTGACGATGATAGTGTGTCTCTTGTTATGTAGTGATGGTGGTGTTGATGTAGTGGTTGTGATTGTAGTGGTGGTGGTAATGATATAGTAGAGGTAGTGATGGTGACTGAATGATAATGATGATAATGTAATGGTGGTGACGGTTGCTGTAGTTTTGATAAGAATGTGGTAGTGGTAGAAATGATGATGATGTGATAGTTGTGGTTGATGATGTAAAGGTGGTGATGGTTGCTTTAGTTTTGATAACGATGTGGAGGTTGCTGTGTTAGTAGTAGTAATGATGTGGTGGTGGCTGTAGTGGTAGAGGCAGTTTATTGATGGTAATTTCTATTACTTGCAGGGGCACTGAGATATGAGCAATGGCGAGAGAGAGAGTGTGTGTGAGAGAGAGAGAGAGAGAGAGAGAGAGAGAGCGAGACAGACACAGAGATAGAGAGAGAGAGAGAGAGAGAGAGAGAGAGAGAGCGAGAGAGAGAGCAAATATATTTTTTAAATATATTTAACTAACTGTAAATAATACAATAAACAGGGACAGAACTATTCTCATTAAAGTAATCTGACAGATAAGCTGATAGGCTACTGAGATAGTGATAGATTTCAAGATGTGAACGAATGATCAAGTCAAGAGAGGTGGGGACGGGGAATTTTTCATGGATTGGATTGGGGTAACAAAAACAAAACAAAACATGATCTTGTCAAGTTTCAGGCTTGAAGCACAAGTTGAAACGTTCAAAATCACAATTCTAAGTAACACAAAATGTTTCAATTACCCCTCCTTTTCTTTCCTTCTCTATTAAAGGCTGTCATTATCCCCAGACGCCTGTCTGGGGATAATGAAAATTGGTTATCCCCAGACACCTGTCTGGGGATAACGAAAAGGCTGGGCTGTCATTATCCCCAGACACCTGTTTTTTTTTAACTCTCTCTCTCTCTCTCTCTTAGTTCCTTTCTAGTTTCTAGAAAATTGTCATATTCGTCCCCACTCGGATATCAAAAAGTGTCCTAAAAGAATAAAATAATTAAAAAGCAAACAAACAGAAATATTCAGAGAGCGACCAAATGGTCAGATCGAGGAGGAAAAAAACAAACAATAATTTTTTTAAAAACAAAACAAATTTAAGTAAATCATGCTCAGAAACGGAACAAAAGGTCAAACAAAAAGGAGAAAAGAATAGACTCGCACCAAAAAAAAAAAAAGAAATAAAAGAAGACGGAATTTTAAAAAAAAAAAAGTGGCGGAACCAGGATTCGAACCCACAACGTCGATTCTGGTAAAACTTCCAGGGCAGACGACTAAACCATTCGGCCATGACACCCACTTCGAGGTCGACGCATATTGTATGTAGTAACAACTGATTTAATGTTGGTTATTTTTTTATGTTATTAACTTTCCTTATTTCTATGTGCATTTTGGAAACATTCCATATTCTGGAATGTGGATAATTGTTTAAAAGACTGGAGTTTCAAATATATGTCTGGGGATAACGAATTTTGGTTATCCCCAGACAGGTGTCTGGGGATAATCACAGCGTATAACTATAACTATCCTTGCACAAGACTCCTGAAAATGTCATCAGAATCACACTCTCTTTCTCTCGCTTGATTGGGATGGATAATCCCTATACATTTGCATAAAAATAAAGCTTAAAATTACTTTTGATTTTGAAAAGTAAATATCCTAACACATTACTTAGCCTCTATATCAACCGGCGCGGTGTCATCTGGTGGTTCTTGTTTCACTTGGGTTATGTGCGCTGCCATTTTGTTTGGAGTTGAACCAACTACTAAAGTTAAAGTCAGGAGAGTTCTTCACGGCTTCACGGGAAGAAGTTGTTGCTAAGGTAAATATGGCGGCGTAACATCAGTGCGTGAGACTGTTTTGCTTTGGAATAAAATATATGAAGTAGATGTATTTATGAAACTTATTGAAAGTTTGATCATCCATTAAAACAAGTGAGTATAAATCCTTTTTCACAATGCACAAATTTGATTTGTGTCGACAAAGATAACTAAAAATAATTACTGAAATCGGAGTTCTGGCAGTGGCAGAGATTTCTTCACTTACTCATACTCATACTCGTACCAAACACTTGAATTGACGGTCTAGACTGGTCTAAACCAACTTACTAATTTACTCAATCGTGTTTAGCGATATCCGTAAGTAGAATCCATAAATTAAATGATTATTTATGCACTGCAAAAATAACGATGCAACATTATAACAAATAACCACATTTCATTCGTGAAATCGGTGGTTATCATATTTCATTCTTGTACCTATTTATTTTGTAAGTCGTTGTTCAGTTGTTCGTTATTTTCAGATACCTGTTGCTTGTTGAGCAACTCATCGAACAAAGCTGACAGCTATTGTATATCATTACCAGCAGTGAATTTGAAGAGTTACTCTAATCCTGATTTGTTGGTGAGACTCGACGAACTGATTGCTCAATTGGCAGAGTACCGGGGTGACCAGTGACATTATAGAAATAATGCTCTGGAGGCCTTCCGAAAGCTCCTCGTGCTAAAGGAAACAACCCAAATATTTCCTCAACTAACCCTAAGAAAAAATAAAACATAATCCTTTAACTTTAACTAACCCTAATAGTAATAGGAAAAACAAATACTCTGGCGTCTTTACTAAGACCTATAACTATAACTATAACTTTAACTCTAATAGAAAAAAAAATCCTCCGACCTTGAGCTAATCCTAAAAGAAAAAAATCCTAAGACTGCTTTGCACCTACCTTTCAAGACTTCAAAAAACAAAATGGCTGCTGATAACCAAAATAATGGTCATATTAAGAAATGTTAAACTTTCACTAATCAATCAAGGTTTGTTCTAGAGTTTTTAAAATCCTCCAATATATTGACAAATTGAATAAATAAACGCCTGACAAAAGATCGACAGTTAAAATACTAAATGAAAGAGATGCTAGACCGAGGAGCTTTTGGAGTCCTCCCAAATGCTCTTCTGTGTAGCTAGGTCAAGCTTATAAATATGCTTGATAGATCATTTTATGTCTACACCTTCCAACCTCCGTCCATCTGCTCTACTTGTCCTCTAAGCAACGGATCTAGATAGTTGAAAAATACTTTCACTCATAAATACACTTTATTATTGAGACCACCATTAAACGAAATAAGTCACGCTAATCCTTGGTAACCGAGGTGGCTCAGTGGCAGAATCAATGGAGTTTTTAATTGACTTTCATACAAGCCGGGTTTGACTCCATAATGCCACACATAACGAATGTGATGATTTTCCTATTGTAGTTAAGGAGAGGGTTAAGAGACACAAATGGAAACATAATCATGAGCATCGATGGGCACAATATATTGATAATCTTTACGCACATGATGACACAGGGACATGGCCCGCGAAACTTGCCAGAGAACAGTAGTGGTACAGCAATAATGAGAGATGAGGTAGAGTCTGCTTGCAAAGAAATTAAGAAAGGGAAAGCCATTGGACAGAATAACATTTCAATTGAGCTTTTGGATGCACTGGGTGATGTAGGAATAAACATACTGACAAAAGTTTTCGATATGATCTACTGCAAAGGCATCATACCAAATGAACTGAGACAGTCTGTCTTTATCACACTCCCGAAAATAGATTGTGATCAACACCGCATGATCAGCTTAATGAGCCAGATAACAAAGATCCTCCTATGCATCATGATGAAAAGAATGAGAAATAAGATTTTACCAGGGACTAGTTGGGAACAATTCGGCTTTGTGAAAGACAACGGTACTGTGAATGCCATCTTCACATTAAAAACTATAATACAAAGGTCTATTGAGAAACAAAAAAGCTTGTACCTCTGCTTCGTGGACTATTCAAAAGCATTTGAATCAGTTAAACATAAAAAAAACTTTTTGAAGTACTCACATCCATTGGAATAGAGCATTATGACCTCTGTTTGTGAAAAATTTGTTCTGGAACCAAACAGCATGTGTAAGATTGGACAATGAGACCTTAGATTTTTTTTATATTAAGAAAGGAGTGAGGCAATGATGCGTTTTATTGCCAGACCTTTTCAAAAGGGTACACTGAAATAATCTTCCATGAAATTGAAGAAGTACCAGCCATCTGTGTGAGAATTTGATGACCTGAGGTATGCAGACAATGCAGTTCTTAGGGCTTACACACCAGAAAACCTTCAGACCATGTTTGACAAATTAGTGGTTGGTAGCAAAGCAAAGGGATTTTTGCTGAATGTAAAGAAAACTGAGTGCACGTTTGTTAACAAATAAAATCCAGATCCCTCTTTTCACCTCACCAGCAAAGAGGAAACAATCAAACAAGTTAAAATGTTGAAATATCTTGGTGCAATGATCACAAATAATGCTAGAGATTTTGTAGAAATAAAACAAAGAATTGCGATCGCTAAAAACACTTTCCACAACTTAAGACCAGTCATCTCTGCTACCAATATTAAATTAAACATGAAACTTAAAGTGATCCAAACTTACATTCTCTCATCTCTCCTCTACGATTGTGAAACCTGGACTCTAGACAAAGAATGTTAAAACCGCCTAGAAGCTTTCAAAATGTGGCTGTACACTGGGTGGTTTGACAAACATGGAATTTTAATTTTGTCATCAGCTGCTCCTGTCATTGCATTGTGGCATGGAAAGTAAATGGCATGTTATATTTATGAACCACATTTTATGATTTCATCAAGTTTAATTTTGTTTGTGTGCGGCCTTGTAGTCTTGAGGTATGACATTCGCCTTCAGATCTGACGGTCCTTGGTTCAAGTCCTACAGTAGGTGGTGCTTGGAGAAGGCTCTTTACTCACATATTCTCATATTAGTCAGGTGTAAAATGAAAACCTGGTTAGTAACAGCATAATCTTCATTGAAAAAAATATAGCGCCTTTCAGGGCTATGCTCATCCTTCATGTTCGGTGTAAAGCCCTTTGAGCACGTTTTAGGTTTTATATTTTTGTTTGTTGATTCTTTTTTTAATCTTTTCTATTTTTAGATATGGCTACTCCAACAAGTCAAGAAGGAGAAGCAGAAGTGATTACTGCTCGTCGCACTGAATCATTGGATGCCCCACATATTATTAAATTGGTAGAACCTTGGACAGAAAAGTTATTTGGGAGAGTTAATGTTGTCAATATCATGTAAGTAATTATTATTATCAGACCTGCATATAAGTGTCGGAATAAGTAAATCTGTAAAAGTTGGAACCATATGATTTACATTGGTCAAAAAATTGATTAATTGAATTGAAACATTTAAAATTGATTGTAAATTCTATTACAAGTTTGTTTGATTTTTTTCATTATTTGTTTTTGATTATTTCAGTGAAAAAGCAGTATTGGCAATTACTCTGTGTAACAAAGATGATGAAATTATGGGACATGCTGCCTTTCTGGATTACCCTAACCTCTCAGACATTGATCAGGCTGACTGGGAATCATGGTTCAAAAAGAAATATAGTGGAGAGCAGGTATGACGTCAACTTTTACTTTTCTGTATCAGTTTTTTTTAAATATAAAGATTAAAATGTGCTGTGTCAAAAACAAAAAAGTTTAACAATAATACCATTAATCAGATAAAATGCAAAATATGATATAAACACTCAGGGGGGGGGGGGGGATTTTGTTCTATTATTAAGTTTTATCTTTCAAAAAGTGTATCCTACTGATGATTTTTATTGATCTATTTTTACAGATTTCGTCTCTCAACTCTTTATTTTTGCATTATTTTGTGGCAAAGAAAGAATATGCCATGGGATGTGCACAAGAGATTATCCGCACTGCATTCAATGCGGTTCCTGATCTTCATTTTCTGTTCTTAACTGTACCTGTTGGAACATTCCCAGGTCTGTAGATTTTCAAATTTTCAACAAATAAATTATTTATTGATTGACTGCCAATATTTAATTTAAGACGTCATAGATTAATTTTTTAAAAATAAATATTCAATGCTTATTCTTTCATTACCCATAACATACTGGTAGAAATAAAAAGTTTTAGTATTTTATTAAAAGGCAATTGGTTAAATCTTTTCTGAGAAATGAAAACCAGAAAGACTACTCAGTGTTGCAACAATTTATAGAAATGAGATAATTTTATAAAATTGCTCTCCAAGACATGTATAATGCATAATATATAGCAACTCGGTTAATTGCAACATTCCCAGAGATATGGAATTGCTTCTATTTAAAAGTCACTGGTTAATCGCAACAAACTTTGGTTAATTGCAAATTTTCGACCTCAAAAGGCAAATTCATCAAATCAATCAAACAAAATCTCATGATTAAATTTTATCATGGGGGAATTCATAACAGGTTGAAGAATTGAGAGTGGGCGGCGTGTCACTACTCCATTAGAAACAAAAGAGGGTGGAGCTTTGCGGTATTGGTTTATGCGGTCATCTGTGACTATAATTTGATAGGGGAAGGGACTGGGCATAGTCTAGACAACAGGTAGACACGAAAGAGTGAAAATGGAGAGGCTTCGTAAAGGAACGATATATGTATTGTCTCAGCATTGTCTGTATCGTTCCTTTACAAAGCCTCTCCATTGTCTGTATTGTTCCTTTACAAAGCCTCTCATTGTCTGTATCATTCCTTTACGAAGCCTCTCATTGTCTGTATCGTTCCTTTACGAAGCCTCTCCATTGTCTGTATCGTTCTTTTACGAAGCCTCTCCATTTTCACTCTTTCGTTAGTCATTGTCTGTATCATTTCTTTACGAAGCCTCTCCATTTTAAAGAGAGACTGAGTGATATCCTTTGTTTTGGGATTAACAACTGTGCATTGTGACCAATGGGTTTGGTGAGAGCTTACTGTCTCTCATCACCGCTGATCTCTTTAACTCTTACACATGTTGAGAACAAAAGAGTGAAAGTTAATCCAATCTGAATAAGATGTCGGCTTGCATCAAAGAAACTTTTGCTTGTCAAAATCTATACAGAGCTGTCATATGGTGTTTGTTTCAATCAAATTGCTCAGTCTGTGCTGTTTACACAAATGTTTACAAAAATTGGTTTGGGTTTACCATATATGTATAAAATGTTGCAATAGTAGACAGGACACTCAACTTCGGTTAATTGCAACTTCGGTTAATCGCAACATTTTCGCTGCTCCCAAGGTGTTGTGATTATTCAGAGTGGACTGTACATTCAAATTAAAGATGGTCTATAAATATTCAAATGGCTGTTTATTTGTGGTTACATTATATACGACCATATAACCAAAGAGGATTGATGTCTTTTTCAGATGTTAAAGATTTTTCATTTGATTCTACAAATGAAAATGTTGGTTCATGCTTTCCCTCTTAAAGTGCTCATGTTGTCTTTCATACATGATCTCAGCTGGTTTTTTTTTTGTTTTTTGTATGTTTTTTTTTGTTTGTATTTGTGTGTGTGTGTGTGTGTGTGTGTGTGTGTGTGTGTGTGTGTATGTGTGTGTGTGTGTGTGTGTGTGGATGTGTGTGCTTTCCAGATGTTTTATAATATATTTCGGTAAAATATACAGTCAATTACTGAAAAATTCCAAGGAGAAATTAAAAGGCTCTCTAGAACATGTAGAATACAACACCACAATGATAAATGGATTGTGATTGGATTAGAAACACGTCAAAATGTACATACCCTACATCAGCAGGTAACTTTATCAAACTCTTTAAGTTAATATTAACACAGTGTGATTTATTCATTATTAGAATATTTTAAAAAATCTATCATGGACTCTTGTATAATTTCAAAATCGATGATTTTGTGTTTCTCATTTAGATCCGTCTTTAGCACATGCTTTCTCTCCAATGGATAAGCATGAGAGCAACCCAGGAACGTCTGAAAGCTGTGTGATGTTTGTCTGCAAACGCCATGAACATGTACCTGTGCTCCATATTCGCCAAGCTTAGTATGTTTTTGTTTTGTTTTCTCAACTTCTGTTATGTTTTTCTTTTTAATTTTTTGGAAGGTCGTAGGGATAAATATATATATATATATATATATATATATATATATATATATATATATATATATATATAATATATATATATATATATATATATATATATATTATATATATATATATATATATACATACATATAGAATATGTATATACACAATCCAGCATAGATTCCTTGAACTCCTCGGGACATGCAAAAACGTTCGAGGAAACTGTACCTTGCCATAACTGCTTGGTATTGGTAAGTGGGGGGGGGGGGGGGGGGGGGGGGGGCAGTGTGGTGAACAGTAAGGTCTTTGCTTTATACCCAAAAGATACCTAGTGCAAATGTCCACCGGTTATGTGGCCTTCATCAAGCCACCTCTCCCTAGCTGAGGATGAATAAGGAGAACTTTATTATTTATTTACTTTATTGATATATTTAGGGAGAAAACGTTATAACATTGCATGTCACAAGGGGTTGATGTATGTGTTTGTGTTTGTGGGGTGGGGGGGGTTTGTAGCCAACCATTGGCAAATCATGATGCGTGCCATTGAAATTAGAACGATCGGGGAAGTGATAAGAATAAGCAGAGAGGTGTTCGCAATGCAAAATGATGATGGATTGTATGTGTGGCTGTGTACACACCTACAATGTAGATATATTCACACGATACACACATAAGTAGCTGTCAATGTCACAATAAATCATTAGTGATGGAAATCACCAACCTCATCCTTTAATTAGTTTAATTTCTTTTACATTGGCTATGTGAAATTAGTTCAAGGAAACCATGTTCGAGGTAAAAATCAGTTCAAGGAAGTAAAGATAAATGATAGTGATAACAAAGAATTTCGAATGAGTTCAAGGAAACCATACTCGAGTGTATGTGTATATATGTATCATCAATACTTTTTCATCAAATAATTTTTTAAAGAGAAAGACTACACAATAATTCGAATAAAATAAAGTAAACTACTTTGATAGTGGCCACAAATTGAAGAGACAATTCCCATGGTTTTGGAGAGGTGAGAAGGGGGATGAAATACATGTGCGGATAGAGATAGATAGGAAAAGATACTTGCATCATGACACCAAAATTTAAGAAGGGAAATGATAAAAGATTTGTTTTCCAAGCAAAGCTACTCATATTTCCTTTTCCTTGATATTGACTTTCATAGACATTGTTTATTATATGTTTTATTCAATAGTGTGGAGGATCATGACGATCTGACGCCTATTTTCAACCGTCAGAGTGATATGTTACACAATACCTATGGGGATTACTTTCTGGCAGAGTTGATTGAAGCTCAAGATTCTGATATGCAATGTCTTGTTGCTGAGGCAAGTGAAAACATCTAAGTATAATGTTGATTATTTTGATGATGATGATGATGATGATGATGATGATGATGATGATGATGATGATGATGATGATGGTGATGATAATGATGATGGTGATGATGATGATGATAATGAATATGATAATGATGATGATTATTATTATTGATGATGATGATGATGATGATGAAGATGATGACGATGTTGCTGATGATGATGATCTACCATTACAGGTGGAGAAAACATCATATGGCTTCATGAGCATCAGTTCAGATGTGAACTTGGACATCTTAAACGAGTGCTTTGAGCTGATTCCATTCAATGGTTTGAAAAAGTCCCACCCAGACGACATTGTAATCCCTCCTCCCACTCCCCCTGCCACTCCCTCCTCTGCTGGTGATGCAGCGGCTGCTGGTTTTGGTAAGTCAGCAACATTAATGGAACTGGTGAAAATGAGTTTTATAGTTTCAAAAATAATGATTAGCAAAGCAAGAAATATTATGAATTCAGACCTTTCTTAAACCAAAAACAATTATAATATTTAGTGGTTAAATGTTATTATTCTATTCACACAGCTTCAGGTATATTTGATATTGACTTACTTGACTTATTCCAATCTCTGCTTTTGGAAAATAGGGTTGTGAACATACCTTCTTCATGTTGTCTTGTCGACTGCAGCAATGCAGGCCCTCCTCCAGTATTCAAATCCCATTTTACTTCTTTCCTTCTCAACTGTCCTCCTCCACGTTTCTCTTTGTCTTCCTCTCTTCTTCTTGCTGTTGGGTGTCCATATTTGATTTTACTGTGACAGTAATAATTTGATTGGGATGAATTATTATTTTTGTCATCTCACATAATTCTGCCATAATTTTGTTACAATTTAATACTTATTATAATATAAGTTACATACTTTTGTTAAATGCATGTTCGAAACAAACCATGTACATATAATGGTGTGATAAAGTAAAAATGAAGTTCTGTGGATGAGAATAGGGCGTTATTTAACAGGAAATAATTAAAAGATGGAGATATCAAAGCATAGATTACACAAACAACCATATATTACCACTAGGGCGACTGTAAATTGTAATTCAAAGGAGAGAGAAAGAACCATTGTGATGCTTTAGGAAAAAAAGTAGAAAAACAAACTATGGGTGTTTATGATTAAGTGGTTGATATACGGATATATTACTGCTTGAGGGTTTTGTCGTTACATTTTTTTAAATCTTTTTTTTTTACTCACAAACAATTTTTGTTTAATTTTCAGATGAAGTTGATGAAGAGAAGAGATCCATTTCATCAAAACAAGAAGGAGAGGAAGAGGAGGTTGGTAGGGAGAAAACAAGTGTGGAGGAAGCTCTATCAGAAAGCAGTCCCAAAGGCAGCAAACAAAGTTCAAGAGGTTAGTGTAATTTTGAGAGGAGGTTGCCTGCATCAGTTAATGTCGTTTTTCTCTATTATTTGTTTGTTTCTTTATTTTTCCTTTCTTTAAATTATTGATATGTATACCAACTAATATTAAGAATATATTATTTTTAAAATAATAATAATAACAACAAAAATACAAGTCATTTATTGTCTGATTTAATTTCTGTTTTGTAAAATGGACTAGTAACAGTTAGTCTGAATAATGTTTAAAAGGAATAGAAAGAGGGATAAAAGAGAGACCTGCGATAAATGAAGAATACAATATTTTTTCAGTTCAGAGCCCAACTCCAAGTGTTAAACAGCGATTGAGTGAATCGGGATCTCCTGCTCCAATGGTGTCAGAACCCTCAGAATTTTCTCAAGGCGTGAAGGAAGCTGTCGAGTCACTTGAAAAAGAGGTGAATAATTTATGGTTTTATGTTGTGATTATACGTATTATATATATTTAGTATTCCATTTTAATTGGGTGACATAAGAGCTATAGACGCACAAAATATTGATCACTTTTGCATCTATATCTGTAAAAGTAAATTTAATCTGAGATATTCCATTTTTTATCAACATTGCAATAAGTGACAAAAACAATTTAATCTATCTTTGCTGTTTTAAAAATACACTAACAATGCTTCGAGTACTTTTTTATTTATTAAAAAATATTGTGCGAATAGGGAATGGGTTTAAGAAAAAGATTGGATCCACCAACATTAAGTTTAACTAGACTAAAATCAGCCAAACACACAGGACAATACAACAAGGGAACATTTGACAGAAGCATATTGATAATACATTTGTTTGGTCAAACAAGACCTGTATATTTTAAAGTACTTAAAACTTGTCATATAGCGCTAGACCCTCCCGTATGCCCTGTCTAACCGTTAGCATTCCTCATATTTGGAGTGCTTTCTTCACTTCTTGATTTAATACTGTCTGCTCATATCTGTGGTCTGTTATACAGATTTTATCTATTTGCTTCATTTGAAAATTCTGTGAATACATGACAAATGTATTTTTTTGGAAGTATTTAATTTCTAATATGAGGTTCATCTAACCGAAGTGATAGTATCAAGGCATTTTCAATTTAGACCAGAGCTGAAGATTAAAGTTTATTAGAGAAAGGAAGTGATTCTCCACTAAATGTCTCTCATTACATTATCAATAATGTTGATCCCCTGCTCACCATAAATTTCTTGCTTTAGATTTTTCAGCATTGTTTTGAGCAGTGGGTTGTCAATTTCACTTTCACTTCCAGTCATTGTCGCTACAGTGGGCTTGCTCTGAGTTAAATGAAGGAGTTTGATTCAATAACAATTTTCATGCATTTTCTTTCAGACACCACTTCCACATTCTATAACTCCTAAAGACTTGGTGCCTCAGCCAGAGAAAAGATTTGTTCCCACTTATCATGGAGCTCCAAACGCTTTCAGCATTCAACTTTTCTGCATTGCTGAGCAGTATGAAATGAGGTGAGAGCAGCTAAATTACATTATCATAAGAAGTAGACAAATTAAAGGCATTATACAATAAGCTTGAATATCTTTATCTTTCAAAGTTAATTGTTAAGGCATCTATAACTGTTATTAAGTAAGTTTGATATCAACACTTAAAAACAAAAATATATTGGTATAATATTTTAATTGTATTGATGCATCTTTTGCTTTGTTTTAAATGGGTTTTATTTTTGTTTTGTTTTGGGTTTTGTTGCTGTTGTTGTTTGTTTATTTTTGTTTTTAAATGTTGGTAGTATGGTTTTTTGTTCACATATAATATCTGCAAATGTTTCCATTTCCAAACTATTAGGTCTTGGCTCTGCCGAAGCATTTTCAATTCCGGACAGAGATTTTGTCATCACTTTCCCACATGGTCTGAATTTCCCTCATTCAAATTTTGGGTTAGTATATGTCCTTAGTATATATTTTGGGATTATTTATTATCTTATATTATTATTATTATTATTATTATTATTATTATTATTATTATTATTATTATTATTATTATTTATTATTATTATTATTATTATTATTATTATTTGTATCATCATCATTATCATATTAAATAATAATAATTAATAATAATAATAATATATAATAATAATAATAATAATAATAATAAATAATAATAATAATAATAATAATAATAATATAATAATAAATAATAATAATAATAATAATAATAATAATAATAATAATTATAATAATAATAATAATAATAATAATAATAATAATAATAATAATAATAATAATAATAATAATAATAATAATAATAATATAATAATAATGACTCTTATAGAGCGCACAGCATCTTCAACCATGAGGCTCTTGGCGCTTTACATCAATACAAAACAATATAGAGAGTACATGACATCAATAAATAAATTTTTCAAGATTTCTTGAACACAGACAATGATTTGGACTCCCAGATGCTCTGTGGAATGGTGTTCCATACAGACGGACCAAAATGAGAAAAGGACCTTGTTCATCGTCGTTATCATCAATACGATCATCGTCATCATCACCATCATCTTTATTATCATTGCCATTATATCCTGTCTAATTTGAACTCTGCATGATTTTGGTCACAAAGTCATCATGCACAATTGTATTTCTCTCTTTTTTTCTTCTTTATCTTTTTAGAGAGTTACCCCAAAATGTCCAAGTGTTTTGCCTCATGAGCTTTACGTATTTCACCGGTCTGGACTGCTAAAGTAAGATTTTTTTTTTATATAATTCTTTGCACGAGATATTGTATATTTCTGAAAATAATTATACTCCTCCCCCTCCTCCTTTTCTTCTTCTTCTTCTTCTCCTTCTTCTTCTTCTTCTTCTTCTTCTTCTTCTTCTTCTTCTTCTTCTTCTTCTTCTTCTTCTTCTTCTTCTTCTTCTTCTTCTTCTTCTTCTTCTTTTCTTCTTCTCTCCTCCTCCTCTTTCTGCTCCTCCATCTCCTCCTCCTCCTCCTCCTCTCCCTCCTCCTCCTCCTTATTTCCTTTTTCTTCTTTGTGGGCTTATGATAACCCTCAGTGTTGGAGGATCAGTCTACAGTTGCCATTTATACTTAACGAACAGAATTAAAACGGAACATAAACTGCAGCTCTAATCCAATTAATCTTTTAAATCATGTAATTCTGTCGCCACTGCTGGTGGAAAGAAGGTTGTGTATGTAATCTGGCTGGTGAAATAGATATTTTATTGTTATGGTCTCGTGTTGTTCGTTTTACTGGTCTAACAGAAATTATTGCAAATTGTTTTTGAATTGTGTGTATGGTTGTGACCACGTACATATTTCTGAATATGCTTAATAATTCTAGGCCAAGATAATCATATAACATGATAAAATAATAATTTGAGATTCTAGGAAAGTCTTTTGCTACCATCTAACTTGACGTGCCTTGATAAAAATAAAAAATGTTGAAAGGAACTTTCCTTAATCCAATTTGTTCATTAAAAGAAAACCAACTTCACATATGTTTCAATGTCAGAATTCAATCACTCAATTTCAATCTTTTTTTTTTCTAGGAATTTTATTGTTCGCAAGGCTTGCACAAGTGACCTTCCTGCTGTTGAGAAATTAGTCGATACGATTGAAATGAAAGAAAACATCATTGCGGATCTAGACCTGTACAACAAAGCACGCAGGGATAAGACAACAAAGGTGCGTTTATATTAACACCTTTGAATGTTTCTGGATAAAATTAGCTCAATTATTTGCCTTGCCAATTATAAGCATAGCTGTATTTTACAATTTCAATAACAATTTTTTTAAAAGACTTGCACTCAAAAATATGATGTTGTTCATTCATTATGAGTTTCAATAAAAGACAAAGACATCACTTTTGAAAAATGTTGATCATCATCATCATCATCATCATCATCATCATCATCATCATCATCATCATTATTATCATCATCATTGGTGATCTTGTCTCTCTAATCCCTAGTCATCCACCCCCCATCAATTACTTCACATTCCTCAGCCGCTCATCAGTCATCTACTTTTCGAGACTTCTCACACTTGTCATTCTTTATCTACCTTTATTTCTTTTCCATTCTGTGTTTTTCTGTCAGCACATCTTTGATGTAATATCTTTCTCTCTATATATGTTGACTAATGTAAAAAAAAACCCCCAGATGTCCTCAGATTCAAATAAACGTCACTACTAAGCTGAAGGAATTGAGATTTGGTTGAGATATATAGTCTCATACAAAAGAAACAAAACAGTTTATTTTTGCCAATAGTTTGTTACAATGACATATATACATATTTGGAACCTAGACAAAACTTGTTGTTTTCTTTTGGTTTATAATTTATTAATTTTGTGTGAACTATTGAAAAGTTGCAGATATTTAAAAACAGTCATACAAATTAATTTTGCAAAATGGAGCACAAAATTGAAATCAGTACATATAACGCACTTCAGCATTTTGTATGTCCACCATTAGGATTGATCAATCTCCACAACTCTTTGCCTCATTAATGATGTCAGCTGATGGGCTGTTTCTGCTGGTATATCATTTGAAATTATATTTAGTCTGTGGAACAGTTCATCGGATTATGTACAGCAATCTTGGGGGGGGGGGGGGGGGGGATAGTCCACATCTATTCAATGGGATTCGTGTCAGGTGACGCAGCTGGCCACAGGTTCATCACCCTTGCATTTGAATCATTTAGGAAAGCAGCTCTATGTGCCGAGGCGTTATTAAACTGGAATATGACATGATTATTCTGATTCCGGATTAATGTGATAACGATTGGTTCAAGAATATCATTCATGTTTAGGTCTGAGTTAGTCTTTGGTTAATATGTATTAATCAGTTTTTCTATCACTGATTATCACTGTCCACACCATTACAGGTCCATAATCTCGAGTTGTTACTTTAATAATGATTTCTGCATTGAAACGTTCACCTCAACGTCGATAGCATGAAATTCTTTTGTCTCTGGATTCAGCCTGAGAAAGCGATTCACCTGTATACAAAAAGCCATACCACATATTCTGATCCCAATCCTGGTGTTTAAGTGCCTTTCTCAATCAAGCAACTTTGTGAAAAGAGGTTAGCTTTGGTCGAATTACGGGTTTTGTGATCAAACCAAATGAGCATCTGGTGCTGCAAATGCTGTGAAGCAACACGTATATGAAATTAATATCTGAAATATTTTGCTGCACATTTACATCATGTAACTTTGGTACCAATCTGTTTGGCAGTCCACGTCTGTTCCTGCTTGGTGTCAATAAAGGCATGCGATACATCAACAGAAAGAAAGTTTTGTCTACTTCTTTAAGATATATACCACGTACCAATATGTGTTCTCTTATGTGCGATAATAGCAAATACAAACTGTCTAGTTTCTTTTGTAAATAACTATATAAGATTGATAACAGGCATGAAATTTATTCATGGCCTTCTCAGTAGGCCTAGTTAGAATATATAATGTTGTCTAGGGTATGAGTTCATATTTTTAATTGATATAATGAACTCTTTACTTTGGGTGAGAAATGTCAATTCACAAAAAGGCATTGTTTTGTTAGAAATAGATTGCATTGAATAACTGGCAGAAGACAATGCATAAAAGATATTACCTATGAGTGATTTTTAAAAAATCCCATCTTGTTTGTATGATGTATGGTTAACACCATTTTCACTTCTTTCTGGAAAACAGAATAACGGGACAGAAATTCAAGCCTTTATTGCGGAATGTCAAAATCAAATTGTTGGAGTTTCGATCATTCGTGGAGAAAAGGTAAGTAGATTTTTTAAAGAACTGTTTGCAAGCATTTAAGGAACATACCATATTCATGTACGTTCACTTTTGAGTCAAGTAAACAATAACAAATCTAGTCAACCTGGGCTTACTTTGCATTTGTTTAACCAGTTAACTGCCACACTATGGAAAAACATGTATTTAAAAATTTGGCCAAAAAAGCTTGTCTTTCAAATATTGATTGATTTAAACGACCCTCATCTTGGCAAAAAATCACAAACCTTTCAGAATTTTTGCGAAGATGTCCCAGGTTTGAGAATGTTTGCCAAGTTGAGGGTCATTTAAATCAATATTTGAAAGATGAGTTTTCTGGTCAAATGTTTCAATACGAGTTTTTCCAAAGTACGGCATTTAACTGATTAAAATGACATCAGTTAGTACTCTAGCAAATACCATTTTTTAATTACAGTTATGTAGGTTTTTAGTTATAATAGTTTTTGTGGGGTTTTTTATGTTGATTATTTTTAAAAATAATAGATTGAATAAAATACATCTTCCTGATATGAAGCATGGAAAGCACATCTTGCTTCAATTTCATTCTTCTCAAAATAATTTTCTTTGGAGTTAGTATTTGTGTAATGTAATATTTGATCGTTGTCATTATTAATGTTGCAGTATTTTCGCACCATAAATAAGTGTATATTTTCTACTCTTTCAGGAAATTGAATACATCCGCTCCCACTACAACATTGAGGATTTTATCTACTACAACCACCATCGACGAGAGGACCATGGACATTTGCATCATTTTGTCCTTAATCCTGTCTTCTCCCACTTGACAAAGCATTTCTTCAAGGTAACTTATTGTTTATTTTCTGTTGTTTTTTTTTTCACTATTAAAATTCCTCATGTTATTAATTTGACTATGAGTTTGTGTGCGCGCATGTATGTTCATGTGTTTGGAATGTAAAACTGCAATGATTTTGACCTTTGTCTAATATATAGATTTATATAAGATATATATATATACATTTTTTTCTCCACAGGAAATTTTGGGATTAATACACAGAGATGTTAATTTTATTTATTGTACCATATTTTTTCTTTGCAGGAAATTTTGAGATTGGCACACAGAACATGTCTCTATTATCCATTGTACCCGCCATATACATCAAAGGAGGTATGCATCAAAAGTCTCTTGTATTCAACTCTAACAGCCAAATTTGAATTTGATACTATAGAACAAAATAAAGAAAAAGCAACTCTATAAATGAGCAAAATGCATAACAAGGAACATTCCAAACTTATCAATGGTGTCTTTGGTTGTGTGTATGTATGTGTGTTTGCATGCGTATATTTCCTTCATAACTGACGGTGGACACAGTTGACTTCTTTGTCAAAAAAGAATTAAGAACTTGCTGGCCCCAACATCCCCATTTCTTATTGTCTTTTTCTTCCTTGTATAAATCGAAAAGAAAAATACTTTAAAAAATCAAACTGAGACTACAATGCATGAAAACCAGTCCAAACTACCCAACAAGCAGCATCACTGATAAGGGAAGTTAGGCAGGGAATAATACTTGAAGAACATGGTATGTATTGATCACCTCCCATGAGCATCGGATTTCGGCATGCTCAGATTCTAGCACGATTTTTGGCTTCTTCCAAGAGCGTGCTAGAATCCAGCGAGAACTGTAATACAGTTTATAATTTTGTCGCCAAAATAAATAGTATTTTAGTCCACTTTATATAAATCAACTCTTCAGGCAGCTGAGGATTTACTTTGAGTACACTTATTGCATACTTAGCCAGTGAAGTTGGTTTGAATAAATGTTTAGAGTATTTAGAAAATAAATGTTTTAATAAAAAAAGCATATATTTTAACTTGAAATATTATTTTCAGAAACTTGAAAATCACTCACTAATAAGTGGTCTAAATACGATGGTACCTGTGAGAGCTCGTCGCCAGATTGCTTATCCTAAGGAAGGACTTGGAATCAATGGACCATCTGATAGAGTCACCAAAGAATTTTCCCCTTATGCATTGAATCATATCAACCGTAAACTGGTTTTGGAACCAAAGGTGAGCTGGCATTTAAAGTTTAAAATATGTAATATTTAATTGCCTTTCTGTGGATTCTTTTCTTCTTCTTCTTCTTCTTCTTCTTCTTCTTCTTCTTCTTCTTCTTCTTCTTCTTCTTCTTCTTCTTCTTCTTCTTCTTCTTCTTCTTCTTCTTCTTCTTCTTCTTCTCCTCCTCCTCCTCTTCCTCCTCCTCCTCCTCATCCTCATCCTCCTCCTCCTCCTCCTCCTCCTCCTCCTCCTCCATTTTAAAGTGATTTATCTTTAATATTGTACTTTAGGGTGCTTTTAAATTTACTTTTATTTTTCATGGCTATTTACCTAAACAGACGGAAATACAATATTGGTCCTCAAAAGACTAATGTTTATTATTATTAAAGTAGCAACATAAATGTAAGCTTTGTATGGAATCCCTTCACCTGATTTGAACGCATAAATGAGATTACAAATATTTCCTTTGCTGAATTTGTCAATTATTCTTTACAACACAAAAGGCTAGATTTGTATTATTAAACAACAAATTGTTAGATATGTTGTAGAACACAATGCAAATTATCTATTTTGAAAACATCTATGGATGAAACAAAGTATCATGTTTTTGTTTTGTGAATTTAGGGGGCAGCGTGGCTCAGCGGTACGGTCTTTGCTTCGTACCCAAAAGGTAATGAGTTCGATCACCCGCCGCTGCATTGTGTGGCCTTGAGCAAGTCACCTAGCCCTAGTTCACTTTGCGGCGCTGCACTGCGGCTGACGCCTGGGTTATTCCAGTCTTCCCTTGGAATAGACCCTAAAGACAAATTTCCCCTTGGGGATGAATAAAGGGAATTTTATTTTTTAATTTTTTTAATTTTATCATGAGCCATAAAGAGATCCTGGGTTTGAAAGCCAGTGGACACTTTCAATACTTTTGACAACATTTTACATTAAATAACTTCCATAATTTTTCTTACAGTGACAATGAACTCGAAGGTTTTATGAAATAAAGTATTTTATCCATTCAATAAAAATATTCAGGTCCAAAATCTCTGACACTACCACAAGAACTTAGGAAGTTAATTCTTTTATCATGTTGAACATTATGGTGTAAAAGTGCAAGGTTTTATCCAGTTCAATGTATTCATAAACAAACATAGATCATAACAAACATAGATTAGTGAAAGATAACGTTTTCTTGATTTTCTCTCAGGTTACCATCAACGCCCGGATAGTAGTGATTGGTGCCTCTGATATTGGACTTTCCTATTTGGAAACCCTGGTTTATTGGTAAGCTTTCAATTAAAATGGACAAGCAGTATCTCGTCTTGTAATAAAGTTAAAGGACATTGAGTTTGGTTTATGACAGAATGGATAGCAATGATCACAAAACTCTGGCATTCTGTCCTATAATATGACAATTTACAAACATTGTTTCAACTCCGGTGTAAATGAGCACCTGAATACAGTCATAGACGGATTTTGTAAGAGTGTTTGTATAAAAAGGACACTATAGCAGACGTGTACGGTATAGAATAGAAATGTTGTTCCTTGGGGAACAATTAAAGAATTATGAAGGGCATTGGGCATGGTTACTCTTTGGGAACACGGTTCAAAAATATGCATCTTTATTTTTAAATCTTTTCCACTTTTGTTTTGAATTATCATTAATCATTGAATTTTTGTCATTTATATATTGTTTCAATCTAAATGAATTATGGTTGGATTGATGGCGCAGATCCTTTGGATCTGGGAAGGCTCAGGTTGATTTCCATAGATATCCATTGATTTATTCTTATGACCTCAAAGTTTTAATGTCTCATATAGATGTCATAGGGGGATTTAAAAGCAATGGTGCCTCCTTTTAGATAGCTTAAAATGTGTTTAAAATTGGATTAAAATAAAATTTCAAAACATTTTCAGATGAAACAGTTGTGGCTCTTGAACTTATAACACTACAAATTTGAAGTTTGGTTTTTAATTTTAATTTTTTTTTAATTGTCAGTCCTCACCTGAGATTTAACAACATCACCCTTGTCTCCCCTCATGGTCTGCCTGGTGATTTACCTCCAGATGTGCTGAGAGAGGAAGTCTTGTCCAAAAGGTTAAAAGGGTTTTTTTTATTCGTAGATATCTATTTTAATGCCTTGATTAATCAACGACAATGATAATGACAAAATAGATGATGATGACTACGACGATGATAATGATGGTGATGATGAGGATGATGATATTAAAGCTACTATAGAAATATCATTTGGAGCAATAAGACAGTGGCCAAAATGCATCATGGAAAGGGAGGATTAATAATACATGTCAAGAACTCATAACAACAATATGGTCAATTTTAATCAATTTCTGCATCAATTTAAACATACTTTTGATTTGGAAATTCAAACTTTTAGTTTTTTTTTACAATTTCTTTAATGTTTATTTTAATTGCTAAGATATGTACAATTTATGATATTACTGTTATTGTCTTTTTTGTAACACTAGTCGCTGCTTCACCCAAGAGGACTATTCAAAGATGGCATTGAGAACGTGGGTAAATGTGGTATACGGCAAAATGACAGCCATTGACAGGTATCGTTTGAGCCATAAGGAAGTTGAAATTTACCATTTTTAAAAGCTACTTTAAGTGTGTTCATTAAATATACATAACAGCCTCATTAAAAAAGAAATAAAAGAAACAGAATATATTTCAAGGGGCTTTTCAATAGAACGCAAGAGCTATGTATGTTGCATATTAACTTGAAAGAGACAAGATCAGAGATCTACATGCATCTTATAAATTATTATGAGCTTATTCATTGTAAACAAATTCTATTATGCTCTTTTACAACAATCGCAGTTGACCATTTTGGATTTTGTTCATTGATAACACTTGTAAATATGTGCGTGAAGCTGATGTAGATGGCCCTAGGTGATCAAAATTTATTACACATTATGCATTTTGAATCTCAGAACCAAGAAGCAAGTGACAGTCAATGGAAATTCCATTGTGCCCTACGACCACCTTGTCTTGTGTACAGGACAGCAGTACCAAGTCCCATGCCCAACTGGAGCTGACTTGATGGGCGGGGCTAATAACGAATCCCTACCCCAATCACCCGAAACCAGATATCTTGGGCAAGTGCCCAAGAACCTTTTCCTCATCAATGACTCTTACGATGCTGCTGTAATGCTCTACCACACTGAAAGCCAAGTGATTAAAAACAATAGTAAGTATTTCCTTATGTTTTTCTTATCTTTTTTTATATTTGTTTCATTTTTTTGTTTGTTTGTTCGTTTGTTTGCTGTGTTCTGATGCCTTGCTAATCATATAAAACTGCAGATGCCAATGGTGCCTCGAATACAAATACTCAGAATCGAGTCAACTTCGAATAACATTCAGATTCAGACGTTATCTGAAACCTAGAAATATACCAAAATTAAGGTTATGTAGCCCTTTCTTTCTCCTAATGAGCTACAAGTCAAGGCCACAGACCTGGGGCTTATCCTGATTTCTGTAGCATTTAAAAGATATTAACAATTCTTTGCAATCCTTTTCATAGATTATTACAAAGTACTTTCTACCAGATCCTAGAGGCTGAGTCATCCAATATCACTGATGGGTGGATAAAGGGGTCAAATAAATAACCTCAACCCAACCCGGATCACAACTTGTCCCTTTGCTTTTGCGAGAAGTGCTCTACCAATGGTGCTAAAAGATGTAACTGACTCCAAACAACAACAATTTACACACCAAACTTTTCAGATTACCATTGTATGTTCAATTATTTTATTATTTGAAAAAGACAATTTGTTATTTATGCAGTCAAAAAAAAGTTTATACGTGAAACGTTAATCCCATGCGTAATGTTGTACCATTTTACCTTATTATCATTATCAGTCATTTCAAAGAACTTCTTTTTATTTATCTATTCAAAATCATCTTACTTCATGTTAAATGTTGAAAATGTTATTGCTCCCTTATTTGCTTATGATTATGATGTCAATCAACTATAAAACCATAATTTGGACAATGTGGCCCAGCAGTACAGTCTTTGCTTCATACCCGAAAGGTACCGAGTTTGATCACCCACGTGCTGTGTGGCCTTGATCAAGTCACCTCACTCTTGCTCACTTTGCGGTGCTGCACTGCGGGTGACGCCTGGGTTATTCCAATCTTCCCTTGGAATAGACCCTAAAGACAAATTTCCCAATGGGGATGAATAAAGGAATTTAATTTTTTTATTTATTTTTTTGTTACTGTCTTTCATTTTTATACTTTTTCCTATTGTTTGTGATCCACAGAGAACATCGTCGTGTACGGTTCATCACTTGATTGTTTTACATGCATTCAAGCATTGTTGAAACTAGGAATGCCAGGCAACAACATTGCATTAGTTCAACCCCCATGCAAAGATGTAAGCTCTTTTTTTATATTGACTTAAGTCAGTAAATGAATCGGAATTATATAAAACTGACTTGAACTTTTGTAATATATGGCTACGTAATGCAAAATCAGTTTTCTTTCAATAATTATACATGTGTATAAAATGACATTAAACTAAAAATTGTGGAATTTTTGTCCAAAAACATTTATTATAAACAGACATTTGAATCCATAGAACCACGTTGTCAAAATATTAATATTAATTTTTTAAAATTTTATATTCATAAAACCCGACACATTATACAATATGGAGGTTTGTTGGAGGTTTATGATCAGAAATGATAAATTTTCAATAATTATCAATGTAAACAAATTCTGCAAGAGATTAGAAAATACAGTATTGTTTAGGGGGGAAAATTGAAAGAACAAACATAAAAGGAAAAATAATTAAGAATATTTAAATGCTTAATGCTTAAAAGTGATCCTTTAATATTTTGTCATTCTTTGATTTGAGAAGTCTCACAAAATCAGTCTTATATTGTACAATTGTCTTATGATTACGATGGAATTTTATTCAACAACTAGAATATTTCTTTCCTTCTTTTATTTAGTTTGGAAAGAACTTTTTGGAAAATCCAAGTTTAGACAGACTGACATAAAATAATGAGGGGGGGAGGGTGAATAAACAAACTGGTTAAGGAGTACTATGTAACATAATAAATTACATCATATCTTGAGCTTTTATATAGCGCAATATCCACTAAACGTGCTCAAAGGGCTTTACAAGGGGTCCCTGGCCAACAGCAACATGTAACATTTAGAACGGAACATGACTCCTGTTAGGCGATATTACAAATTTTTGTTTGGACAAAGACAACGCTGCTAATGGCCAGGTACTCGTTTTACACCTGAGTACGGTGAGAGAATGTGAGTAAAGAGCCTTCTCCAAGGACTCAAATATGCGCCGAACGCAAGGCTCGAACCCACGACCCTCCGATCCGAAAGCGAGTGTCATACCACTAGACCACATAGCCGCACGCAGGCTGACACATTTTGTTGTCCAAGAAGAGAGAAAAGTATATTGTATAAAAACATTAAAAAACATATAAAAACCCATAATTTGTATTCAGGAAAACGCCTCCCATTTTTCAAAAATCGCCTATTATGTTTTAATATTCCCATAAATACAATATGCTCAGATTACATGTATGAATTAATTTTGTCTTGTATCAATAATACACTATGATAACCCGTTGCGATTTTTTTTTAATCATAGAGAATTACCTGCTTCAATAATCCCGACGTGGAATCTATAGTGAAATCAAAATTGAAAGAGGCTGGTGTGAAGATTTATGATGATTGTTACCTGGCCAACTGGAATGATGGGGAAATGAACGAAGATAATGAAATAACGACAGTCGCTTTTACAACACCTGGGCAACATTTGAGGCTGGAGTGTGGGGTAATTATACAATTTTACAGTATTTTAATTTCTGCCTAAACATTTTCTTTTACCAGTCATTAAAAAAAACTCTTATGTCTGGACAAAAATTACAAGATATAATGTGTTTTTGCTACGGTTATAAAGGAGTCTGTCATTCTGTTGAAAAAGGTGACTTTTATTTAAGGGAAATAAAATGGCAGGATAACTTAAAGTTCTGTTTTTCAAAGTGGATTTTTTTTTTTTAAATTACAATTACAGATCAATATTTTTTTATTTTATGTACTTTTCTTTTCGTCAAACTTATAAACGTATTTAATGTATATAATTTACTCTTCCATAGGCTTTCTTCTGCTTCTATATGAAAGCTGTGGATATGGATGCTTTCAAAGGTATGTAAAATTATTTTTTTTACTGTTACTGTTTTACCGTTATTCAAAATATGATTATCCATCTACTTTTGAATGAGGGGTTGACATGAGAGTCAACCTTACATATTTTGACTCGCACTTTTGAAAATCTGCAATCACAATTTTTCCAATTCTATATTTTCACTTTTTTGCTTGCACTATTCATGTGAATACAAAAGGCATAATCAATTTTTGTTCACAGTCTATTTTTAATCAGCCCTCTAGAACATTTACTTTTAAGGTCGATTGAAGTTTTAAAGTTTAAGGATTGACATAATATTTGAGATTTACAAATATCGTATGTAAATTCTGAGGATAAATCTTAATAACATAAATTTAGACTGTGCATTTGGGCAGAAATCTATTTTCTCTTTTAATATGCAGAAAAATATTAATAAATATTTTTATTCCAAGCTATCAACTGTGCCTGTTTGGTATATGACGGAAAACTGGTAATCAATGCCAGTTTCCACACTAATGATGTAGCCGTGAGAGCAGCAGGATCCCTCACCAAATTCAGGAGAAAGTACCACTGTGACCCTTGGAGTCATGCCAACTTCAATTCCAAAGAAATTGGAATTTCAGTGAGTATTGGACATGCTTTTGAATTGTATCTATGAGTGCAGGAGAAAATGAAAAGACAGGACAAATAACACCTTTTAAAGACAAAACACTTATAAACATTTAGCATCTACTTTATTAAAATACAAACTGTTCTTCATTAATTTCAACAATTTTTTTGGCTCATTATTTTATTTTCATTTGCATTTTTATTTCATTGCGATGTATGTAAGACGAAATATTTTGCTCATGAAAAAGGATTTATTGAAAGGATGAACATTTAGTGAAAATAAGGATATTATCAAATTCATCTACTTTTTCTAGAAATTATTTTTATTTCTAATTTTCAAGTCAAAGTGTCTGATTAAATTCTTTATTTTTCATAACACAGTTGGCAAGTGAAATGTTGCGTTTGTTTGACCCAACACTTGAGCCTCAATTAGAACCACCAGAGGAACCCTTGAACCTCATCCCAATCTATAGGTCTCCCAAGGTTGAAACTGCTTGTCTGCCGGGTAAGTAACGATATCAGCAGTGTTTCATGTTTCATTAAACCTTTCAAAAAGAATATTTGAAAAAAAATATATTGAGTATAAAAATAAATGTAAATTATATAATTAAAGCACTTAATCTAGGTAAACGTTTGAATTAGATTTTAGAAATAACTTTTTCTTGCAGTTTGTCATTATAATCAGTAGATAATGATCTACGTGATATGTGTAAAATCCCTGATTATTATGGTGGTGTTGATTATTATTCTGTTGATAATGATGATAATTTTATTAATTTCAGGAGATTTCCATTATCTGCATGTATATAAGCCATGTATCCCAACACCCATTCAAGACCTCAGGAAAAAATCAGATTATGTAAGTTGTTAACTAGGAGAGCTGCAATGTTGCGTCGTGCACCCTTTACATAATGTTTCTGCGGACTATTTTTATCCAATCACCAACTTGGTTAATGATTTCCAATCAAGACTTTACAAATAGCAAGTATCAAATTTAGCACTAAACGATTATAGCAAAGTTATGGCAACAAGATTTTATTAAATTGCGTCGCTTTTTCGTAATGATAAAATCATGGGAGGCTTTGTACATAATATTAAAATTAGACAGCAGTATTTTTATGATCATGTCTATTATGTCATAGCTTCGGCTTTTGTTAAAATCATTTTACTGTGACATTCATCGGGATATGCACTCAGTAGTTTTGTTTTGGTTCTTGTTGTCTTTTTTGTTTTGTTTGTTTGTTGGTTTGTTATTTTTTTGAAAGGGGACACAAAGCATATATCTTAAGATTGTTATTTATTATAAAACTTTATTCCATATATTTTATGATCCCATAAGTTAAAATTTGAAACTGATAGTGTTAAGCTATCTTTAATACACGACACGAGTATTATTATAAAAATGATTCTATGTTTGGACTTCATGAAATCCATGTTATTTCGGATTCTTTCTTTCAAAAAGTCATCAAAGCTTTATTTTTAAACAAAAGTATGAGACCTCATATCGATCTTTATTTTCAGGGAAGAGAGCTTGTCACTGGAAAGACTGGAGGGAGTCAGGATTACATCCGTCTACACATCAATCAATATAAATCTGTGGAAACTATCACATGCCTAGCCAAAAAGGTAAGTTGTGAGAGAAGATTGTGTCTTGCTTCAATTATTCTGTTGTGTTTATATTAAGCCTCAGCTATGAGACAAAATGATTAAAGAATATTTCAATCAGCGATTCCATCCAGAGAATGGTATTGATGTGAAATCCAACTCATCTCATCCATGCATTGCATCGCCTCTCTTGCTGACCATTGGTGGCCAGACAGATGCCATCCTATTGGAGTTTTAAGGGCTCTTGATAAAGTGCCCCATCCACGCCTCTGCAACAAACTACAATCAATTGGAATCATTTGATGGATTATGCTTTTTTGGAGGATAAATGCAAGAAGCAGTATTCAATGAAAAAATATTCAAAAGCAATCATAATCAAGTGCCCTGGGGGTTGATACTTGGTCCCAATACTTCCTACTCTGTATTACTTGGGGACAACATCAAGTCAAAAGTTATCTTTTTGTCAACTGTCTTATCTTATGCTTTACCATATCGGCACCTAATGACTTAAATAATTTTAACAAAGGCCCAACCACATGACAGGAATGGGGAAAATGCTTATTGAGTTCAATATATCTAAGTGCAATGTTTTGACAGTTTTGAACAAGAAAAATTCATATCAAAGTAGATAAGACAAATTGAACATGTTGACTCTGCTGAATAGAGTAAATCTAAAAAATAAAAATCTGAGATGGAATGATTTCATGGCCTCAATAACAACCAAGGTGAAAGAAAAATTTAATTTCATTCATGTTTTTTTATAAGAACCTCAAAAGATGAAGATTATCAACACAGGTGTAAAATAAACCTGATCAATGCAATTTAAAAAAATTAAAAGTACCACATGAAGCATCCCAATATGACTCACCTCATAGCAACACTTCCGCTGTCATACAGAATTCAGCCATGGAAATACTTGCAATAAGAAGAAAGAAGAGTAATCCTTAAACATTGGCATTCCAAACCTTATGATGGTAACATCCTGATTCATCAGAAGACAAAGGGGAAAATATTGCATCCCTATCAAACCCCCCCCCCCCCCCCCCCCCCCCCCGCCCTTATGGTACGACTCTGGTATTTGCTCCATCCTATAACTGTAACTGTAAATGAGGAATTCAAGCTTAACCAGTTAACTGCCACACTGTGGAAAAAATTTTAAATACGAGTTTTTTCCACAGAACGGCAGTTAACTGGTTAATGGATTATCTATAATTTTCCTTGAAAACGTAAGGTTTTGTGTAAGGGGCATTGTAAGGAAAATGGTTAACAAAATATGCCTTAAGTAATACTTTAGCCACAAAGTAATATTAAAGAATACAATTATTATCAGTGAAATCAAAAATATGTCATGTGTTACATATTCCCCCTTTCGGTTAAACGCTCATTAAGTTTGAGAAACATTTACTTTCATCCTCAGTCATTTCCAATTAGTAATTTCCTTTGTCTGTTTGGAATACATGAAAGAATGTTGAACAACCTGTTATCAAGGTTTGACGAAGGATTGGTCAAGGACTTTTACAGGTAAAAAAGAACAAAATTAGATATTGTCTGTTTGACATACATTATTTAATGACTTAAACATATGAAAATAGTCTTTAATGTTAAAATGTTATTTGATATTTCTGTATATCTACATTATATTATGATTTTCAATGCAATGGGTTGAAAAACTATCAAAGCTTTTGAATGTTACAACTTTTCATGAGATTGACAGATAAATAAACAATTGGGGCTTAAACATTTGCTTCTTTCCTTTGTTTTGTTCATAGCTAGCGACTTCCTCAATGTGATTCAATTTATGAATGCTTAATTTCTATGTCTGTATTATTAATAGCATGCAAGTGGCTACCTTAAAAGTTTAATGTGACACAGTGCTAATATTGTCCAATATTTATGAAGTATCAATTGAAATAAAAAGAATATTTTTTGTACTTAGTTCTTTAGATTCCGTACAACCTAAATTAGTTTCAGGGTGTGTCAATCAGTTATTAAATTGAAACTTCAAACACTGCGAGGAGAAAAAACAACTTCATATCGTTATTTCTAGACAGTAGATAGGTCCTATTTTGTTATTAAGAAAAATTTACAACATAGAAGATGGATTACATTTCATCAGTCCATACTTTGCCTTAAATGCCATCCTGCCTTATAATAATGCATATAATTAGAGCATAACAACATTCCAAGACCATATATATTTCATACTGCTCAATTATAAATCAAAAACGACCCCTCCCCCCCCCCCCCCTACCCCCACTCTCGTGTTACCATATCCGTCAGTATCAACTTCAACATGTATGACTTGTAATTGATTGTTATATTTTATTGAAGCCTTAAGCTGTATCAATTTAAAAGATGCTGTCATATATATGACATCCATTTATTGTTATTTTTCCATTCAGTTATCTCATGGAACCTTGGTGTCTGGCACTTTACCACGACAGATTTGCAGACTTTAGGGACGAAATAAGAGAGCTACTTATTACCAGTCCAGTAAGTCCCATTTCCTTATTTTTGGATTACAGCATTATTTAACATAACTAGAATGTATCGAAATATTTATACCATCAACGTTTTTTGTAAAATCTGGATAAGTATAGCATGAAGTGAAATCTCTGAAGGATTCCAGTTATATAATTAGGCACGATTGGTTTTCAAAATATTGGTGTGGAATGAATTATCAAGTGTCTTAAAATATTGAGATAATATCATACGACTCATTCTTTTACTTTTTTTAGTTTAGGTACAAACTTGAAAAAGGGAGGTGATAGCTATATTTGAAATAGAAATATTGCCAGATCCCATAGAAAGCGTCTCTGTATTCTCAAAATTGAGTTACAGTGGTACTAAAATTCATGACGATAAGGTGTTTTTTTTTCTCTCTTAACAGACTTCTTATTAAAAGAGCAATATAACAGTAACAGCAAAGCTGTAAATCAATCAAAATAATGAATATAAAGCATCAGTGAGACAAAACAATGATGATACTGGTTTAAGTTTCCCCTTATCACAGTATAAAGACTATAGAGCTGAAGTTTATCCCAGTTTTTGTAAACAAAATTTGGTTGCCATATTGTTGATAGGGCTAGGATGGGCAGATGCCAATTACAATTTCATCCAATTATTGACTTTCCATTTTTTATCACTTTGCAGAAGGAAGGCGCGTCTACCATCGAAGATTTGTCAAGAAAGTTGGTTGATGAGGAATCTGGGGTGAGTATTTTCTATATGAGACTGAGGGTGTGGATATACTTATTTCATGATGGGGAAGGGAGGGGTGTCTTCCTTTTTAATTTTTTTTTTATTGATAATATATTACAACATAAAAGAGGCTGGATAATAGCAAATACAAATGGAAAAGCAGATATTTATTTAAAATCTTTTTTTAAAACATAAATTGTTTTTTTTTCAGACAAATATTTGCAAGAAAATTCCGTTATAGAAACAACCTATCCGTATCAGTTGATATTAAATTATTGAAACCAAAAGCTAGAGGTGCCTAAATTACCCAATAAATGTAATTATATGTAATACACACACACACACACACACACACACACAAACATATATATATATATATATATATATATATATATATATATATATATATATATACTTTAAAAAAAAAAAAAAAAAAAATATATATATATATATATATATATATATAATATATATATATATATATATATATATATATATATGGATATATAGTCATTATCTGCGTTTTGTGTGTGTTGTCGCCTTTATATAACAGTCACATTCACTTTATTTTTACCTCCATAAATTATTGAACAGTGCCATTTGATACTGTCTTACATGTTTATCTATCATTGATATAATGTGCTTTTATTCTCTCATCATAGCTGTCTGATGATCAAAGGAAAGAACTGTTGATGGCATACATCTCTACTGGTTCCAAACGTGCCGTCGAAACAAGGCTCTTGAATTTCATCAGTTACAATTACTATCACCTCCCATTCTACGCCAAACCAGGCATGGTCTAAATGTCAGGAGCAGCTTGTGGATAAACCATTTGTCTGTTGTGCAAATTATAGTTATGTTCCTTCAAACTCATCGAATGTAGACCTTTACATTGTGGTTCTGTTCATTGTAGTTCTCAGTGTACATATGAATTTAAATCATGCTAAGAAAATAAATTAAATTACGTTTTAAATAATAGTAATATTCTCTAATTTATGGGACTTTAACTCTCGAGTTCACAAACGAGAAATTAAATTTGTTGTATTCCAAATCTACGAAAACCGAAGAGGGTTAAGTATTATCAAACATTTTCTTTTCTTCAGGTTCAAGTTAGGTTATTTCCAGGTTATGTTTCCAATCCATAATAAAATGAACAGAGAGATGTCATGGTTGCAACTGTGTAATTTTCTTCAAATTTCATGAGCGATATTATTATAATAAATATGCGTCATTATGTTGGTATTATTCAAATTTGTTCAAATATCATAAATTGAAACAAAGATATTGCAAGCTGTTTTATCTTGCTGTTTGAAGCTTAATTAATACATTGAAACTTGGATACAACTTTCATCTGGCATGAGGGCAGATCCTATTAAAATATAAAAAACTCATTTAATCTGAGTTGCCATCATTAAATGTGAAATGGTACCTCACTGAATCTAAAGTCTTGTTGAGTCCAAGTTCCATTGTCTTTCTAATGTACCCGCATTTGCACACTAATCATCTGCGTGATGTTTAAAAATCCATTTGCATAGGCAATAAGTAGGCCTACATAGGTCTCAACTAAAATCCATTGTATTTGTATTTGTGATAATGACGAGGTAAAGTTGAATAAATGATTGAGTTTAAATAACTTTTCTATGACTGTAAAGGCTAAAGAAATAATCATTGAACTGAGGTGATTGCTATTGTTTCAGTTATGAACTGAAGTGAACAAAACAGCTTCTATGACATACACATCCAATGAAATTTTATTTTTTATCATATTTGTCTTAGAGGTTCCATTGTTTCTATTCTCTTTTTTTTTTTTTTTATTGAGCTCATGGATTCACTCATGCCATTGAGCAAGTGGATTACTTTTACATATCGATTTAAGAAGAGCTTGATTATGCTTACCGAAATAAATAAATTATTTTGAGAGGAGGGAATCATGTGTGATTTATAACTTTAAAATGATAAAATTTATCTACCTATTGTTCTTATATGTTTTATGGTAACTTTATTTTGTTTATTTATATACAGATCAATTTTACATTTACTGAATTAAAAACAATTGAACCATTTTATTCCTTCATGTATTTACTGCCTTTATTGCTTTCTCCATCCGATATCAATCTTGGAAAAGAAGATATTTGTACATGTATGTCTTACTAGGAAAGGGTGTGTGGATTAAATCCTGATGAAATATTTTGAACACCATAACTTTTACATGAGAAAGGAAGATAATGAGAGAAAAATTGGACTCAGAACTATAGTTTATCTTATAAAGTGTTTAAAAATAAGACAGAGAACAGTAGATTTTAAGATGGACAAATCCGTTGTTTATTCTGGTACAGCCCAAGGTCTTATCCAGGCATTGACACATTTTTCCCACATAAAGAGGTAACTCAAAAAATATTTACAGTAAAAATAACTACATGTATAATAGCCATTTAAAAAAAGAAACATAAAAAAAAACCTCAGAAGAGATGATTTACGAGATAAAAAGATATTGTTCTTGCTACATTCTAGCATACTCTTTGGAGAAGCCAAAAAACTTGCTAGAATCTGGGTGTGTAGAATTCCGATGTTCATGGTTGATAAATTATATCGATAAAATTTGGTCACCGAGCTCCAGCGTACCGTAATGCAGAGCATGCTAGATTTTGACGTGCTATGTACACATTGACAGAGGGCCAAGCAAAACCAAAAGGAGGTTTCTTTTCTCGAAAGGGACATTCAGAAAGCATTAAGAAGAGTGACTTCACTGTATGTGATGATAATGTGGTTCCATATGGCCTACTGAAGCAATAAATGAAACACTGTGAAGTATATTGAGCATGGAATAATCTGAAACATATCATTTTTATAATATACTTTACACGACACATGTTTTGATATGCTAGTCTGCCAACTCCCAAAAAGAAAGCAGAATAATTCTGATGTTTAATTCTCCAAGGGCTTTGGAAAAGCATATGAATTAAGAAACTTAACATTCTAATAATTTTTTCTCGCCAATTTGGTAATGTTATTTTTTACAACATTATAAAACCTTGAGCAATACAGTGGAACTCGGATACAACGGGAATAGTGAGACTAGCAAAAATCCCTGTCGTAGCCAAGTCCCGTTATATCCATGCATACAGAATTTGAAGGGAAGCAATACTAGGGAAATTTTTGTTAAAAACCACAAGGAACATATTTTCATGTTACCTCCCTAAGTAAATAAATCAAACGACGTGACTGTGACTTCCATTCCTTTACCCTCCCTCCCCCCCCCCCCCAATCACCATAATATTTCACACCCCCTCTTCCATTTACTTCAGGGGTGGAACAATGCAATGGTTAATTCTTATACCTTCCTCCTTTCCTCTGCTTTCCATCCATTCCATCCGTGCCACTTGACAGCCACTAATACTAACGAAAGTGATCATTTTTTTAAAAAATTCCCATTATTCATCCCAATGGGAAAATTTGTCTTTAGGGTTTATTCAAAGGGAAAACTGGAATAACCCAGGCATAAGCTGCAGTGCAGCACCGCAAAGTCAGCTAGAGTGATATAACTTGCTCAAACTCGATACCTTTTGGGTATTAAGCAAAGACCGTACCGCTGACTCGCGCTGGCCTTTCCATTATCATTGTTTTGGTAGTATTTCGCGATCCCAGCTTCAGGCAGCCCCGACCACTCTCTAATTGACAACCACATGCACTTCAAAATTCAAGTAGTGCTCAATTCTAGCTTCAGGCTTCACATAGAGCTCATCACCATCTTACTTCTCATTGGGCTTAGTCACCTAATCAGTCACCATGCCTCACTCTACACGTAATATACTAGGCCTAAGTGTATCAACATGTCACATGCCTCTAGTTGTGTCGTATTGGATACACAAAGTATGCAGAGAAACGTCAATAGTACACACAATAACTGCAATTCGCCCGCTCCCACCTCATCTATAAGTTATGTGTGTCATGTGTGTCTTCCTCTTTTCTTCTTTACATAATTTTCTCAACTGGGTACTAAACTTGCAACTCAGACCCCTGTCGTAGTTGTAGTCGTGTTCCAAAAAATATTTCCCTGTTATAGCCATGCATGATTTATATGAATTATATAGGCCGCTGAAATGGGATTTAAAAATTTACCATTGTAGCTGAGCTCCCGTTGCAACCGAGGCCGTTATACACAAGCTGTACTGTATCTACTTAATATGCTCAGTCTTAACAAGTGGTCTCTAATCAACAACAATATATAGGAACAGACACGACGTCCAGAGCAGGACTGAAAACCAGGGACTTACTGGTCAAAAGAAAAATGTCATAGAGAAGACCACAAAGCCGCACAAATCTGAATCTGAATGTTACTCGAAGTCGACTCAATATTTGTATTAGAGGGCGGAGAGAGTTATTGAATGTCACAGCCATTGTTGGTGTTTAGGCTGAAAAGTTTTGATAATCTTTGCTTGAAGGTTTCTAAATCTGTTGTGTTCACAAAAGATTCAGGAAGAGCATTCCAGTCTTTGATAGTGTGGGGTGCGAATGAACATTTGAGTTTGTAGATTGATGTTTTAGTGTTTTTGAGTGGGTATTTCTTGGAATGGTGAATTTCGTTGTATGTCAAGTTGCTATGATGATATGGCTGTCATTTTGTGGGGAACGAAGGGGGCTGCCTTGGGTTTATTACAGAGAGGGAATTTTGTTTCTCCCTAAAATAAAGAGTAGGTATACGGATTTCATTTCTTGTAAATCCTTTCAAAACAGATCTGTCTACACTTGCGAAAAAAATGAGAACCATAAATTTTTGGCTTCATCTACGAACTACATGGGCATGTAGTTAAATTCAATAAGACGTTGACAATGAAAGTTTAGTACTAGTTCACATGTATTCATGGTTTCGAAATGTTACTTATACGCTGCTTAGCAGTACAGTATTTGCTTCGTACCCGAAAGGTACCTAGTAGGACTACTCCCTGCACTCTGTGACTTTGAGCAAGTCACCTCACCCTAGCTCAGTTTGTGGCGCTACAATGTGGCTGACGCCCCGGGTTATTCCAGTCTTCCCTTTAGATAGACCTTAAAGACAAATTTCCCCTATGGAACAAATAAATAACAATGTGACTGCTCTATGCACAACTGAAGTAGATGCGCCAACTATTGAATAATTTTTAAAAGCACAAAAATTGGTTGGTGTGTCAATCTACAGTTCAAATTTTATCTTCTTGATTATTTTAAAAAATTGATTTAAAATGTGTGGTCATAATTCCAAAAGTTGCACTTCGCTGGACACCAAAGGCAAAAGAAAGAAAGGCAGAAATGATGAAGAACAGAGGAGGAGGAAATGAGAAAGTGGAATAAATCCCAAGGGTCTCCGCAACAACTGGCCTTGATAGAGACAAGTGGAGATCCTTCATTGCTGTCCTATACTGAGCTTAAAAAGACACTAAGGAAAATTAAGTGATGGAGAAAATGTATACTGTGCAACACACGTTAGTCGAACAAACATTCGACAAATTCATGGGTTCAACGATTCCCAAATCATGTTCTTCGTTATCTTAGTAAATTTTTCAAAGCACCCACGAACGGTTTCATGGTTTCAATGAACTGAGATTTGGCCCCACACATTGCCCAAGAGAGAGAGAGAGAGAGAGAGACAGAGAGAGAGAGAGAGAACAGAGCAAATTGTTTTGTGCGTAGCCTTCATGACCTTATTGACAGAAGCTAACCTAAAAAAAAAGAAAAAAGAAAAGAACGTTAATTAGAGTTGTATTCAATACCAATGGAATCATTTATTTCCATGAGCACTACTATCAACAACTCACCCGCCACCATGAGATATTTTTTTTTGTCAGTCTCAGGCGTAGCCATCTTAAGTGCTTGCCTGACCCAAAACAATTAAACCCAGTTTGTGAGTATCTACCACAATATGTTGACACACTGAAACAATTGCATTGTGACATCGAACACCATGCTTATTTTTCAATCACCTATGTTAAATTGTGAGTGATGTTCAGGATCTGTATGGCAGGGCTGATTGTTTCAAGTAAGCACCGAATAGCTATGGACTTAGACTATAGTTTTACAAAGGGTACAGTTGCAGTTGTGTAGCAACTCCAATTTTACCATTTCCTCCTATCATGTTATCCCGCATGCCATGTTGTATGACATGGTGGTGTGTATTTTGTTCGTCTAGATGAGTAAATCAGCAGTGACTGGTACTGGTATTCACAACTAACAAAAAGGCATAAATCTATGAGACCATGATGCGCAAAGATTGAAATAATATACTTGTACAGTAGGTTACATCGCAGTTTGTCTTCAACAATTCGAACTTTTCATCTGTCCCATGTAGTTCAATGAATGCGTGTTGCACTGTATATGTTCATTAAAAAGGTAGAAGCCTACGCCTTTGATAGGTGTGCCGCTATGTGGTATGACTCACCTATGGATCGGAAGGTCCAGGGTTCGAGTCCCGCTCTGAGCGGCGCATCGTCGAGTCCTTGGAAAGGACTCTTTACTCATATTATTCTCTCACCAGACTTAGTGTAAAATAAGTACCTGGCCATTACAGCATTGTCTGTCCGAAAAAAGTGTAATTTCAACTCACTGAGTTGTGTCTCATCCTACATGTTAAGTATTGCTGTTTGCTCAAGACCCCTTGTAAAGTGCTTTGAGCATGTTTAGTGGATATTGCACTAAATAAAAGCTCAAGTTTTTATTGGTTTTGATAATTTATTGAACAGAATTTGAAATATTTGTGAACATGTCACCTATTAAATTAATAGGTGACATGTTCACAAAATTAAACTTACTTTTGAAAGGGACTGTACAAATTATGTGTGGCTGGCTGAGAAAACCCGGAAAGATGCGCAAATTTAATAAATTGAGTTATGTGTGCAATGGTGTAGATCACATCTTTCTGATCATTTACCACTTTAAATTTTCTTTCTTTGTCTCTTAGAACCCAGGTTATGAATTTTTTTTTCTGAATAAAATTTGTTGCTATGGGAAACACTTTATCTTCGATTTTGGCTCATATCTACATATATTAATCAAATGTATAAGTATAAGATGCTTTGTTTTGTTTGTTTTTGTTTTTATGGGTTTTACGGCGCTTGCAACACATTTAGGTTATATCAGCGCCAGTAAAAAGGAAGAAAATGGGATAGTAAAAATTTCTAGAATTGCAATTAAAGAACCCAAGAAAAAGTAAGACATGGGGGAACTAGGAACAAATAGGGATCAGATGAAGATTCCAAGAGCATACCACCAATGTAGTTTTGAGATCTCCTATAAGTCTCATCCGGACACAATCACAAAAAGGAATACACTCAAATGCCTACATTATACATTGAAAATAACAAATATAATAATACATAACAGAGAGATGATTTACAAGGAAAAAAATATCATCTCCCAAAACAATAACTATGCATTTGACTGTTTCCCTCCGAGCTAGGGCTGGCTCCGGCCAGGGCCAGGACAAAACCAAGTAATCTCATTCCAAGACAAAGACAGAAAGCATGTTGGAAAACAGTTATAAGGAGATAGAAGACACAGTATGTACCCCCCTGCCCACTATGGGAGGCCATAAGAAGCTTTGTTTATTGTGCCACATGAGGTCATACCAGCAACTAGGTGGGAAATTAATGCGGACACCCAAGATAAAAATTGAAAATCCAGAATTTAAGGTTCGAGTTAAATGGGTCTGGATTAACAAACCCAAATAAAAGGAAAGTGAAGTGAAGGGAATTATATGGTTCATAGAAAGAAAGAGTAGATACCTGCAGCAAGCCTAAGGACACTCAAAACAAAAGTTTCACACAATCACCTGGAAAGAATTCTCTCTGATAGGAATCACACCCAATGGTAAAATGGTATTTTTAAACCATCTTTTAAATCAGTTGATAAAAATGAGACAAGACAATATTTTTAATGAATTACTTTATTTTTAAGAAATAATTGTTTAATGATATAATTAAAAGCATTTAAACTGAATTTTTATCAACAATAAACAAAAGGGACCCTAAGCATGCAATTGTTATTCACAGTAAAAATAAAACTGGGTTATATCTCCATTCTCTTCTTATTTCTTTTTAATTGGTTCTGTGTTATGAAACAAGAGATCTTATCTATTTTATAATTAAAAATATATTAAACATCGAGACTGAAAATTTGATTTAAACGTGTATTGCGTTTGAAAGGTTTTCAAAAACTAAGATTGTATAGGAAATTTTAATGTAAAAATGTCAACCCAAATCCATATAACACTGCCATTAGTTTACACAGGACCATTTCAAGGTGACATAAAATAAAATAAATTTGTTAACTTGAACTTTTTCTTTACTGATATGATATATCCATCATGTGACCATAATGGAAAATCTATGGTAATGGCTAAAATCGGGAATGGGAACTTAAAGAGTTAAGTCATAATTGTGTTCAATAATGTGAAAGTTGGAGAAAAAAAAACACTAAAAAAAAATACAAGTCAGCAGTAACTAAGAGACAAAAGGTATCCAAGACTGCTTAGCTAGAAAATAGAAAAACACACTAGAATGGATTTGTTTTGCAGTCAATTTACATGGCTTACAATTGCACCAGAGCCATACTCATCTCAAGCAACGCATAAAAATCAAAAGTTTATGCTCAATACATCTGGAAATGTGAGGACTCCTGAATTTAAAATGAGCAGTTGAACAGCCCACTGAAATATGCAAGACAATGCATTAATCACAGGTCCAGTATATGTTGTCCTGCTGAGCTGCACATAAGCTGGGATTTATATGCGCAAAAAAATGGAATTAAAAAAAAAACAAGATAACCCACGACATATACTTACCTTTCAATTTCACCTGTTGATAAAAAACTGTGATATTAATAAAACAATTCAAACAGTTTTTGCGTGACTCCGTGAAAAATTTAAGAGCAGAACTTTGTGCAAGATAAAAATCTGAAAAGGTGAAAATGATACAGTGCTAGACAAAACAGAAAGAAAATACAAGAAAAAAAACAGCCTTCCTCAACTTCCCTAACTCAGGAAGAGTGATTTTTTAAATATTTTTGTATCTTTCCCTCTGCATTGTCAGTCACTGTAAACACTGTATCATTCACAACACCTTTTCAGATTGCCTCAATAAACCTTAGGTTTGTGTTCATTGCCATAATTTAAGACGGCTTATTCCCCCACATTTAAATCAGAAAAACAAGGGGGGTGGGAGAAACAAACGAAAGAAGAAGAAGAAGAAGAAGAAGAAGAAGAAGAAGAAGAAGAAGAAGAAGAAGAAGAAGAAGAAGAAGAAGAAGAAGAAGAAGAAGAAGAAGAAGAAGAAGAAGAAGAAGAGGAAGAAGAACAAGAAAAAGAAGAGGAGGAGGAGGTAGTATGGGATTTTAATAATGATGAGGAATGGAGAAAAAAACAACAGAAGGAAGAAAAGAATGAGAAATGCAATAAACATTTTTTTAAAAAGTTAAGCATGTCATATGAACACAAACCCAAGAGTTCCAATTTTTTAATTATTTGGACAGAATCAAAGAAAATCTTTCCGCTTCTCATATCTAATCAACAGTAAAACCTCCTCATACCATACATTTGGGACCTTAGCAAAATGGGTGGTTTTTAACGACTTGGCAGAATAACAAAAAGATTTCAATGAAGTAAGTACTGTTCATGTATTTCATTATATGGTGGTATATGGAGGTTTCACAGTAAAGAGATTCGTTATTAACCAGGCTATAAAGAAACCATTCAATGGCTTGAAAAATTATTGAATTTTCTCTATTTTTATTTTTCCTTCTTCAAACTCAACACTTATCTAAATAAATATTGGTTCAATTTGTTACTTGAAAAATAAATAATTCTGAGACACACATTTACCTTCACCAAGAAAGCACAGCTGAATTGCCATTGAAAGGTTATGTCTGGCCGTTTCTTTTAACTATGCCTATTTTGGAGGGACTACTGTGGACTAATTCTGTCAGAATAATTAGAACTGACGAGGAAAATTCTCCCCAGAGGCCAATGGGTTATCCTGAAACCCCAAAACTCCTATCTGAATGCCGCATTTTTCGAGCTACTCACATTTAAAGTTACATTGTGACGTTATTCTCAGACTCCATTTCAACATCCTCCTCTTCTCCCATCAGATTCATAGGATTTCTATGCTCTCCCTTCTCAACTACTTCCTCTACAACTGTCCTGTCCGATGATTTACTCTTTAGTTTCCCTCGCCTCTCCTCCTTCTTTTCCTCTACAGAACTTTTTTCATTGTCTCTTCTACTGTGTTTTGAATGGCGATGACTATGTTTATCCTCACGACTTCTACGTTCACTTTTCTCATTTTCGTCTCTCTTACTTTTTCTATCCTTACTTGACTTATCTTTGTCTGGAGTACTTTCTCTGTACAAAACGACTCTTGAACTCTCATCATTATCATCGACCTTATCATTGCAACCTTTGTCTTTATCTCCCTTTTCTTTTTTGGACTTTTTAAAACTATCCTTGTCACTATCTGAGTCTGATTTAGACCCACTATCATCTTCACTCACATTATCACCTTTAGCGCTTGGGATTTTACGACTTTCGTTTCTATTAGATTTTTTTCTTATCTCCTCGTCAATTTCTTCTTTAATTCTACCTTCATCCTCTGTGTCATCATCAGCATCTGAGTGCTCCTCTACAACAACCCGTCTTTTCACTTTCATCCTTTTCGTTGATGTATTTTCATCACTTTCATCATCCATCCTACTTTTCAAGCGTAGTTTTTCTATCTCTTCTGCATCACCCTTTCCTTCAATACCCCCTACTATTTTGTCCCTAGATTCATTTCCCTTTTCCTTATCTTCATCATCAAGGAAAAGACCATCTTCTCTCAACCTCATTTTAATTCGTTCTTCCCTTTTTTGTTCTCTTTCCATAACATCCTTAATTTCTTTCTCCAAGCGGTCTTGACTTGTTCGCAGCATTTCTAGAAAGAGAAGAAAAATAATAATTTTTTAATTAAACAACAAATCAACAGGAAAGCACTCTTTGACAAGGTCAAAAGACCATCAAAATTATTCAAATGGTATTGTACAAAAATGCTTCAGTATGAATCTCCGAAAGACCTGAAATGTAAAAAATAAAAATCGCTTTTGATTTCTTTTGAAATGAAAATACAACATGGAGATGACTTACCATCGACTACTTTGATTGTATCTTTTAACTTGTTTTCAGTAGCTGTATTCATCTGTCTGGGTTTCCAAAATATCCTTGGTTTTGTCTTAGTGCAAAGAAAGTTTTTCAACTTTTTCATCTCTTTCTCCCGATCAGCATGCTGAAATGGAAAGAGGAATTTTTAAGTTAGATAACTTCAAACAAGCCTAAATATACATAGAAAAGTTTTTTATATAATATTAACAACAACAACAACAACAATAAATCAGGACATTGTCGTTTAAATTTTTATACATCATTTCTGCAATTTTGAAATTAATTCCCCCTGTCACAAGTAACCGTTGCAATTCATACAAAACAGAGAAGGGACCATCTTTCTCTGTTGTGTTATCTGTATGGCTATGCCAATTTGATATGAGTCCCAATACACCTAAGCAAAATCTGCAAAATGTTAGCAGAACAGAGTGAGAACAAAACAGATCACACAGAGTAAATTCCTCTCATTTACAGCTTCACTTAAACATTTTATGATATAATTAAACAAATCAAAAATACGAAATTTGTCATGCAACCTGTACACAACTGAAATTTTAGATAAGATGGAGAAATTATAAACAAGGTAATAGCACTGCATAAATAATGATTTTCATCACTCACAAGTTGGCCCCACGCCTCCCCACCCCTGACCACTATTGTGCTGACTACATAAAATTCATCTTTTTTTATGTGTTGCATTTGTCAAGAAGTATGCCTAAGCAAAATACAACATGAAAGTAAGGAGAATTTATTGTCAAAATATTGAGATGGGTCAGAAATCGTCAAAATACACCAAACTTGCCTCTTGTACCACTTCCATTTTTTGTTCCAGTTTTGATACCCTTGTCTCCTCCAGATGTCGCTCTTCCATCAGCTGCATTGTTTCCTGCTTGAACTTCTTTTTCTCCTTCTCAGCATTCTCCTCCAATTTCTGGTCAATACGTCTCCTTTGTTCCTCCTACAAAATGAACAATAGAAAAGAAATCACGGACTCTGATATGAAAAAAATAAAATGTGCCAATCATAACAAATTTCAATTTCTATATCAATGCTTTTTTTTTCACTGACAAAAGATATTTCAGCAGCATTTTTACTACCCACGACTCTGTTCAAGCCAAATGTTGAAGAGCATATACTAATCATTGATTTTTATTTTATTAAAAAAATAAGTTGATACAGAGCCAGAATCTACAGAACATAAGAACTGAAGGGTACAAATGGTTATTAACATTTGCAGTTAAATTTTACAAGTATGGATACAGATGCCAAATTGATTTATATATTTGGTGACATCTATACCAAAATGGACCTATTGATAATTCAATAAAACCATTGAATCCATTTTTAAGGTTGGTATTATTGTCCGAGCTAGTGCTGTGATTCTACATTTTTCTCCTAAACCATAACTAACGAAAATCACATAATCTGTCAGAGATGTATGTGACATTGATTTTACTCTGTGCACGGTATTGCATTGTGGGTAATTTTAGTTTCAAGAAGAACTGTGATTGATTTCATAATAACTCCCTCAGAATTCATAAAGATGTAAATACATGTTTTACCATTGTTATCAAAATTACCTTGGACTCCATGGTTTTTGAATCTGATTTGAATTTGTTCAAAGTGCCCAACAAAAGACCAAACATTCTACGATTTCTGAAAAAGGGTAAAACAAGTCATAACATTTACTAAATTTATCATTCACAAAAAAAATGTTTAAATCATTGTCTGGAGAAAGTTTCTTTTCGAATGGCTTAATTTTTTACTTGGCTTTCCAAGAGCTGCCTTTAGTTTGATGTTTCCGCTCACACTTTTTAAAATCTCTCAAACATCTTTGAGGCCAAATCTTGATAAATTTTACTTCTATGTCTCCTGCTCAAATGACAATAGCATGTGAAGGAGCATGAATAAATCACCAAGTAGATAGAAAACCTAATTTCAACCCCCTAAAACTTCTCAAACACAAAAATTAAATGTTACTAAATCTAATAGCAACAAGATATACTTGAAAATACAGGATAAGAGCATACACATTCCATCATACAGTTTTCCTTTCAGTTAATTATTGCAGAAACTAACTAGAAACCAGGATGAAGCCAAGCTCCAAAAGACTACTTTTTATTTTTTCACTAATCAATCTAAATTAAACAGGGAGTAGCAAATAAAAATGATGCATCAAGCTCTCAAATAAAGTCAGTGCTCTACCAATTGAGCTAGAGAGCACCAAATTATCTGAAAACATCATAATTGATGGCTATCTTATTAATGGGTGGGAATAGAAAATCATGGTTTCATTTTTTAAAATGGATTCACGAAAAACACAAGGAGTGCATATGGTATGTGACACGCATGATTCACAACAAAAACCAGAGTATTCACTGATTTCATCAACCTAATATATAGTATAAAAGCATAGAAACAATAATTAATTAAAAATATTTTTTTTTAAAGAGAGAGAAAGCGAGAAAAAAAGAGAAAAGAGAAGAGAAGAGAGAGAGAGAGAGAGAGAGAGAGAGAGAGAGAGAGAGAGAGAGAGAGAGAGAGAGAGAGAGAGAGAGAGAGAGAGAGAGAGAGAGAGAGAGAGAGAGAGAGAGAGAGAGAGAGAGAGAGAGAGAGAGAGAGAGAGAGAGAAGAGAAAATAAGAAAATAAAAAGAAAAGAGAAAGTGATGATTGTATTGTGGTGGTGGTTAGGAATGATGGTTTATTGCTGGTGGTAGTAGTAATTATGATGTGGTGACGGTTGTAGTAGTGGTAGTCGTCATGATGATGATGATGATGAGGATAAGGATACTAGTGATGATATTAACAGTAACAATTGATATTATTATTATTCATAAATAATGTGGTGGTGGCTGTAGTATTGGTTAGTAAAGATGATGGTGTGTAGGTTTGTTGTTGTTGTTGTCTTATAGTAGTAGCAGCAGTAGTAGTAGTAGTAGTAGTAGTAGTAGTAGTAGTAGTAGTAGTAGTAGTTGTGGTAGTAGTAGTAGTAGTAGTAGTAGTTGTAGTAGTAGTATTAGTAGTAGTAGTGGAAGTAGCAGAAGCAGTAGTAGTAGTAGTAGTAGTAGTAGTAGTAGTAGTAGTAGTAGTAGTAGTAGTAGTAGTAGTAGTAGTAGTAGTAGTAGTAGTAGTAGTAGTAGTAGTAGTAGTAGTATAGTAGTAGTGATGACATTAACAGTAACAATTAATGTGGTGGTGGCTGTAGTATTGGTTAGTTTAGTAAAGATGATGGTGTGTTTGTCGTTGTTGTTGAAGTGATGATGATGTGGTGTTAGTGGTGGTAATGATATTAATATTGTGGTAGTGGTGATTGTAGTTATGGTAGTAGATATGATGGTGTGTTGGTGGTGGTTGCAGTATAAAGTGATGCAGTAGTAGTAGTGGTGATGATAATAAAGTGGTCATTGTGGTTAGGTAGTAGTGATGATGACGTGATGGTGGTGGTTGTAGTTGTGGTAGCAGGGAGGATGATGTGGTGGTGGTAGGGGTGGTTGTAGTAGTGGTAAAGTGATGATGGTAATGAGGATGTGGTGATGGTTAGCTGTGGTAACAGTGATGATGATGTGGTGGTGGTGGTTGTTGTAGTAGTGGTAGTAGGGAGGATGATGTGGTGGTGGTAGGGGTGGTTGTAGTAGTGGTAAAGTGATGATGATGTGGTGGTGGAGGTTGTAGTAGTGGTAGCAGTGATGATATGGTGATGATGGTTGTAGTAAAAGTAGTAGTGATGATGATGAAGTTGGGATGATGTGGTAGTGGTGGTGGTTCTAGTCGAGGTAGTAGTTATGACGTGGTGGTGATGACAGCTGTTGTTGTAGTAGTAGTGATGATGATCATGTGTGGTGGTTTTTAGTAGTGGTAGTAGTGATGATGGTGATGTGGTGGTGGTGATGGTTGTAATAGTGGTAGTATGGATGATGATGTGATGGTAGTGGTGGCTGAGGTAGTAGCGAGGATGCTGTGCTAGTGATCGATGGTTGTAGTAGTGGTAATAGAGCAGATGATGTGGTGGCAGTGGTTGTAGTAGTGGAAGAAGTGATGATGTGGTGGCAGTGGTTGTAGTAGTGGAAGAAGTGATGATGTGGTGATGGCTGTAGCAGTGGTAGTAGGGATGATGATGAGCTGGTGGTGGTTGTGTTGGTGGAAGTAGGGATGATGATTTGGTGGTGGTAACTGTAGTAATGGTATGGAAGATCTGTAAAAGGAAAAAAATTATACTATTAAACTACAGCTACAAAGAAAAGAAAATAATCTAGACCCGTTTGCACCACCCCGTCCCTTAGGACCATGTCATACGAATTCAAGATCATTATGGCGCCAGTCTGTCTACACTGATGTCATAAAAAGGGAGTGTCACCAAATTTCATGCAACAGAGCAAAGGTGTCAAAATATGACACAAGAAGTGCTCCGAGGAAGACTATAATTATCATCATTGAAAATAGGTTTTAAGCAGGACCTTGATTTCATTTCAGCGGGAAATTTCCATCTATCTATTTCAATCTGAAAATAAGGAACCAAGAAAACCAGAGTTCCAAGGACAAACCATTTACAGCTAAATGTTTGTGTGAGAATATCAAACGTCTTCTGCACTAAACATTAGTATTCTGCACAAAACATTAGTACGATTTGGAACAGAATTAAGAAGTAATCAATAATATAGTTAATACAGAATGATGTGACCATTATTTTTTTATATAATATAGTTAGATTTAGGTCATTTTATTACAACCAGAGACAGTCCCAGATCGAAATCTGTGGTGGACACCCTATGTTCCAGATGGAGTTAAAAAGGAATAAGTATGTGAAAATATGTTTACAGAACAAGAAATTCCACTGACGAACAACTTAAAAAAAAAAAAACTATACATACCTCTGCATTCCTTCCTTGTCTTTGGTTTGTTCTTGCATTATGTCTTGTCTATTTTTAGCTTCTCTGGATGTAGCAACCACAGAGGAATGAACAGACAGCTGAAAGGTAAATAACAGGTTATGTCATAACTGAACAAATTACAAATTTTTTAAATTTTAAAAAGGAAGAAGGAAAGAAAAGAATAAAATGGAGAAAGGGCTTTCATAATAAAGGAAATACTAAAAGAACCAAATTCGCATTTTGTTTTGTTTTTAGGGGATTTATGGCACATGTGACACATTTAGGTCATTTCAGCGCCAGTAAAAAGGAAGTAAATAGGATAGTCAAAAAATTATAGATATAATTGAAAGCACACGAGAAAATGTAAGACACAGGGGAAGGGCTCAAATAGGGAACAGATGTAGGGCATACTATCAATTTTCTTAGTTTGAGATCACCTAAAAGTCTCATCCAGATATTTAGAGGAGCACACTAAAATGTTTACAAATCATATATATGTAAAACATAAAAAATACAATGCATAACAGAGAGATGATTTACAAGACAAAAAACATCATATCCCAAAACTCTACCTCCCTCCAAGCAAGGATATAAGGACAAAACCAAGTAATCTCATTCAAAGACAAAGATAGAAAGCATGTTGGAAAACAGATATAGGGGAATAGAAGACACAGTTAGGGCCTCCCTGCCCTCTACGGGAGTTCAGGAACCCCACCCAGTCCGCATTTTGTAGTTGTCAAATAAAATTCTTAAGAGAGCCGAGATGGCAACCAATAAGATAATGGCAATTTGTAAAAAGGGAGAAAAATGTATCAGTCTTTTGGTCAAACTCAAACCCAACCCAAAATGACACATTATAGCATTAAACACACATCCATTCCAATCATAAGATATTTACATTTTAAGGAATGTGTTGTATGAGTAGTAAATACTCATTCAACCATACAATTTATCACGCCAACAATATTACTTGACCTCTTCATAAAAAGATGATGATAGGCATTTGGCTCAAAGGCCATGCCATTCTAATGCTTTTATGCTATAACTTATTGGTTGCTGCAACCAAGTGGTCATGCAACTTAGACTAATGGATTTAAATGTATATTACAAAACATGGTCATTCCAAGACAGAAAAAAAGAATGAATTCAAAATCAGTAATTAAATCTTTTTTGTTTGTTTGTTGCTTTAGGTCTCTTCCAACACAATTGAGGTTATTTACTTTGCTTGCTAAGTAAGTCAATTCCACCTCATTGTTATAATGTATTGTTTTACAATGATCAGATAAATATAATGATAAAATGCGAGGATATGAGAGAGAGAGAGAGAGAGAGAAAGAGAGAGAGAGAGAGAGAGAGAGAGAGATAGAGAGAGAGAGAGAGAGAGAGAGAGAGAGAGAGAGAGATAGAGAGAGAGAGAGAGAGAAAGGGGGGGGGGGAGCAGGTTGTGATGATGATAATATTAATATTGTGGTGTTAGGGATATTGTGGATACGGTAGCAGTGATGATAATGTTTTGTTAGTATTAGTAGTGGAAGTGTTGATGATATGGATACTGTGGGTATGGTAGCAACCTAATGATGATGTGGCGATAGTTATAGTAGTGAAGATGTTATAGTGATCATAATAATGCTGTTGTGGGTGAAGTGCGGATATTGATGCTGTGATAAAAGTGAAAATGTTTTTGTGTTAATTCTATAGATGATGCTGCAATGGTGGTGGTGATGAAAGTGTGCTGGTAATGATAACTTTGAGGTGATAGTAGCAGTGATATTTCTCTGGAGGTGGTTCAATCAAGAGGTGATGATGTGATGGTGGTTTTCATGGTAATGTTGAAACAGTGGTAGTAGTAACCTTGGTAAGGTGTTAGTGGCATTGATGACGTTGTGGTGGTGGTATTGTTTTTGTAGTTACAGTACTTACAATTCAGTAATAAGTGGTGATGATGGTGTTGTGGTGGTTGTAGTGGTAATGATGAAACTGTGGTTGCTCGTTATATCTGTGGTCTACCTTAAATTAATCACTATCATTGTAAGCAAACTGGTTGCAATATTCTTATTCAGTACAATTATACAATAAGGATTGACATGAGACACATTCAAAATCAATCCTTTAAAAGGAAAACATCAAAACTCACTCTCTTCGGTCGATCCTCATCTTCAGGACTGTCTTCCCTCACTCTCCTCTGTACTGGTGCTGGACCCAGCCTGAATGTCAAAATGTTAAGATTAGTCATGAGAAATTTAATTCATATAAATCATAGTCGACCACCACCAAATTTTCTGCCGTCAATATTTATTTTTCCTATCCTAACTAAGTTCAGAGCATTAAAAAAAAAAAAAAAATTTCACTTCAAGAGCCATGGTTTAGTTTTTAGTTTTTAAGGGTTTTACGGCGCTTGCAACACATTAAGGTCTTATCAGCGCCAGCAAAAAGGAAGAAAATGGGATAGTAAAAAGTTCTAGAATTACAATAAAGGATCCAAGAAAAGGGAAGACAAAGGGGAATTGGTTCAAATAAGAAACAGGTGTAGATTCCAAAAGCACATCATCAAAGTACTTAGTTTGAGATCACTAAAAGTCTCATCCAGACACAAGCAAATGTCCCCGCTAAGGGGAAATCATACATAATATAAAGAAACATAATGCAGTGCATAACAGAGAGATGATTTACAAGGAAAAAATATCATCTCCCAAAACTCTAACTAAACATTTGACTGTTTCCCTCCCAGCCAGGGCCTGGACAAAACCAAGTAATCTCATTCCAAGACAGATAGAAAGCATGGTGGAAAACAGATAAAGGTGGGTAGAAGACACAGTAAGTACCTCCCTGCCCACTATGGGAGGTAAGGAACCCCACCCAGTTCAAGAGCCATGATCCAAGACCAAATTACAGACAAAGTTAGGAAAGGATGAGCACAAGATGAAAGCAAAGCTCAAGAGGAAGAGAAAGAAGTAGTAGAGCATTCAATCAGATGATTAAACTTTATCTTTGGCTTTATGGGCAAGAAAGCAGTTGGAACATGTTCATAGAACAGAAGTAGTTTTCATAATTTTTATTTTTAAAAACAACAAAACAAACAACAACAAAAAGCCAATTTTCAAATCTGGCTCAATGAAACACTTAGAACTAGGACTTTATACTGAGGTACAAAAGTAATATACCATAAACACTTAAAGATTATCGAATCATCAAATGAGGATGTGCCCAAAATTTGGTTTTGTAACATTCCAACAATCCAAAAACTAAGTCTAGCACCAATAGAATTGCAGAAATATATTCTCAAAGTGTAGAAAAACAATGAATAAAATTGACAGTTTGTCCACACTTTTTTTGACACTTTAAAAGTAATATAGCTGCTGTACCTTAGGTGGTCCACCCTCATTTTGTGATTACTTTTCACTGTTCAACCAAGCGAAAATGATGAAAACAAAATCTTTCCGGGATAGGTGTATTTTTGTGTGGAATGTTACCAAACGACCTTTTGGCACAAATTACATGGGTATACATCACTAAATCACCAAGAAAAAATGAAAGAAAAACTGGATATTTGGAAATCCTACCAGAGTTGAGTGTTTAGGAAACCTTTAAAAAATCAGAAAACACAAGAAAAACGAGGGTTGGCAGCTCTGGTCAATAAGCTGACTTCTTTCCCTCTTATCTTGGATCTAAACTATAATGTCATCACATAATGTGACAAAGAAATGAATAGTCTATCAACAACAATAACGACAACAACCAAAATTATAGTCCAAATGCCTTTTAAGTGGTCTAATGACAGATAAGATAATAATAATAATAATAAAAGAAAAGAAGAAAAGAAGAAGAAGAAGAAGAAGAAGAAGAAGAAGAAGAAGAAGAAGAAGAAGAAGAAGAAGAAGAAGAAGAAGAAGAAGAAGAAGAAGAAGAAGAAGAAGATAATAATGATAAGTTTGATGTAATTAGGGCACACAGTTATCGACCTTACTAAAAAAAAAAATAAGGATCTTATTATAAGTAAGGTATCCCAAACTATTGCTGTTCAGCAAGTGAATTTTTCTTCACAAATCATCAAAAATAAGGTCTCTTCGAACAGTCTCTCTTTCTCTTGAATTTCAGTTATTAGTGTGAAAATAAAATCAGCAGCCTTTGAAGATTATAATATACAAATTGGGCCTGATAGCTTGTTTCTAAAAGCGCCATCTCTGTAAACAAAGCCTATTTTTTAAAATTTCCGTATAAAATATTTATGTTTTTACACAAATCATCAAAAAACTGAGGCCTATTTGTACAGTCTCTCTTTGTTTTGAATTTAAGTTATTGGTGAGAAACTTATACCATTAAAATCAGCAGCCATTGAAGATATCAATATCAAAAATTGGGCCAGCTAGCTTGTTTCATCGCAAAGCGACATCTATGCAAACAAGCCTATTATTTCTTCCCCTTAACAAGATTTATTTTTCTTCACAAATCATCATAAAATGAGTTGTTTTTTTAAACTTAAAAAACCCATAACTTTTTAAATTAATTTTTCGATGTTGATAAATAAAGTGTTATTTTCCATGGTTGAGAAGTCACAAGTGGCTTTGTAATTTAATTTTTACTATTTGTATAACGAAATGTTAGTTTGTGACAACTATTATAGGCACAGCACAGCCATAAAAGTAAGCATGCTGTGATTATTTCCCAAAGACCAAGCTTACAAATGGAGCAAAATGTCTTTTCAATATATGCAATTTCATACTCAAGCATGAATTTTATAGAATATGGTTAATTTATTTTTTTAATATAAAACTAGAATAAATATCAGTGCCCCACAACATTGCAGCTTTTTTCTAATAACAACAAATTAATATTTGACACCATACCTAGAGAATGCTCCACCAACAACTCTTCTCTTGACTGGTGGTCCACTGTCTTCTATCAAGCCCCGCCTAGGATATAAAAGTAAATGAGACCATATATCATGGATACAGGTTCCGACAAACGAAAAATTCAGCATAAAAATAAAAAGATATTAAGCTAATTCATTACTTCTTCAATTAGACTGTGTTTATTTACAGTATCTGGTAGACAAAGAGATGACATCGCTTAAAATGTCATAGTCTGTGAAAAGCAATTAAAATACACAAATGTGTCAGATATCAGATATCTATTAGATGAGCCAGATGATTCTAAAAATAAACAATTGCTAAAGTCCATTTTCATAGAGAAATATATACGTGACATAATAAATGTGTATTTTATTCCTACAGTGGTCCGACCTCACAAAAGTAAAAGCCCACTCATAACCTGCTCTATTAGTAACTGAATTTTAACAATTAAAAACACCTCTCTTACATCCTGCTTCTTCATTCTTCATCTAATGACCAAAATTATTTTTCACTAAATACAAAAAAAAGCAACATGAATTCAAGTGAATTGTCATGCAATAGGGACCATCTGAGTCAAAATTTGGTTCAAAGACACCATTTCAATGTTTACAATAAAATCATGTGTTTTGTTATTGTATTTAACACACATATCCATAGAGAGACTACTTTACTATAGACCCTATCACCTTTGTCCACTTGGCAGAGTGTCACACATTTGTCATTCAAACAATGCAAAATCTTTTTGTACTGTATATCTGATACAAGAAAACTCATTGATATCATATCCCCGACAGGGAGACATTTCATAATTAACATGTTCTATTGGTCAGGGGGTGACAGTGTCTTTTGGGTGGTAGGGGGTCAAATGCAAAGGACGGAAAAAAAAAATGGGGGAGCATCCCAAAACCAACTTTATTTTTTTAAATCCCCACTGAAAAAAAAAGCACTCAAAAACAAAAAAACAAACTGTGACAGACACTGTTAAAAACGTCGCATGAAATATCAAATTTCAATTTTACTAAAGAGCATCGTTATTAAGTTGACTTTACCTAATTACCCTCTCCAGCTAATAACAGAGTAATGTTGTTACCCCAGAGGTAGGCTATGTTAGGCAGTGACAACTTTTTAAAACTTACTTGGCAAGACCAAATATTCTTCCTCTTCCTCTGCCCATCCTTCCAGAGAAGCTATCATCATAATCTTGACTTTCAAAATTTCGACGACCCCTAAGTTAAATAAATAAATAATTTTAAAGTTAACATTTCATACCACTCAAAAGGCATCAACAGAGTTAATTCATGTATTGACATAAAGAAGGTGATAGATTTCAAGTTCAGTGCTTGCAAAATTCTGGAGTCATAGATGCCTATGCAAAATTAAAAGCCAAGGGGAATAGATAATAGCTCACATAATTATATTTGTTATCATTTTGAGCATTATTACCCATGGCAATAAACAATAGATTAGTGGTCTCCTCTCCAGTGCAGAGACTACATCTGCAGCAGCAATTGATGATGATGAACACATCTACAAGGCAAGAGAAAGAGAGAGAGAGAGAGAAGGTGAACCACTGGGATTCATATCCAGTGATAAATGTCCTCCCCTTTCCCTTAGAAATATTCCAGTCTCCAAACATAAAAATCTGTTAAAGTTGTACAAATTGTTTAAGAAATCATCAGCATAACAAAGTAAAAGGCAAATCACAACAGTAAATTGTAAACTTACAGAAATTGGTGCTATCAGTGTGAATATATTTGATATATTATTACGTAGTATTGTACAGTGGAATCCTGATAAAGCCAACACTGCCGGACTGGAAAAATTGGTTGAATCTATCCATTATCAATGGAACACAGATGTTGACTTTTTACTTCAGACTCCATCTTATTCCCCTTTTTAAAAAAAAAAGACTTTTCCATAGACACTGCTACTGAAATTTGGCATGAATAAAGTTTTAATCGGGGAAGGAAATCCCTCTTCTGACTCCTGAATTGCGGATTTCCACGGAAAACCATCAGTTTGAATTTTGTTTCTATCTTGATTAGAAATGTAGTTATGACAGTTCGAAGTCTGAAATTTCAGACCGATTTTTACCCCAAAACAAGCATTGGAAATTTGTGATCAAAACGGCATGCCATTCGCGTGCTGTTAATAAAAAATTGCTAAAATAGTCAATTTGGAGTTCTTATTAACGGGTCGTAAAGTAAAATGTTAGGACATTGTGTTTATTAGATTAATCAGTAATGATAATGGCAAAGTGTCAAAAAGGAGGGAAGTGAATCGGTCCATCTGTCAAAGTCAAACGAAATCAAAGAATACCATAGTTACGTAATATTATGTATTACTATAAAATATTGCAACTACAAGAGCATATCCACGCTCATCATAAGAGATATAATTAAATTTATTGTAAATATTGAATATTGTCCTATCATTAACATGATTTTAAAGGCCTACAATATTACTTAACACTTATACTTATATTCCTTCCATCAAAAGATTATGATTAATTTTTGACCAAAAGGCCTGAAACTATTTGTTTTTTCTTTACAAAGAAGGCTGCGGTTTCTTTGTTCATGAAACCTTGTAGTTATTTGGTAATGCAGTTTATACATGAGACTAGTGAATCTTTGATACATGTAAAATATAGGTAAAAAGAATGTAATAAGTTGATCACCCTTACTAATTATAATATAATATTATCTCTCTATAACAGAGGCATCAACATGAAGATAGAAGTACTGCTTTTATTCTTCACTTGACACTAGTCTTGATATCAAGATCATGAACTTCGAACAAGATATGTGTGTGTCACTGTTGTGTGATTTTGTAGTCGAATGAATGAACTTGTGTGATACCCAAAAAAAAATTATTGTAACAGACCTGCCAACCTTCCCAGAATGAAAAGTGTATTCTATAACCCTAAAAAGTGTATTTTTAGCAAAAAAGTGTATTTTGTCCGCACATGTGGAAAAAAAAAGTGCGTACTATATACAAAAATTTGTATAAAAGCTAACACCAAACCCAAATCAAAATAAACTCTGATCTTCATCATTCAAGCAATCTCTAGTGATTACAAAATTATCGATTTACCGAGAAACTAAAATTTAATGACCATTATAAATTAGTATAAGGCTCATAAATTGCAATATTAAAGGAAATTGCTTTCGAAACACTCAAAGAAATGACCAAAAGACCCCAAACATGTTAGTAGTATTGATGCTAGTGTCAGTGGAAGAAGTTGTGGTTGTTGTAGTGATGGTGCTCTAGTGGTAGTGGTGATGATAATGAAGCTGTGGTGGCGGTGGAGGTAGAAGTGATGTGGTGGTGATTGCGGCAGTGACAATGCTGTGATGGCAATTGTAGAAGTGGTGATGCCATGATGGTAAGAGATGCTGATGTACCAAATGAAGTTGTGATGGTGATATCTGCTAGCCCAGTACATCATTTATGAGTTAGTTTTGAGATAAAATATCTGGGAGAGTGGTCTTCAATTCAATAGATGACATTTTGCAACAGTAGCAAGATATTTTCCATATTTGTTATCTAATGATGCATATCTCTCTCTCTTTTTTTTTTTTTTTTTTGGAGCATTCACTACTACTACTACTACTCCTCCTACTACTACTACTTTTACTACTAATACTATTACTTTGGTCAAATGATGGGAAATTCGCAAGTATGTAATATGCAAAGACCAGTTAAATACTTCTATCTAAAATGGTTCTAGAGAATTCATTTTGAACCAAATACAGTTCCTAAAGCTGCCACTTTGTAATTCAAGATTCGTACAAAAGAATTAAGTAAAAAAAAGATCATTATAAATAAAAATAGTAATTTTAGTTATTATAAAGGGAGATAATCCATTTATGTTTAAGCTTATTAGCAATACAGTTTTTAATTGAAGGCTTCATAGTCAAAGATGTTAGTTCAATTAAATTTTCATTTAGAATTTTCTATTTAATAAGTGGCAAAAGCTTAATATGCATAAATCTATGCAAATCCTCAAAAAGGTATGAAAAATATAGGTGAAAACCGGCATCATATAACCAACTGAAATGATAACTATAGATAGTATGCGCTTGGCTAAGAAGCTCATAACATTGCCATCCTGAAGTATAACGGACCAATACACAAAACTGTGTGTATCCATGAACGTTTATAGTCGGGTTAAAACAGTTCAGTGAGCATTACTCATAAACGCGGATGGCAAAAAACAATAACAAAGATCTGAGTGACGTCATCTTCGAACTATCTATAGTACTAAATGTGATGCATCACTCATTCAGAAACAGTCAACTGTTGGTGTACGACATGTGTGTAATATCAATGCATCAAATGTATCAGTATCATCAACATCATTCACATCACAAAAAATCGTACTTTGGAATCATATCCGCATTGGGTTCAAAAATCGTACTAAAATACGCGAAATCGTACTGGTTGGCAGGTCTGTTGTAAAGCACCTCTGAGCGATATTTGTGGATGAGAGAGAGAGAGAGAGAGAGAGAGAGAGAGAGAGAGAGAGAGAGAGAGAGAGAGAGAGAGAGAGAGAGAGAGAGAGAGAGAGAGAGAGAGAGAGAGAGAGAGAGAGAGACTATTCTGCTAGAATAATTGATGAATTGCGTTTTTTTTTTTTTGGTAATTAGAAAGAAGTTGTGTAGTTATTAATGCAGTAGTAGCCAACAAGCCTAGAGCTATATTGTATAGAGGATAGAGGGTGCAAAATATAAATAATCTACATTATTACTATTATTGTCATTATTTATTTAGCTATTTATTGATTTTTAACAAAATTACTATTTTTTTTTTAAATTCATTTTTTTCTTATTATTACTATCCAGGCTATTACTAATATTATTATTATTTTTTGATTCATTGACTATGCGTCTATTGTTGTGTATTGATGGTTGTGATTGTAGCAGTGGGAGTGATGATGACTATAAGGATAATGATGATGACGTAATGGTGGTGGTGTTTGCTGTAGTTTTGATAATGATGTGATTGCTGTTGGAGTGGTAGTAATGATGACGATGTGATGGTTTTGGTTGTAGTAGTGGCGGTAGTAGCAATGATGATGAGGAGGAGAATGATGATGTAAAGGTGGTGGTGGTTGCTATAGTTTTGATAGCGATGTGGAGGTTGTTGTGGTAGTAATAGTAATGATGTGGTAGTGGCTGTAGTAGTAGTAGAGATAGTTTATTGATGGTAAATTATTTACAGGAGCACTGAGATGTGAGTCATGAGCAACGGCGAGTGTGTGAGAGAGAGAGAGAAAGAGAGAGAGAGAGAGAGAGAGAGAGAGAGAGAGAGAGAGAGAGAGAGAGAGAGAGAGAGAGAGAGAGAGAGAGATTACTAGAAATTTATAAAAATATATTTAACGGAACTGTAAATAATACAATAATTGAGGACGGAACTATTCTCATTAAATCTGACAGATAAGCTGCTAGATTTCAAGATGTGAACGAATGATCAAGTCGGAGAGGTGGGGATAGGGGAAATTTCCATGGATTGGATTGGGGTGACAAAAACAAAACAAAACACAATCTTGTCAAGTTGAAATGTTCAAAATTTCAATTCTCAGTCACACAAAATGTTTCAAATTCAATCATCCCTTCTCAAACTAACACACTCATTCAACTTCAAGCCATTCGATAACATGCCATTTTGAACAGAAAATAGCGTTTTGTTCAGTGAGGTGACAAAAACTAATTTTCAGAGACGGGAGAGCGCTTCTCTTCTACTAGGCACTTTGGTAAACGTCCATTTGGCCCTCCAGCAGGGAGCCGATAAATGGCCTAATGGCTGTGACCCGATTTTTTGGACTTTTGAGTGATGGGTCTCAGAAAAAGTTCCATAGATTTTTTGTTTATGGATGGATTTTAATGATTGATGTCTTATTTTCTTCAGGAGAAATTACTCTATCGTTTGGTGTAGTTTATTTTAAAATCAATGACAATTTAGTATAACTTTTGATTATGGATAAAATAGGGTATAATTTAGCTTTGGATAATTAAAAGATTAGAACTTGGTAAATCAAAATTTCATGCTGGCACGTTTATTTAACATCTTAACTTTTTTATAAAATTAAATTCAGGGCAAAGTTGTATACCGCATCCATGAAATTTGTTCCAGTAAAATCCTTACTCAAATCTTAGCGGCCATTTTAGACCAGTTTTGAAATACAAATGGTGGTTACTACCGGAAATGCAACAATTTTCAGGTCACAAAGTCCGTCAGTAAATAACAAAGGCAAATAGAAGACCATTTTTCAGCCTTTAAACTAACATAACTTTTTTTCTGCTCATCTGTGGCGGGAAATCCAAGATGGCGGACGTGTTTACATTTCTCTCCTGATTCAATCTTCTTGATCTAAATTCTAGAAATATTTAGGCAGTGACAATAGTACTCAATATTATTATTCAATATTGATATTGAATCTTCTCGCTCCCCTCACCAGAAACACAAAACTTGAATGAAATATCGGACATCAAAACTTGTTCATTTTCGAATTGGATTTATGTAATTTCTGCCTTCGAGAGGATTCCGGCTTGTGTGTGTACTTGAGATATCTAGTTGAGATTAGTTAGATACTTATCAGATTGGAGTGAACAACAAGATACAGTGATACAGTACAGCTAAGACTTAGATCTATTCATTTAACAAGTAAGAAGATGAGCTTAAACAGCAGTAGTAGGAAAGGTAGATCTGGCAGTGCCAGTACTAGTAGTGGCAGTAGTAGGAAAGAAAGCCCTGCACCGATGAGTACAAATAAGGCAAAAGCAAAAGCTGAGACTGAGACTTGCGGAAAATGTGAATATGTATGCAAAGAGATTGAGAAATGCTTACAGTGCGAGCTCTGTGACCAGTGGTTTCATACTTTGTGTGAAAAGATAGATGATGACACCTATCAACTGTTGAAGAAAGACTCAGAAAAAGAATGTCCGCTGCTGCATTACTACTGCTCTAAGTCCTGCAACAAAGTGGCCTCAAAGTTCTTGGGCAATTTCATGCAGCTTGAAAAGGAAGTAGATAAACTCAGGAAAAAAGTAGAAGACGTAGATAAAAGTGTGAATATCATTCAAAAAGGTGAATTCACAGAGGAGATGATAGAAATAGTGAAATCAACAGCAAAGGATGAGATAGAGGCCTACCCTATGTCTGAGGCGAGTGAGATTAAGGAGAGACTCAAGAGAAGTACAGAAGAAAAGTCAGATAGAGTAAGACAAGATATAAATGAAATGAGGAAAATCAATGAAACTGAGGAGAAGAAGCAGGCAATGGTGAAAAAGAACCTGGAACTAGAAGAGGAGAGAAATGAAAGGGCTAAGAGAGTGAAGAATGTAATTATGTATGGCATACCAGAAGCTAAAGATGGCGACAACAAGGAAGATATAAGAAAAGCCCAAATGGTACTCAAAGAGTTGCAGGTTCATGGAAACAAAGACAGCCTCAACCCTATAGAGCAAGTGATCAGATTGGGCAGAAGAGAAGATAGACCAAGACCCATGAAAATAAGTCTGATGTCAACGGATCAGCGTAACACTGCTCTTAGGAACAGCAAACAGTTGAAAGACCATAAACGGGAATGCTTACAAAAGGTGTATATTGGAGCTGACCAAACAATTATGCAAAGAGAGTAGGCCAAGGAGTTAAGAGAGGAGCTGAAGAGAAGACGAGAAGCAGGGGAAGATGTAGTCATATATAAGAAAAGGGTCATTTTCAGGGAAAAGTTTAGTGAACAAATAAGAAAGAGAGACAGCGATGTTGGAGGAAATGACTGGGACTGGGATGAGGAATGACTATATTGGAAACGTGTCAGTCCAATTGCCCAAAATGTTTCTGAGCAAGGACTCGAAGACAACAAGAAAATTCAAAAAAGAGAAGTACCAGTAAATGATAAGGAGGGGCAGCACGTGAATATGAAAAATACCCTGAAGTTCATGTACACGAACGCAGACAGTGTGATGAATAAGAGAGAGGAGCTAAAGGCTATGGCAGAAGAAGAAGATCCAGATGTAATAGCAATAACAGAAGCTAAGCCAAAGAATGCAACAACACACCCAACCATAGCAGAGTTAGGTATTGAGGGATACACTATAATAACTAGCAGAGATTTTGAAACTTCCGGCAGAGGAGTATACTTATTGGTGAGAGAGAACCTCAAGGTTAACCCCATAGAGGAACTCACAGATCACGACTTTAGGGAGAGCGCTTGGTGCTCGATTGGAGTAACTGGACAAAGTCAGATACTAGTAGGAGTGATTTATCGGAGCCCAAATAGCACAGGAGAAAATAATGAGAGAATGTTGGAGATGATAAGGAGAGCATCACAAAAAAAGCATTCAGAGATAATTATTATGGGAGACTTCAACATGCCGGAACTGGAGTGGAAAGGGATGGACGAACCAAAAGAGGGAAGCCTGGAGGAAAGTTTCATAGAAACCATTGAAGATTGCTACCTACAACAGATAATAAAAGAACCCACGAGACAGAGAAAAAACCAAAAGCCCAACGTATTGGACTTGATATTGATGGAGGAAGAAAATGACATAATCGACCTAAGACTGAGCCACCCACTGGGAAAAAGCGACCATGCGACCATATTCCTAAAACTGAGGGCGACATCAGAGACTGTAGATGAAAAAACTGACACTCAGATATAGGAAGGCTGATCTAGAGAGTATGAAAGAGGAACTGGGGCATATCAAATGGGAGGAAATACTAATCGAGGACACCGTAGGAAACAACTGGAGTAGATTTACCAGAGTACTTAACCAATGCTTCGAGAAAAACATCCCGAAAAGCAGAGGGAACCGGGTTGGGAGAAGAAATCAACCTTGGATGACGCAGGAAGTGAGAGAGGCATTACGGAAGAAGAAGGCAGTAAATAGAAGATACTCTAGAAGCAAAAAAGGAAGAGGATTGGGACAAATACAAAAGAGTGAGAAACGCAACTACTAAAATAGTCAGACAAGCGCATCAAAAGTATGAGAACAAGATAGCAGAGGAAACGAAAGAAAATCCTAAAGTATTCTGGAGTTATGTAAACAGTAAAATGAAGACAAGACAGGGAACCTGTGACATAAAAAAAGAAGATGGCACTTGGGCATCTGAAGATGAAGACAAGGCAGAGGTGCTAAATCTCTTCTTTGCAAGTGTCTTTACAGTGGAGAACCAGAAAAACTTGCCAGATATTGCTAAAAGAAGTAATATAGATACTACACAATGGCCGATTACTGAAGAGAGAGTAATGAAGAGACTACAAAACCTAAAGGAGAGTAAATCACCTGGACCTGACAAACTTCATCCTTACATCCTAAAAAACTTAGCAGAGCAGCTAATAGAACCCCTAACCAAGATATTTAACCAGTCGATGAAAGAAGGAAGACTACCAAGGGAATGGAAAGAAGCTAACGTCACAGCCATATTCAAGAAGGGAGACAGAAAAAATCCAGAAAACTACAGACCAGTGAGCCTGTCGTCTGCAAGCTCATGGAACAGCTGATTAGAGAAGAAATGGTTGATCATATGACCAAGAACAAACTATTCAGCAAAGATCAACATGGTTTCATGGCGGGAAGGTCTACAGTAACAAACCTACTTGAAACAATGGATGACTGGACGAGAGACCTGGAATTAGGCAACAATTTAGATGTCATATACCTCGACTTCAGAAAGGCATTTGACAAAGTTCCACACTGGCGCCTAATCAGGAAATTGGAACAGTATCAAATTAATGATCAGACAGTCAAATGGGTCCGAGATTTCCTCAAAGATAGAAGACAAAAAGTGATAGTGAATGGAACAGCATCAACAGAGAGACTGGTAACAAGTGGAGTTCCACAAGGAAGTGTACTGGGACCAGTTCTCTTCCTGATTTATATCAATGACTTGCCAGACAATCTATCATCTAAATGTAAAATCTTTGCCGATGATACTAAGCTCTATGGAGTAGCTAATACAGATGAAGAAAGAAACACCTTACAACAAGATTTGAAAAAGCTTGAAGAATGGTCCGAAATATGGCAGATGGAGTTCAATGTAGATAAATGTGCAGTTCTTCACCTAGGAAAAAACAACAGAGAAGCAAACTATATAATGAAAGAAAAACCCCTGCAGAAATCCAATGGGGAAAAAGACCTAGGAGTATTTATTGATAGGAAGCTAAACTTCAAGAAGCAAATTAAAGATGTTCAATCTAAGGCTAGTAAAACACTCGGAATAGTGAAAAGAAATTTCAAGAATCTGAAAACAAAACACATGACTACCATCTACAAGACTATGGTTAGATCAAAGCTGGAATATGCTAACTGCATATGGTATCCGAAGTTTGAGGGAGACAAAGACTGTTTGGAAAGAGTGCAAAGGAGAGCAACAAAACTTATCACACACCTGAAAGACAAAACATACTGTGAGAGATTGAAAGAATTAAATCTCCCGACCTTAGATTACAGGAGAAGAAGGGGAGATATGATCCAAACATATAAAATAGTAAAGGGAATAGACAGGGTAGAGGCAGGATTCCTTAAACCAAACAAGAACATTCAGACACGAGGAAACAGCAAGAAACTGAAAAAAGAACGTTTTAAAACAAATGAAAGAAGGAACTTTTTTTCATCTAGAATTGTAAATAACTGGAATAAACTACAAGAAACCACAGTATCAGCAAAAAATTTGAATAAATTCAAAGCAGAGTTGGAGATAAGCAACACCCTAGGAAACAAGTTCAATTATAAAAATTGGTCCAATCATTAATAGATGAGGAGGAGCGAAGGAGACTACACCAAGTCTAAAAGCTCTATACAGAGGTATCCAGGTATAGGTATCCAGGTATCTGATTTTCACAATTTTGGTATCATTAGAATCGTTTTGAAAAGCACTTTAAAATGATATAGGTTTCATTGAGCTCAATCCAATTCGAATTTTTTACCAAAGTACCTACTTCTTACTTCTCTATTATTAGAGAGCCTCGCCTTTGGCCGACCAACCTCCGCTGCACGTCCAACTCGCCTTGAGCATGCATTCACGTAAAATATAAAGATTTTTAAAAAAAACCTACCTCTGTTTCAAAAACTAGCATCTTTCACCTTTCTAAGAAACATTTTGATTTTTCAGAACTTTAGTTCGTTAAAAAATACCGGCCAATCTGACCCGTTGAGTCGAATGAAAACGAAATTTTGTTGTTTACACGGTTCAAAGGAAATGCCGTAAATAAGCTTTCATGGACTTCCTGTGTTGTTTTTACAGTGTCACGTGACCGTTTTGAGAAATTTGACGTCTGCTACAAATAATTAGACCGGTAGGGGGTAGATATTTTCGTTGGAGCAGAGAAAAAGTGAGTATTATTTCTTGGACTTGTAGAGAGGCCTAGGGTCCACCAGCAGTCAAGTTTATTGAATAAAAGAAAAAAAGGCCTTTTTACTGCACTAATGCACCAAATTGCATACCTATCTATGGACACTTTGTTCCGTATCTTTTTCCCAATAAACTTTTTTAAAAACCTGGGGCCAGGGTTGCTAGTTTGGCCTCCTGGTGGCCAAATTTGAGAAATTTGGCCTTTTCCCAAGCCATTTGGCCTCCCAAAATTTGGTTTGGCCACTTGGCCTCCTGTAACCAACTTTTTGGCTTCCTCTGACTTTCCCCGTTATATCGTTTTACTCTGGTACCGGTAAAACTTATTTTATTTGGCAATCTAAATATCTAAATGCAACACGTGCTAACGCCACAGATTGCATTTGCTAATGCTTCTATATATACGAATTTTCCTTATCCTATCTAAATTGTTTAACAAATCTAAAGAGTTTTCGCGAGGCTAAGGTGGGTTTGGTGGTATTTGGGCTCCTGCCGAGGAATCTGGCCTCTTGCTATAGCTAGTTTGGTCTCTTACTCAAAAATGATCTGGCAACCCTGCCTGGCTAGGCGGAACCTTGATAACAGAAACGGGACCCACACGATTTCGCGAGGAATTAAGCATGAAAACAATTAGGATATAATTTCAACACAACTTTTGAAATTCATCAAGGATTGTCCATTACCGAATGTTTTTTGATAGAAAACAAATGCATCTTCAAATCTAAACTGCTTTTGACGGTAAGCGGTAAGTTTTTATTTATTTTTCTGTCCAAACGAATGATTTGTCCTGGTTATAGAAGCTAAGTATTGGTAACACCGGCTCAGCTCTCTATCACTATTCGCAGTGCAGTACTACTGACTGCAAATAAGCACTTCGTTTATCAAAAATTAATAATCATTTTTAACATAGACAGATAGGCCTTTTTAAAAACCATGTAATATGCTGTAGTTTTGGCCGCCAGTGACCAACCCTTCACTCCATGCTAGAGGTTAGAGAGAGAGCCCCGTTTCAGTTTCAGTTTCAGGATGAACAACGGTTGTTATCTCCAACTGACTCCAACCTAAGTTGGGATTCGAAACAGACATTGTAATTGTAATGCAGGAATGCAGACCTTGGGTTTTCGTGTCCTGTGAGCTTCTTTATATTCTCATTAAATTCTTTTAACTTTTCTTTCGACTTTTCCAATTCATTTTGGAGAATTTGGACACCACTCAAGCCTGCCATGGTTGAGAGCCTTTCCCTGTCAAGTCGAGAAAATAAGTCACAGGAAGTTGATCTTCGTTGCAAAGAAGTAGGATTAGACACAAACAAACCAAATAAAAACACCCACTTCCATTAATTGACGGGCCGAAAAACGAAAGATTGTTTATTTATGTTTTCAGGACAGTAGGTACCGCCCGCAGACTGTCCAACTCCTTGCTGCATTTAGAATCAACCTTTTATTCGAGAAAGATTGCATGCCAGTTTTATCGTTTTTATTTATCTAGAATAATGGCAGACGAAGTGTTATTCGAATTTTTACACATGGAGATAGTGTCCCAGTTTCATCAGTCTGGGACTAAAGAAGAGAAGGTTTGTGAAGTTTGTGAGAGAGTGAGGGCGAGGGCTCTTCTTAGGCTTCATTCAATTCTTGGAAGGACTTCAGTAGTTTCACAACACGCCTAAAGAGAGGATTTTTTAATATTATTATCGGGGGGGGGGGGAGACCCCCGAACCCCCTCCCCCTCAACCGTAACTAAAGATATCTCTAAGATGATAATAGTAATAGATATGTTTGCCATCACTTGCAATACTTGCAATATCGAAACTGATGGGAAACAGTAGCGGGGGGGGGGGGGGGGGGGGTCTTCCGAAATCCCCTACATCCCCCGTATTCTTGTTTTTTATAATGTTCTAGTAGGGGGTTTGGGAGGGGGGAAACTTTTAAAAAAAAAAGTTTCCCCCCTCCCAAACCCCCTACACTACTAGAACAAGAATACTGGGGATGTAGGAGCTTTCGGAAGGCCTCCCAAACAGTAATATTTCTTGGACATTACAACTACTGAAGGTCCATGTCTTGCTAAAAAGTAATATAATAGTAACAGTGCTCGGAAACTAAAGAAGTCCTCCCAAATTCTTTCTTTGACATTTACATTGATATAAAAATAAAAACAGTTTATCAATCAACATAAAATGGAAAACACGGCACTAAAACAGTCTTGGTCATGGATTTTTGCACAATTTTCAGAACAACACCAACGTCTATGATCACAAATCAATTGTATGGACAGTCATGTCTCGATAATCCGAACACCTCTGTTTCAAGAATTTTGTCCAGATTACAGAGAATTCCAGATTGCGGAATCAGTACCTAAAGTGACTTGTAGTTTCGAACTCAGACTGGTGATCTAAGCCTCTAAGCAGTATCCACTAAACATGCTCAAAGCGCTTTACAATGAGAAGCTCAAGTTTAAACAACAAAAAGGTCTATACCATTATAATAATTGGTCAATGCCTGATTTATTAGAATCGTTTTTATATATGCGCTTTTAAATGTTAGTTTTTTTCATTTTAAATTGTGTATAGTGTGCATTTCTTGTAGCAGATACTACATTTTGATTGTCTACCTTGTGATTGACATGTGCAAACCTACCTACATTTGTTATTGACCAGTTGTCACCTTGTCGCTACACTTTGAGTGAAAACAATAGTGGGTAGGTGCAACAGTGCGTGAAGGCCATGTCATGTGGATCGTCGCATAAGAAAACAATAGCGGATAGATGCGTCAAGTTGTGTGATGTTTACAGACTTTCAAGATTGAACCTTTAATAGATACATGTTACATGTCACCATTATTACAATGTGATTCGTTGATTGATGTGCATGAAGTTGTGCTAGTCAGTGAAAGAATGTGCAAAAACCACAGTAGAATGAATGAATGTGAGTTGGTTGTTAATAAAGGGAAAAAATCAGGCAGAGAGGATGGAATTAGCATATTTTGTTTATAGATTGAATTTGATTGTTATTTTACATTAAATTTACAATACAATTCACAATTTACTTTTACAGTAAATTAAACCACAGACTATATATGGTTATATAAGAAAAGGTCGTTTGATGTTAACCGGCTTTCACTTTCAATATTGGGTTTTCAATTGTTTGCATAACAACCATATTATGGAAAGCTTATGAAGAAGGTTTTGGTTGGCTAATAAATTTTGGACAAACGGTATAAATTTCGTATTTTATTCAATCACAACAACTATCAGGCCGCATTTGAAACACTTCTACACCACCATCATCCCGACTGAGGAAGCTGCTACATTTTTGAAAGATCAAGGTTTGTTGACAGATATTGATGCATGTAATGTGGAATCCTTGTCACAAGTGCGGCAAAACAGTGAGACTAACCAGGAAAAGGCACAAGGCTGGAACTGATTTTTGCAGTGTGCTACATTGCCCGAAGAAAGGATGCCAAGATCTGAACATCAAGGCAACAAGTTTTTTTTTCATTTTGGAACTGGTGTTTTTGTTCAAATTTCAAGGCCATAGTCGATTGGTTCAACATGTGCTGAGAAATATGCTCCAAAGTCCTGTCATTATGTGCATGTAACCTGAGGAAGGCCAAAGGCTGAAATGTTGTTTACTTTGTGTTGTCCCCTTTTACATGTGTCACGTTTACTCCCATTTTTCTCTCCATTTTATTGGCTCAGTTAGGCACCTCTCGCTTTTAGTCTCTTAAAAGGCCACCCCCTCATTTAGGCCACTTCAATTTGAACATGCCTTCACTTTAAAATGATTTTTTTTTTTTTCTTTTTTTTTTTTGCAATAACCTACCTCTACCTGCAAAAAAAAAACTGGTTGCCATGATTTGCTTTGCGAAAAACTGGTTAATTACCCAGATTTGGAAGCCCACTTCCCACAACCCTAATATCAGTTAACGACATTCCAACTATCCACATTCCTGAGCCACATTCCAGGCAGTTTGAATAGTTGCATTCAATCATTTAAAGAAAAATTCATATCTGGATAATAATTTTATAAATTAATTAGTTAATTATGTAAATAACTGGCGATATGATCATCATCATCATTGCCTTTTTCACCCTGGGTCAGGGTATAGGCCACAGACAAACAGTTTCCATCCTTCTCTATCCTGAGCCAACTTTTTTATCTCATTCCAGGTCTTACCACTTCTCTGTATATCAGCTTCTTTAATTCTTCTCCATGTTCCTCGTGGCCTTCCCCTTGATCTTCTGCCCTGAGGGTTCCAGTCCAATACTTTCTTTGTTATAGTTGAGTCATTCTTTCTAAGCGTGTGTCCAATCCACCTCCATCGTCTTCTTCCTATATCCTCTCCTACTGGTTTCTGCTGTGTTCTTTTCCATACTTCTTCATTTTTATTCTATCCATCCATTTTATTCTGAGTAGCTTACGCATGCACCTGTTTACAAAAATCTGTACCCTCCTTATACATGCCTGTGATGCGTTCCAAGTTTCACATCCATACAGTAGGACAGACTTCACGTTTGAGTTGAAAAGTCTTAGCTTTAGTTGAAGGGAGATATCTTTAGTTCTCCAAACTCTGTTCAAAGATGTGAATGCAGCCTGTGCCTTTCCTATTCGTGCTTTCACCTCTGCTTCCGTGCCTCCATCCTTGTCAATTATACTTCCGAGATAGCAGAAAGTGTCTATATCTTCGAGTTCCTGATCTTTTACTTTGATCTGCTCCCTTTGACGCGTACCTATCCTCAAGACCTTTGACTTTGCAGGGTGTATTCTTAGACCAATTGATTCCGAGAGGCTGTTTATAATTGTGGTTTTTGTTTGCATCTGGTCCTGGGTGTGGGACAAAAGAGCCAGATCATCTGCAAAATCCAGATCATCCAACTGTGTCCAGGGGGTCCACTGTATCCCATTTCTTCTCCCTTTGGAGGTTTCCTTCATTAGCCAATCAATGGCAAGGATGAACAGGAATGGAGAGAGCAAGCATCCCTGCTTGACACCAGTCTTAATTTCAAAGCTGTCAGTCAGCTGATCTTCATGTACAACCCTGCAACTTGATCCTTCATACATTTCCTTAATGAGGTTTACTATCTTTTCAGGGAGTCCATAATGTGCCAGAATTTTCCACAATGTTGCTCTGTCAATACTGTCGAAAGCCTTCTCGTAATCCAGAAAGTTGACAATAAGAGGAGAGTTCCATTCTATAGACTGTTCCACTATGACTCGCAGAGAGGCAATCTGGTCGGTGGTTGAACGGTTTTTCCGAAAACCTGCCTGTTCGTCTCGCAGTTTAGCATCTGTTGCATTCTTAATTCTCTCTAAAATAATACGGTTGAAAACCTTTCCTGGGATAGAAAGAAGAGTGATGCCTCGATAATTATTACAATTACTGAGGTCCCCTTTCTTTGGAAGCTTGATAAGATGTCCTTCCTTCCAATCCTTTGGGAATATCCCGTCATTCCAGATTCTCTCAAATAGTGGGTGCAGGGCCTCAGCATTTCTTTCCGCATCAACTTTTAGAGCCTCCGGTGGAATCTGGTCTGGTCCAGCAGCTTTCCCCCTTTTCATCTTGTTAATGGCACCCACAATCTCTGCTATCGATGGTGGATCACAGCTAATTGGTAGCTCATTCCTTGCAGGCAAAATTTCTGGCTGGTTGTCTGGTGGTGGTCTGTTCAGAAGGCAGTTGAAATGTTCCCTCCATCGTTCAGATTGAGCCTCTTTTCCAAAAATAGTTTTCCCATCTTTGTCTTTGACTGGTACCTCTGGTTTCCCATATTTTCCAGCAAGTGTCTTGGTAGTTTGATAAAGGATCCTCATGTGTCCTCCAGTCGCTGCTGCTTCTGCTTTCTCTGCAAGTCTGTTCATGAATGCTTCCTTGTCTTTCTTCACAGATCTTTTGACTTCCTTAGCTATGGCTCGATACTGCTCTTGTGCATCCAGTCTTGAAGCCCTTGTTCGGCTTGCATTCACTTGTTCCTTCCTTGTTCTCCTCTTTTCAATAAGGTCCAAGGTGGTTGGACTTATCCATTCTTTATGTTCCGATTTCTTTACCCCCAATACCTCGTGGCAAGTTGTTATGTAAACTTCCTTGATCTTTGCCCAATGTGACTCTACATCTATGTCCTCCTCGAGCTCAGTAAGAGGTTGGAATCTATTACTCAATTGTAGTTTGAATTCCTCATTCTTTTCCCCATCAAGTGCATTCACCTCGAATTTTCTTCTTGTATGTGATCTGGCCCCGTGTTTTCTGAGTCGGAGCTTAAGCTTTGCCAATAGCAGATGGTGGTCTGATCCAACATCTGCCCCTCTCCGTACTGTCACATCTTCCAATGAACGTCTGAATCTACGAGAGATACAAAAATGATCAATCTGATTCTCTGTCACACCATCTGGTGAGACCCAAGTTGCTTTGTGGATCCTCTTATGGGGAACACTGATCCTCCAATCACCAAACTGTTGAATGCACAGAAATTTGCAAATCTCTCACCATTATCATTCATTTCTCCCATGCCATGACGTCCCATGATACCTTCATAGCCTACGTTATCCTGTCCCACTTTTGCATTAGCATCTCCCATCAATATGTTGATGTCTTTCCTTGGCAACTTGTCAATGACTTGTTGTAGCAGACCATAAAATGTATCTTTGTCCTCATCTGTTGCATCATTTGTTGGGGCATAGATCTGTACAATGTTCATGCTGATCTTCTTACTCCGTGTTGTAAAGGACGCCATGATGATCCTTTCTCCGCATTGTTCCCATCCTCTCAGTGACTTCTGGGCAAACTTGCTTAGAATTATTCCTACTCCCTGTGTATGAATCCCGTCCCCTCTCCCTGAATATAAAATCTTCTCCCCAGACTTGAGGTGTTTCTGTCCGGATTGTATCCAGTGGGTTTCGCTTACTCCAAGTATATGCAGCCTGTATCTTCTCATCTCAGTCACAACTTGAGAGCTTTTTCCTGCTTCATACATGGTGCGAACGTTCCACGACGCAATTCGAAGCTGCTTGTTTGGCGAAGACGTCATCGGGTCAGCAGAGTCCTTTCGGCTTTGTCTGTTGTCCTTCATAAATTCTGTAATTCCAGAAACTCTTCGGTCGCCCAAGCTAAAAAAAGGATTTGGTTTGTCTGTCTGTGTTTCTGTAACGGTTTGAGTTTAACGGAAAGGGGTGTTAACCCTTTGCCAACCCCCAACCTGGAGGACCAGGTGACTCAAAGATGGGGAATCACACACCATTAGTCGCCTTTTACGACACGCTGGCTTGGCGTTGGGCTATTCTTGACCCTCTCAGTTGAGGGACCCCGGACACCACACGGGGAAACTGGCGATATGGGTCATTGAATTTAATCTGTTATCCAGATTCTTGATCCAATTTGCATTCAGCACTAGTAATCTGATTGGCTGACCTTGTTTTGAAAAGGTTAGCAGGTTACGATGAGTCTCTCGTCTATTGCGGTTGTGTGGTCTTGTGGTATGACACTCGCTTTCGGATCAGAAGGTCCTGGGTTTGAGCCTCGCTCAGCACATAGTTGAGTCCTTGGAAAAGACTCTTTACTCACATTCTCTCACCGTCCTCGGATGTAAAATGAGTACCTGGCCGTTAACAGCGTTCTATATGTTGCATGTTGCTGTTGGTCAGGGACCCCTTGTAAAGCGCTTTGAGCTTGTTTAGTGGATATTGCGCTATATAAAAGCTCAATTTTTATTTTTATTGCCACTTATAATTTATTATAGGGGTAGGTAGTTCAATTTTCAATGTATTTTGTAATAATAATCTGCTAGGAACTGTGCTTTTTAAAGGCTCATCTGAATAAAAACATAATTATCTTATGAAATCCAAATGTGATGGCTAAAATTTATTCAGACAACTGTGACTATTTTGTTAATGTCTCATTTTACTTGTAAATTCTGTCCATCTGGTTCAAATGTGTAAAAATAAAAAAACAACTTTTTCAACCAAAGTAAACCAAATTTTGTAAATAATGATAGAACCATTGTCGTCTCTCATGGACAACTAAATATATTTAAATTCTTCTTCCCGAGATAATGGATGATGGTTAGTGGTTATAAAATCATTTAAGCAGGAGTGGAATTATAGCAAAATTTAATATGACGTCATCAAAACCATTTTAAGAATGTCAGAATAGCTTCGTTTCAGAGCTGACCTCGTAACATGTCAACAAGAAATGGCAGATGACAGCCAAATCAATGAGCTAAAAAGACTGTAATTTAAAAAAAAAATTTGTGAACAAATGTTGTGAAGAATCAAACAGTTGCAAAGAAAGTTGAAACATGTAAGTTTTTGAAATAGAGGTAGGTTTGTTGCAAACATAAAAAAACAAAACAAACCTTTTAAGTGAAGATATATTCAAATCGAAGTGGCCTTTTCAGAGGCTTCTCTCTAGTTATAAGCATAGGCCATGACCAATGATAAAAGATCTTATATTCTTTTTGCCTTTAGAGGAACTGCATTAAACTGGCTCTGCTCGTATAAGAGTAACATTTAAAAAAACAGTATCTATCCTCAGAAAACAATCTAACCCTCCATGCTCTTGTTTGGCATCCCCCAGTGTTCAGTTCTTGGACCAATTCAACATGTACATAACATCATTATAACTCAATATGAGTTAAATAATGTATATGCAGATGGCATTTAATTTCGATTAATTATTACTCTTTTCAGGACCAATGTATCTCAAAGCTTGAAGCTCTAGGTTTCCGTGTGGGTCAAAGCTTAATTGAAAGGTAAATCATTTGTTTTGTTTTAATTGGATTTCTTTTTTCTTATGCACAGTACAAGCCTTTTTACTGGAGATGAGGTGTTTTATTCAAATTGGCCCAAAATAAGGGGCACCCAATTAATAAGCTATTCAATAAAATACACAAATGCTCATCATACATAGGGAGAAATAAATAGGAATAATGAGCAAAGAAGAGTCACTCCTCATTTCTCAAAACTTATGATTGGCAATATAAAAGATACACATGACTGTCTGTCTGTCTGTCTGTCTCTCTCTCTCTCTCTCTCTCTCTCTCTCTCTCTCTCTCTCTCTCTCTCTCTCTCTCTCTCTCTCTCTCTCACTCTGTTTCATTTACTCACTCCATCACACACACACACTCACACACACAAACAAACAAATGTTCTTCTTCTTTTGTTTCACCCTAATTCCTTACCTTCTTATTCTCTATAATTACGTATAATATATTCACACCCACTGTTCACCCATTGACTCTGTCCCTGATCTCCATCTTAATGCCACTTCGAGAAAGTCTCCTTGATGTAGAGGGTACAAAGGAAATTTTAAAATGTTCTGTTCTGGATTTTAAACTTATCTGATCTACCTGACGTTTCATATTAAAAAAATAGAGGATGTTGCTTATCTTTCAAGATGTTCACAACTTTTTGATTTTATATGATTCTTATGTTACTTTTGTCTCATCTGCTAACAGATTTACCAAAGAATGTCCACGATTCAAAGATGAATTAGATACAATGAAATTTCTTTGTAAGGAATTTTGGAATTCAGTGTACAAGAGGCAAATAGACAATTTGAGGACAAATCATCAGGTACATACCTATGTTCAGTAAAATTGAAAAAAACAAACAGTGATGGAAAGTCAAAATATTTTTAATTCTTATAAAATGTCGTAATTTGTGAAAATAAAAGGAGGAAAATTTACTTCTCCCTTTGACTCTCACGTTGGTTATTTATCATACCTGTGGCAGTAATCTTTGGGTTGATTGTCTGTTTGGGCAATCTTTAAAGACTGGGCACATTATTGAAAACATGTTGGTAACTAATAAAGACTAATTTCAATCTTTGTTTCTCATCATATGATTGTGCTTAACAGAAAATTATATTCTATATCATGTTCCCTGTCTATTCCAGTTCTTGAGATCTTTCATGTCTACCTATTGCAGTATGATAATCTTTTTTTTTTTAATTTATTTATTTCAGCATAATCAATTATGCGTATATGTGAGCTTTTATATAGAACAGTATCCACTAAACAGGCTCAAAGCGCTTTATAAAGGGTCCCTGATCAACAGCAACACGTAACATATAGTAGAACGAGACATGATGCCTGTTAGACGATATTGCAATATTTTCAGACAGAGACAATGCTGTTAACGGCCAGGTACTCATTTTACACCTGAGTGCAGTGAGAGAATGTGAGTAAAGAGCCTTTTCCAAGGACCTAATTATGTGCAGACAGAGGCTCGGACCCAGGAACTTTTGATCTGAAAGCGTCATACCACAAGAACACATAGCCGCACATCTTATCTAGGTTAACACCAACATATGCTAGATTGATACCACAATGACAACAACAAAAAAACAGAGCACTGACAAAATTAGTGCTATCACAGAAAATGGTTTTACATGTAAAAAGTTGGAATAAATATAATGCACCATCTCAAAACAGTATTATGTCAGGATGAACTAGTGATAAGAAATACGAACTTTGGGTTTGTTGGAATGTAAGAAATTGTTTTGTTTTTTTGGGTTTTTTTTAATTTATCATGAATAATAGAAATTAACCCCACATTTTATATCTGTGGCTGTAATCTCGCTATCCAGCACCTAGTTCATCCTGACATAATACCGCCCTGAGGCGATGGGTCACAAACGGGTCATTTTTAAAAAATTAGAAATAAAATTAACATTAGATAATAGAGTTGTCATTATATTATATTTTCATGCGTCTTTGTTTGTTTGTTGTCTAAAACTTCCAATGTCATTGTTATTGTACACATCAATAATTTAATAATTATGATTGTCATCATATACATAATTATCATTGCTATCATCTTTTTTCATTCTTATTTAAGTTGCAATAATTATCATCATCATCATAATCATCTTTATTATAATAATAATGATGATAATGATCATCATCATCACCATTGTTGTCGTTATCATCATCATCATTGTAGTCGTCGTCGTTGTCTTCATAGACATTCTTTTTTTTTCAAATATATAAGCTTATAGCATTTGGACAAAAAAGACTTTCTCCTGCATGAGGTTAAAACTCATACCCGAGTGACAGTCCACACAGTACGTAAATTGTAGTGACTATCAAATTATTTTTATAGTGATAACCAGCTCTTTGTCCGGCAACATAGTCACCATGTCCTATCATGCTAATAGTATTGAAACAAAAATAGGCACCTGTTAAATAGTCCCACTCTTCCATATGAGAAAATAACAAAGTGCCCAGGAGAAAGTATGAAATGATGATCAGTATACTGATGGAAACTGGAACTCCTGCCAGTTTTCTCCGCGATAAATTTTTGTTTACTGAAGATGCAAAAGTGAGGCGTACATTCACAGCCAGCAAACTGACAATTTTGCCAAAAATATGAGAAACAACGGAATTAAAAAAATTGAGTAAAATAAGTGGCAATTTTACCTTCGTCTGTTTTCCATAACCTATAGTTGTAATTAGAATGATAGTGTATAACACTGTCCCACTTGGTATATTCGAATCCAACATTTTTGCCATCTCAGCCATCATCAGAGACTGCTCTGAAGACTTCCTGTTCAAAATCCTTGAGGATCAGACGCATATTTATCTCCCATTGCAGACGGTCATCTTTGCCTTGGGCCCGAATATATGCCATAGCTTCTTTATACTGTTATCTCTAACCTTCTATTCTCTTCCTCATGGGTGGGAACCTTGTTTTGATTCTAACATGGAGAAAATGTATCCGCCAAACAGGGAGTACGCTACCACCAAAAATCCAAGAATACCATAATACACACATTTATACACATTTGGCTTTGCCATTGAATTGGCTGCGATGAAATCTTTTTGTACTCAAATAAAAGGATAGTTGTCAAAACGTCATTGAAGTGTTAAATTTATTTACATTACAAATTAAAATTAACCACTCAAAAGTTCTTTGGTGTCCACAAACATGGCATCTTACCAAGGTAGAATATGAACAAACCAAATATTTGAAGTATATATTAATCATCTTTTGTACTTGTCTTTCAATTTTTTTTTCTGTTTTTTTTTCCCCCCAATATTTTAAGGGTGTCTATGTCCTCCAAGATAACAAATTCAAATTCCTGATTCTAATGTCAACGGGGAAACAGTATATGGAATCAGCTCCAAGGGTAATTTATGCTTGACTTATCTCACCATTTATTTTTAGAATTTTTATCTGGTCTATTTAGAGAGATAACTTCTTTGATCAATCATTCTATTATAATTACTTCTTCATGTATGTCACTAATCAGGAAATATCTGATCGAATTGTTATAGTATGTAATAACAAAAAAGGTGTTGAGAAAAGGATAAAAGTAAAACAATTTTGGTTAATAAGGTATGACTAAATAGAGCAATTTTATGTTATTCTTTCTGCAGATCATGTGATACAAATTTTCCATTTCATAAAGTACAAGTTGCTTGTTAGGTGCCCGTTTTATACTATTGTTTAGCCAGTGACAACCTAGCCATGTGGGTAACTTGTGTAAAACACCTTGGCCAAGGATATAACACTGCAGTCAGAGTATATTCAACTCCTGTTGCTCATCCACTTGTACTGATTACATAAACATAGCTTGACTTTGAAACAGATTGAGAAAAATACTGCTGGACAGCTGACGTTTATTCAGCTTAATAATCTATGATAGAGAAAAAAAATGCTTCACAAACATTGATCCTATAAGATTTTTAGTCTTAGATTAGAGATAAAGGTAGATTACTCTTGTTTCTACTGTTTTATTCACTCTTTGAACTGGTCCTCCTGCCTTAGTATTTTTTTTTCTCTTAAGGTCATCTAAAATCTCAATTGCAAGGACTTTATAAAACATGTGTTATATTTATCACAGCCGTTTATTACACTAGAAATCTTTCACTTTAGTTTTCTACCGCCTCACCCCCAATGGGAACGACCCACCGTCGATGACGGGGAGACCACTGTGTGGTTACGTCATAACAGATGTCCAGAACGTGAAAACTGGCCTATATTTATCCCTGCAGGTAGAATGCACCGCTTGGATTTCATTGTCAGTCAGGCTATAGGACAGATTTCGTAAAATCGTTCATTTTTACACTGCAATTGCTGACCATACACTTCTTCTATATTTTTCTATTTTATATGGATACAACGGCTACATTTTCATCTTCAAGACGCAATTATTTTCATTGATATCAAGAAATGGTAAGTATACTTTATTCTCTCTTGAAAAATGTATATTTTTCTATTTAAAATTAACCTGAAAAATATTTTTAATTGTTTAAAAAAATTCAAATTGATGTTATCTGAGTTTTGTTACCCTAACACATGGTAGTAAATATAAGAGTAATAATTTACTTTTAATATAGCATTTATTTCAATGATTTGTAATGACCGGTTTCTGCACAATGAATGTGTAAACACATCTTGTCTAATTCTTTGTTGGCTAACAAAACAGTCCCGTATTCAGACAAACTCCTGAGACATGAGAACACGAGTCCAATTGTGATGATAACGTTATTGTTGTTGTTGTTTTATGGTGATGATGATGATGATGTTGATGATGATGATGATGATAGCGCAGTAATAGTAGTAGTAGTAGTAGTAGTAGTAGTAGTAGTACACACACACTCAGAGAGAGAGAGGAGAGAGCGAGAGGGAGCGTGTGTGTGTGTATAAAACTCATGTACGCACATTTTTAGCACGGAACGATTTTTATTGCTTGTTCAGTCAAGTTCTCATGATTTCTCTGTGAAAATTGAACTTTGAACCTATAACTTTCACACCGATTTGCCATTCCGTCTTCACGATTCGCACCTTCCCTCGATATTCTTCTACATCGCCCGTTGGTACAGTCAACGGGCGTGGGAAAAGAGGGTAGATATATTATGACATCAAAAAGCAATGTGATCAAAGGTGGCGGATGATTGTGTAACATCAAAAGCCCGGTGGACTGCGCTACAAGGCCGAACTTTCGAGGGGATATGTGATTTGAGTGGGAGGGGCTTATTTGACTTTGCCGATGACCGACTGGTGGACGATTGAAATTATAAATGTCCTTTTTCAGCAGCCAATTGGAAATGGGTAATTGTAAACATCTGATTGGCGCTTCATGGATAGAAATCAGTTTGGAGGTCATGGGATGAATTTGCTGGAGAGATGGAGTAAATTTGAAATGTAATTTGGGGCGTTGTCTAGGTGTCAAATAAGACTCTCGCAGACCGGTGATAAATCAATTTTTTTTTGGCCGCAAATGCTACAGTAAACTTCTTTCTCTATCTTATTTTTATCTAAAAATATTTCAGAGTGGGTATATAGGCGGCTTCCATTTTGAATAACGGGCATTTAGAACTATATTTTAAAGGAAAATTATTACGTTATTATTATTAGCAGGCATCTAGGCGATCATTATCGTATTATTACTAACAATCAATAACATTATTATAACTCTTATAATTACAATTATTATTATTATCATCATCATCATCATCATCATCATCAATATCAATAATAACTAATGATTTTTTTTCTTTAATCAGATGAATGGTCATACTGAAAACAAGCACTGTCTCAATGCAAATGACAAATGGACTCTGCCGAATAAGCTGTGAAAGGGCTCAAATGAGATATGTGGTTAAAAAAACATTTCATGCAAACTCTTCCAGAATTAGGAAGTGAAGTTCCACCGGTGAAAAAAAGAAAAAAGGAACGTTGGTTAATTAGATGCTGTTTCTGTGAAATGTAACAATCAGCTGTTCCTTACAATAATCGTGAGGTTTTACGTATGTTAATAAAAAGTATAAAAATGTGTTAAGATCTAGACGTCTATACAAAGTTCAAAGCAATACTTATAACTTATCTTTACCTATGATTGTCAATTCATTTTAAAATAACAGTTCATTTTGATTATCTGATTATTAATCCCCCCCCCCCTCCCATCTTTTTCAATGCGTTTATCACGATTTTTTATTGTCAAAAAATGGATATCATTTATTTTTTATATTATCATTATTATTATTAATATTATTATTATTATTATTATTATTATTATTATTATTATTATTATTATTATTATTATTATTACAGTGGTGATCAAGAGTAAGATAAATATACTGATATTATATGATTAGTATTAGTATTACATCGATATCACGTGTTTCAACTGATTCACAATGATCATTTCTGTTATCCACGATGCTTCGGTTGTTCAATAAGCAGACCATTTCCAACAAATTTCCATTTTAAATGTAGTATTAGCTATCTGGTCGGCGTCCTTTTTTTTTTGTCGCAGCACTGGAGAGAGAGAGAGAGAGAGAGAGAGAGAGAGAGTGTGTGTGTGTTGGTGTACATAAAACTAATTTATGCAACGTTTTACCACGAAACAATTTTCATTTTACCACCTCAGTTTGATCTCTCATCAGTTCTCTCTGACAATTGAACTTTGAACCTATAACTTCAACACGGCTACGTCATTCCATCTTCACGATTCGCACCTCACCGCGATATTCTTTTATGTTGACTCGTGGTTCAGTCAACGGGGTTGAGAGAAGAAGATAGATATTGAGTGACATCATCAAAAGCGATGTGATTAAAGCTGGCGGATGGTTGTGTAACATCAAAGACCAGTGACTGGTCTACAAGGCCTAGGTATCATATACGTGGGTATGTGTGATTTGAGTAGGAGGAGCTTTCTTGACTTTGCTGATGACCGAGTGGTGAACAATTGAAATTAGAATTGTCCTTATTCAGCAGCCAATTGGAAATGGGCAATTGTAAAAAGCTGATTGGACACTCCATGACAAGAAAGCAGTTTGAGGGACATGAAAGGAAATTGCCGGAGAGCGTGGAGTGGGGAGGAGTAAATTATATTGAATGAATTGATAGTAATTTGGGGCGTTGGGAAGTTAAATAAAACTCTCGGAAACAGGTGATGAGTCAATTCTTTGGCCGCAAATGATTCAGTAAAATTCTTTATTCTTTCTTTCTTTCTTTCTTTTTTTATTTCCTTTCTGTCAGAGTGGACATATAAAGGCGAATTCCATTTTTTTTTAAACGGGCATTTAGAACGATATTTTAAAGAGAAATGATTGCGTTTTACCAAAATTAGCAGGCGTTTAGGTGATAGCCACTATATTATTTTCATGAAAATGATCATTATTATTATTATTATTGTAGTTATTATCGTCATTATTATTATTATTATTATTATTATTATTATTATTATTATTATTATTATTATTATTATTATTATTATTATTATTATTATTATTAATTATTATTATTATTTATTATTATTATTATTATTATTATTGTAATTATTATCGTCATTATTATTATTATTATTATTATTATTATTATTATTATTATTATTATTATTATTATTATTATTATTATTTTATTATTATATTATTATTATATTATATTGTTTAGATCTATCAAACGTCAAGGAATGTATATAACATATCTTTCCTAGAATTGTCATTGCCATTACTAAAACACTTCGTTGTGATCATTGATCAACAAACCCCTACAATTCGGTGATTACGCATTTTTTTTATTGCTGTCAAAAAAGGATATTGCTGTACAGGTGAGCGGATATCTCAACAATGCTTCATTACAAAACGACTTTGATTATATATTTCTACTCTGTGAATATTGATGATTATTGCAGTATTTCTCATTTATTTGTATAAACTCAGATAACTATGTAATTTTTGATTATATCGTTTGAAGTAATTAAAATTTCTGACCCATTTTTATGGTTATTTCCTATAAAATCTAATCCCAAATGATCTACTAAAATTATATCAAATAAAAGTATGTAGATCACTCGTTATGACTCTAAAATATCTTATTGCAACATCTAATAGCATCTTTACTACGCCACTTTGAACTTGAGAAAAAAATCATCAAAATAGGAAAAATTGCTCAGTCTCCCTTTCGGCACAGGCCGTGACTCGCCATCTGTTATGAACTAGCGTCCGGCAAAATTTACCTGTCGAACTAAAGTGAAAGCAGTAAACGGCTGTGTTATAAACATTTATTTTTCTGGCTTTAATTTTGGTACCTTTTTGAGTTTTATCCTTTCTCTCTCCAGTATTTGGCTTTTCCTTGTGGAATGATCAGAGGAGCTTTGTCCAATTTAGGAATCAATTGCATAGTTACTGCAGAAGTTAGCGCAATGCCAGCATGTGAGTCATTAGCAAATAAAACATGTTAAAACTTATTACTATAAATTCTTCATTTGTATAAGACTGTTACGAGTCTCAGTGTTTTTCGCATATGTGATAAATAAAGGATAGTTCATAGTTTTGATTAAATGTGCTAATTTTTTTTTAACAAGCTAGTGAAAAAGGATGTGTACATGTACCAATACAAGTCAAAGTGAATACTTAAGTACTAGAACCTGTGGACTCATCTGTAAAAAGTAATTTACATATATAAATATAACAGCTTTAAAAAAACCCAACAGAACTATTCGGGCTCAAGATTCTTCTTCAGTCAATAACAAAAACATTTTAAAAGTGAATACTTCAAGTCTAATCCAGTCAAATTCATATATCTGGGTTTCATATGGTGTATTTACGTTTAAATTCTTTTTGTTATTGGCTGGTTTTCAGTGTTGAGTATTTTGCTCTTTTTTGAAGCTGTTATATTCATTTTTGTACATGTACCAGTTAGTACTGATTTCAATGTTGAAAAAGGTATCATCACATTCAAAATGGGGAGGGGATTGGAGGCAATTGTAAGAAAATGTAAGAAGGAGGTGGAAGGGGGGGGGGGGGGGGTAAAATGTATCCCAAAAGGTATAAGATTATACTTGAACAGCCCTTTAGATGGAGAGCTGTTGTTCACTGCCTTCGGGAAATAATGCACACTATCTAATATATAAAATATATAATTGGGGATCGTTGTCACCCGAGAGCTGGTTATTAGGTTGTGACAACTCTATTGGTTATTATTGTGTTGCGGTTGGCTGTCTGTTTATCAAGGGATTTTTTTTCTAAACTTCAGTTATTTGT
>NC_088360.1:91449504-91559504 GCF_034508935.2 Berghia stephanieae | reverse complement strand
GGTCCTCTTAGCTTAACCAGCAAAACTCTGTCTGAGATTGCTACGTGCCCTTTGTAAAACTTGGTTGATTGTTGGTCTAAGATCATCCCTACTCCTTTTTGGAAAGAGGTTCCACCACTCCATATGATCTTATATGTCGTGTTGTTTTCTTGTTTTGACATGGTTCCCTGCTCTTTCCATCTCATCTCTGCCAGGCCAAGAATATATGGGTTATAGATGGTTTAAAAATTCATTAGATCTTGCAATATTCTTAGGTCATTTCAGTATCTAGGAATAGGAAAATTGCAAACCAAATGCAAGATGGGTGGATGCCCTTGGCTTCTTTATAAAGTGGGCATAAGCATTTGTCAAATCCAGGTAACTTTTGTTGGGTTTTTTTAATGGCGACAAACGCAAATTCTAGATAATGGTCGGGGAGTTTACTCCCGCTGTGACTTCTATCCCTCTAAATCATTTGTTTCAATTTGTGTTGTAGGATTGTGTCCTTTTTCTGAAATGAGACAATTTGGTTTCTCCCAGGATCTGTCTTGACCATTTAGTTTTAGCTTGGACTTGGAGGGAGTCAGACAAAAGGTGTTTTTTTTTAATGGTTTTTTATTTTTTTTTTTGTGACAGATATGTTGTGATCTCTCCATAAGTATTACTTAGTCACTCCAGCTTTCAAAACAGATTTTGCCTTGATGTCTGCCCTTATTTTTGAGATTTAAAAATCGGAATTGAAAAAAAAAAAAATTTTACAACACTCACACGACAGTCAAAGTCAATGCTTTATTTTTTTCCTTACAAACGACATGGAATCCTTTACCCATTTCATTCAACCTGTTTACAATATTTTTGTTTTTATGGGTTTAGCAGTGCTTGCGGTACTATGTCATTTCAGCACCAGTAAAAAGGAAGATGAAAGGGAAAAAGTTGTAGATCAGAAGAAAAAGTAAGACAAAGGGTTTTCATATAAGAAACGGAGAAGATTCTACGAGCAATCTGTCAATGTACCAAAACTGAGTGTCAATATAAGCTGGCCTGAGCTTAACCGCCTAAAGTGTCATAACAACGTGTCTCACTTTAAAATGCTGACCATAGTGTGAAAGCCAATAAAATTCTACATGAATTGTCTGAAAATCTACAAGATTAAATTTAATTTACAAGATTAATTGTTATTGTAGGTGTCATTGTTTTACTGAGTCACCAATAATAAATATAGTTCTCCTTGTATTAATGTAGCCAGTTTTCACAGCATATTCTTGTCCATTGTCATTTTTAAATGAATTAAATTTGATTTAAGAAAAATAAAGTTTGATTGATTTTTTGGGATGGTTTTTTTTCTTGTATTTTTCTTTCTTGCTTTATCTGGCACCATTCATACACACTTGTTCAGTTCTTTATCTTACACCGATGCCTGCATTTTAATTTCTTAATTTCATATAAACTTATATAATAGGAAATGACTGATTATTCATCTGATTTTAGAAACTATCTGCGCATGGATGTTTTTGTTTCCGAGTAACCCTAATCATGCTGCAAAGATATCAGATCTGTATTTTAGTATTTTCGAGAAGAAAAAAAAAAACCCTTAAAAAGGCCCATCATTCATCCCCTACCACACCCCTCACCCCGCCTCTGATCGTGATACGCTTTGGTGTTGATTGTGACGGTGACTAAAATCAGAGACTTTAGCTAGTGAACTACCGGGAAATTGGAGGGCCTCTTCCAACTGTAAAAAAAAAAAAGGAACCCGATGATGATGGTGGCGATGACTAAACTACTGATATTACAAGTAGAAAAATTGAAAAGTATAATTCAATAATTCACTTGTCTATTATAAGACTGTAATAAAAAATTAACCACTGTGTGGTAGAGAAAAGGAGAGAGAGAAACACACACGCTCAGAGAAAGTGAGAGAGAAACACACACACTCGGAGAGAGTGAGAAAGAGAAACACACACAGAGAGTGTCTTGTTATTTTTTTTATTTGTGTTCTAAAAGATTTTGAAGAGAAAGGAAGGAATTTAGAAAGAAAAAAGTCACGTCAATAGAGTGGTTGAGATAGATGTAGACAGAGTAATTTACTTAAATCACACATGGAATAACTTACCACAGAACAAGATATGTAAACATCAGTGCTCTTAACAGGTGATAGTCAAACAATCGGAAAATTTGTGGTGGCAGCTCTTCCACTGCCCCCACTCCAAGTTATTGTAAGTACAGTAACAGTAACATATTTCCGCCAAAATACGGATAATTTTAATCACTGAGAGATATTTCTTATTTTGTTTTTTAAGGGTTTTATAGTGCTTTGACACATTTAAGTCATTTCAGCGCCAGTAAAAGGAAAGACAACGGATAGTAAAAAAATTATAGATTTACAATTAAAAGCACTAAGACTCAAGACTGGTTCAAATAAGGCACGGGTGTAGATCCTTAGAGCAAAGGAAACAACAAAAAATTTAATATTTTGACACATAACATAAAAGATTTATATGGAAAAAAATTTCATCTCGCAAAACCAACTTTACATTTGAATTTGACTGTTTCCCTCCCAGTCCCAGCCAAGCTCTGGCCAGGGCCAGGACAAAACCAAGTAAACCCATTCCAAGACAAAGACAGAAATGAACTCAGAAAACAGATATAGGGTGATAGAAGACAGCAAGTGACATTTCTGCCACTATGGGAAGATAAAAGACCCCACTTAGCACTGGGGGACAAACAAATAACTGTGACCTATCCGTCCATCATGAGAGGTCAAAAAACCCCAGCAAGAGATGATTTTACAAGGGAAAAAAAAAACCACCAAAAAAAAAGATAGCCTAAATCCATCTCTTTCTCTCCTATTCTTAGCAAAAGACTGAAGGCATGGCCCAGATGAAAATCATATGGCTCATTCAAAAACACGGAAAGGACAAATGATATAGGGGAGATAAAAGAGATAGCAAAGCTGTTATGTTTGTTTTAAGGGTTTTATGGCGCTTGTGATACATTTAGGTCATTTCAGCGCCAGTAAAAAGGAAGAAAAGGGGAGTCTTAAAAAGTTATAGATCTACACAAGAAAAATAAAACAAAGGGGAAGAGTTCAAACAGGGAACAGATGTAGATTGAAGAGCACACCATCACTGTACCTTACAGTCTCATCCAGACGCAAGCACAGGTCTCTATTAAGAGGAATACACTCGAATGTTTACAAATCATTATATATTTAAAGCCAAAACTACTGAATTCATTTCTTTTTCATCTGTTGTTGGCTCAATTGAACTTACACATGTACTCCTTTAAACCAAAAGTTGAAAATGTCAATTCTGTAAAATTTTGACAAAGTTATGGCAGTTCAAAATGGCTGCCCCCACGAATGTCCGTCAGGGACAGGAAGCTGTCATTGAATTTCTTGTTTTCGAACATTGAGAAAGTTTATAAAACTCAAGCATTTTGTAGAGGCAGTGTTTTTAGGTGGGTTAAACGTGTATTTCATCATTTAGAAGAAAATGAGATGCAATCCAACACATAACCTGAAACCCTCAACCACGTCTTTATCTGAGAAATCTTGTGATGGTCGCTGTCCAAGCAGTGTCGACTCAGTGAATCAAATAAAGACATAAGTATTGATCAGATCTGATAGAACTTCTCTTGAACAGATAGCAGATACATATAGACATTGAATCGACTGAAGCAAGAATTCGTCGAGTTAGACCTGATTTGGAGATGGAACAAGTACTGTTTCATGAAAATGTCCTTCCACACACGTGTCCAGAAAAGGTAGGTAATCGATGGACAACACTGTCTCACCCTCCGTATTCACCTGACTTGATAACTTCAGGCTTCCATCTTTTTGGTCCACTGAAGGAGGAAATGAGGGGACATTGATTTGAAGATGATGAAAAGGCCAAGACAGTTGTGAAAAATTGGCCTAAAGTCAGTCAATTCAGTTTTACGAGGACGGAACACATGGCCTTACAAAAAGGTGGACTGTGGCTATCGAGAGAGGCGTAGACTATGTTGAGAAGAAGCATTCTACTCAGGTAATGCATTAGCCGAGCTTTAATTTGAGGTATGATGCATGGTATTGATTCAATTTGTTTTAAATGGTAATATGCAGTCCCATTACTTTTTGACTCGCCTTCGTATCAAAAAATATCCTCTCCAAAAACTATACTCATATACACTATACTATTTCTCTCCCAGTCAAGGACTCCAGCCAGGGCTAGGGCAGAACTAATTAATCCCATTCCAAGTTAAAGACTGAAAGCAACTTGGAAAACAGATACAGAGGATAGAAGACACAGTGTGCAATGGGAGGTCAAAGACCCCACCCAGAGCCCAGGACAACAAAGGTTCCCCGCCATAAAAATTCCACATATTGCATAACTGCTAAATGGTTGGTGTGGGGTTTTTTTCATTGGCTTGCTTTTCTTTCCTCTATTTATTTTTGTTGTTCACTCACAACAATAATTATTGAAGAAAAGGCTCACAGCACAGATAAGAGGGATAGACGTATGTCAATTCCATCGATCAACAGCTCACTCGATTTTCGCATCAAGCATTGTTTAATTATATAGAGATAAAGAAGAGTACTTTTTCTTTATTCCATAAAATGTTTATTTTCCAGAATGATAGATGAACAGCTACAATTCTCATGCATGTCTGAGATGATTTAACAACAATTATTAATGACTCATTACTAAAAACAAACATTCTAACATGGAAATAGAAAATATTTTTACAAAATAGTTTCATTAAAATTGTTTTATTAGAACAGGTTTTGGGGGTTTCCCTAAAGTTTGTTAACAAGTATAAAACAAAATCATGATCAATTCTCAAGATATGCAAAAAAAAAAGAAGAAAAAAAAATAATTTTTTTGACAAAAGTTAAACATGTAATTATTTTAAATCATTACTTCAATAAAAATATATTTTCACAATATCTATACCGTATTAAATTGTAAAACAAAACAAACAAAAAAATGTTAAAAAACACAACACATCCAAGAAACCTGGGATAAGGGTCATAATTCTGACTGCTGTACAAGAAGGGACAATTGCAGTGCAGTCAACAAGGGGTAAACCTTGATTACAGCTCTTGCTTAAAGCCAATAAGCAACACTGTGATGGTTTTCCTCCCAATACTGCATTTATTATAGGTATTGAGTTTGATTTTAGGGGTCTAGTGGCATCGCTCTTGTTTATTTTTTAAAAGGGTTTTATATCATTTGGACACTTTTGGGACATTTCATCACCTTAAAAGAAAAGGTGAAAAGATAACATCTGTTCTTATTTAAGAGAAAGGAAGAAATAGGGGGGTTGTTGCGAATAGAGCCAAGAGCAATCATCTGTGTCTACAAGCATAGGATTAGGATCCTGCCAAGAAGATGCAAATGTATGGTTACAACAAAAAAAATGCCTATAGGTAAGTAAGCCAAAGGTCTGCATTTAAAAGCAAGAAAAAGGGTCTTGTGATGCTAGGTTTGCCGCTTTGCTTGAAACAGGTTCAATTGGAAGGACATATTTTTTACCTTTATCGGAATCAGGCTTTCTATTGACATGCTCCTCTGGCTGTTTTCAATTCTTTTCAACAGTCATATCGTCACTTCCTTCCCAATGACGCATGGTAACTTTGTAACACTGGCTCTAAACTATCGGAACAATGGCGGACGCCTGTATGAAATATTTCTTCGACGAGCATAAAAGCGTATCCAGAGGAAAAAAATACAAATTTGATCAGGTTTTGACTTTTACACATTCTGATCACAAGGCATATGAAAAGTTCTAGCCAGCATGAAGAATAAAAAGTGATGATTTTCTTTGTTTAGAACCAAGATGGCCACTGTTGCTGGGCGGCGTGACATCAGACTACTGGATCCTATTGGAAAGATGTCACTGAGCACTTGAAATAGGCTTGCTTGTCCTGAACATTGTGACATGCATTGATTAGAAGCAGGATCATTTTTTCTCTCACCAACTGGATATCATTGGTCGTTATCTCTTTATATATTTGGTCTGCCTTGGATAAGCTGTTGTGTTTATATAAATAAAACATCGATGTTGATATAAGCAAGCATCTTCAGGTCCAATGAGCGACTTAATATATAGGATCTTCATTCACTTCTGTTAAACCGCAATATAGCTATAATGCACTGAACTTTTAAGTAAATGTGAAAGAAAGAGGGAGAGGGGTTATGCCTCTATCGTACATTTGGCAGAAGGATCACTAAGTCCACAGTTATATGCCAGCACCTCTTGTTGCTTATAAAACATAAAGAAGACCCCAAAAATTGATGTCAATTTCAAGCGGACTGCACTATACTGATATCATGTGATATAAGTTTTCTTTGGGGGGGGGGGGGGGGGAATACAATTGTGTATTCTTGGTTATGAAAAAGATCCATCATATTTTCAGTCTGCACCAGATGTACGATCAAAACAATTTGCAATTAATTCAAATGAAAGCTGTGACTTAGCACCACAGTGTATGAGTTGTGTAGAGGTTTTATTTAAAAAAAAAAAAAAAAAAGAATCAGTGTACGAAGACACTTTCATATCTAATCAAATGTTTTTTTTTATTGCGAGCTTTTCACCTGTACACAAACATTAATAGACAATCTCCTAGTTTCTTACCAAGTCATTGAATTGAAATATATTTTCTATTAATAAATGCAAAAAAGATTATTATTTTTTTGTTTTTGCTTTTGAAACAATAACAATACTCAATAAAAAAAAAATTCTTTAATCACTGCAAAAAGGAAAGATCAGGATTATTGTATTGCAGCTAAACAAAGTTACAAAAACAAAATAATAAGATTTCATACTGACATGAACACAATTGGGATAAACTAATCATAATCAGTACACATCAAGGCATGAATGGTTGAATTAGCTTGATTCAGTCTATGTCAAAAGGCTGTGCAATATTGAATTGCGGAGGGGAAAATGTAATATACCTGGTTTTGAATACCAGTACATTTTTTGCTAACATCAGTGAAGATCTTTCCCCAATATAATACAAAGAAATGAAATTAAATTTAAAATATTTTCCATTTCTAAATCAGAGACCCCACCCAAAACACCCTTAGTGAATGTGACAATAATCAATAAGAAATATAAATTAAAGATTTATTTTCCAATGCTGAATTGAGAAATAACTAATGATCCTCAACCCATTGGAAACATGCTAAAAACCTACATAATTTATTTTGTTGCGTCACTGATATATTTTTTGGGAAACACCCCCAGGCAAAATGTCTGGAAAGAAAGATTGTCCTATAAAAATTGGACCTGGACAACTTGCCTTAAAAAAATAAAGAAATAATTATTAGCAACAGCCACATGTGAGAATTTTTTCACCAAGACATCTAATTTCCCCCCAATATTTTTTTGACTAAGTCATTATAGGCAAACACATTTCCCTTTGACTTACAAATACATCAATTATCTCAACAAATCATTGAGGCTATCAGTACAAACAATATTTTGAGCTAAACATGTTAAGTAACATTTTCTCATTTTTTAAATCATTTCTTTTGTGTGTTTTTTTCTTTCTTTCTTTTATTTATTTATTTTTTTTTTTTTGGTTACTTCATTTATCAATATAAATTCAAAATGAACATTAATAACGATCAATGAGACAATATTGAAACAGGAATCTCAAATTTACAGTTTAAAATCAGGAAATGAATTACGTGTATCTCATTTACTCATTCACAATAACAAAGATACAACAGCTGCACCTCAGGGATATAATTGCTGCTTATGTTTATCCATTGAGGATCAATAATCTGATCTTCCATTGAAGAGGACCAAATATCTCAGAGCGATCTGATCAGCATTGTGAATGATGTATTCATTGTGCTTTATTAATGCAGGCGGATGGTAATTCATTTCTTCCATTTGGCCCAAGGACAAAGTTGGTCCTGAAACAGAGTAAGGGTAAAAGAGAATATTAATTCAACAAACTTGAAAAGAGATGACATTTAAATGGGTTAATAATTTAAAAACAATTTACACCAATAAGATGCCTTTTAAAATTATTCTTTTGGAATTTCAACCAACTGTAGAATAGGGGGGGGGGGGGGGGGGGGGATGTGTATGGTTCAAATTTTGTTATCTTTAAATTATCTAGTCACTGTGCTTTAAAAATATGTTTCACAAGTATGACAGATCTTTTTTGGTGTTTAGAAAGTTACATGACGTCAAAGTTGGAACATTGTCTTACATCAATTGGCAAGCAAAACAAAAAAAAATCTAAATTCTTGAAAAATGATTTTGCTCTCACTTTCTTATTTATGTATGAATTTTCAAATATTTATAAATTGGTCTTTTGTGGGGCCTAATGAAAGCAAATATTCAACTGAACAAAATAAAACTATAATTCATAGATATCAAACTCACTATTATTTTCATCATCTAGTCTTTCAAATTATAGAATTAGGAGAGCATTCTTGCATTTCAAAATTAAAATATAAAAAGCGTTTGTTTTGTTTTTGTTTTTAAGGGTTTTACGGCGCTTGCAACACATTAAAGTCATATCAGCGCCAGTAAAAAGGAAGAAAATGGGATAGTAAAAAGTTCTAGAATTACAATAAAGCATCCAAGAAAAGGGAAGACAAAGGGGAATTGGTTCAAATAGGAAACAGACGTAGATTCCAAAAGCACTCCATCAAAGTACTTAGTTTGAGATTACCTAAAAGTCTCATCCAGACACAAGCACAGGTCCCCGCTAAGAGGAACACACTCAAATGTTTTACAAATCATAATATATAATCTAAAGAAGGCATAATACAGTGCATAACAGAGAGATGATTTACAATGAAAAAAATATCATCTCCCAAAACTAACTATACATTCGACTGTTTTCCTCTCAGCCAGGGCATCTGGCCAGGACCAGGACAATACCAAGTAATCTCATTCCAAGACAAAGACAGAAAGCATGTTGGAAAACAGATATAAGGGGATAGACGACACAGTGTGTACCTCCCTGCCCGCTATGGGAGAAATAAAAAGCGTCTGTTAACTCAATTTTCATAGTGTTTGACTAAGGTGAAAAATAATTAGGTTTAAACCCAATAAAGGATAAATAACCCTGCCATAATCCAGAGGATGTAGAGGACACTTGATTACACATTGAAACTTAAGGTTTATAAAGAAGAAATAAAGGGTCTGTTGAAAAAATATAAGAAAATATATATATTTTTTAATGTGTTTTCTTTTTGTTGTTTTTTAAAATGGAAAATATGGAAGTTGGCAGATCTGATTTATTAATATTGTATTAAAAACGAACGAATTATAATTACCATATGGGAATCGCGCATCAAAGTCAGCAATGGGAGCGACCCTTCCAAGAATCTTCAAACTGTTAATGTCAGAGTCTAAATGATCTTCATCACTATGGGATACATCAATCTTGGAATTGCCAAGAGCCACCTGTCAAAAAAAGAAAAAAGTATTGATGAATTCTCCATAAACGTCTCACCTCCTCTCTTATTATGTACAAATAAGGGTTTTGGATGAAAAATAATATATTACAACATAATTTCATAAACAGATCCACTACTACACCACACCACTTATCTCTAAAAACATGCAATCACGTAAAGACACATGGAGCAAATCTCTTGGTAGGTTGAATAATTTGGAGAAAAATACCTGTGTTTTGTTTTTCTTTTAAGGGTTTTACAACACTTCCAACACATTTAGGTTATATCAGCGCAAGTAAAATGGAAGAAAATGGGATAGCATAGCTGCCAATTTTCAAAAATAAAATAAGGAACGCTCATTTGGCCCAGGATGAGGGGACGACGTGTGCATAACTGCCAACTTGGTACATCACTTGAGAGGGCGTTTTGGGGTAAAAATTAGGTGAGTTCAGCTAAAAAGTAGGCGATTGCATATTTGTTTTCTTTCATGCAACATAATGGTCTTTAAGTAGTATACAATAATAGTAGTTATAGTAAAATGCACCTCTAAATATTGGAGAATTCCTACTTCTTTACTTTGACATGATAAACACACCTAAAAATGGAGAATACTTATTTGTCTTGAACCTAAACCGTTACAAAAGCTTGCTTGAAAAAAATAATAATTAAAATCAGATGAAGATGTTTTTTTTTAAAGGGATTAAATTTATATTTCATAAATTAATAAAGGGAAATAATCATTGTCATGTTTAATCTATATAAGCAATTGATTTTCTGATTGAATACCTTCCAATCAAAGATGTGGATTTAATTTTATTTTTAATTAAAATAATATTTGTAACAAATAGTGAAAGTATCAATACTGTCTTAGAATATTAAAAGTATATCGATAATAATAATTCATTAGGCTCACATGCCTTGTTTACCACAAATTAGTCAAAAATGACAAAATACAGATTTTGAACTAAAAATAGGACTTACGGACTCAGGAAGTCAAGAAGTCAAATACGGAACAAATCCGTTTTTAACGGAACGGTTGGCATCTATGGGATAGTAAAGAGTTCTAGAATTACAATTAAAGAACCCAAGCGAAAGTAAGACAAAGGGGAACTAGGAACAAATAGGGATCATATGTAGATTCCAAGAGCATACCACCAATGTACTTAGTTTTGTTGGGAATGAAAGTTATTGTATTCAAGTATCGTAACTTGTATCGTCCATCTGATGTAGTATTGTTCACAACTAGCGTCTGTTCTTGTAACTACCTTGTTGAGAGTCATTCTGTATCCAACCGTCATCCTGTACACATGTGTCTTATGTTATGTTGTTTAATAAATGTTCTTTACTGTAACAATTAATGATCTAAGAACACAACAAAATGGCGACGAGGATTTCTGTACAAATTGTGGACTAATAGATTAATAATTATTCATAATTGTGTGGAAATGAACATTTCATATTAAAGTGTTTGCAGTTACTACTATTTGGCACCGTAATATACAAAAACAGTGACTATTGCGCTATCTGAGATCTTATCGCTTCGTGTGAGTTCGTTCTCCATCTGTGAAACGAAGATTTATGAAGTATGGCCTTGCTTGGAGCCTTGCTTGGACGTATCGAGGAATTCCATTTGACTGGTGACTTAGAATCTTACTGTGAAAGACTGGAACAGTATTTCCTGGCCAATGATGTTTCATCGGAAACAAAGAAGACAGCTGTTTTTCTTAGTGTTGTTGGATCTAACACATACGACCTTTTGATAAGCATTCTTTCACCGGATAAACCAGCAAAAAACTCGTATGATCAACTAAAAATGACGTTATTAAATCATCTCCGTCCAAAACCTCTCGTAATTTATTAAAGATTTAAATTTTACATCGGAAAACAAGGTCAACATGAATCGATTGCTGATTACATTGCATCACTTCGACGTCTTGCTCAGCACTGTGATTTCAAACAGTACCTGGAGGATACCTTACGGGATCAATTTGTCTGCGCGCTGAGAAGTGTAAGAATTCAACAAAAGCTCCGACAGATTGAGGATTTAACACTGAGATGGGCAATTAAAATTGCTCAAACAATGGAAAGTGCAGAACTCAACGCTTTTCAGTTGCCTGAGCAAAATAATGCCTTTCATTGTTCGCTGGAAGTAAATGGTACCCCCGTGAAAATGGAAATTGAGACAGGATCAAGTGTTACAATAATTCCCTTCTCTGTGTTTAAACTTAAGTTTCAGGAAGTCAAATAACAACCCTGTTCGGAAACGTTGAAAACATTTAATGGAACAACTATTCTCCTCAAAGGAGAAGTTATTGTAAATGTAAAGGTTCCTTCCACCGGCGAAACAGAAAAACTTCCACTCATTGTCGCAAATGTACCGCATGAACATGTCATTCTAGGAAGAGATTGGATTTCTAAACTAAATATTCAGATTTCTAATATTTTTCATGTTCATAACTCATTGGACAACATATTAGAAAAACACAAACAACTTTTTACAACTGAGTTGGGAGAACTGAAAGGGGCGAAGGTAAAAATTACTACGAAAGAAATAGCGGAAGCAACCCGAAAGGACTCGATATTGTCGAAAGTTCTGCATTTCACACTGGATGGTTGGCCTAACAAAATCAATGATGAAAGATTGAAACCTTTCTTTCAACGAAAAGAAGAAATAACCTTGGATTTCAATGTTTTACAGTGGGGACTGAGAGTTATAATTCCAGAGAAATTCAGAAAATGGATACTGATGGAATTACATGAGGGTCACCATGGAATAGTCAAATCAAAAGCATTGGCTAGAAGTTACATCTACTGGCCAAATATTGTTAAAGACATTGAGGGAATGGTTCAAAACTGCAAAAGTTGCTCTATGGTGAAAAATATTCCACCGAAAGTACCTGTCTTAACATGGACATTCCCTTCAAAACCATGGGAAAGACTTCATCTGGATTTTGCAGAATTTGAAGTGATAATTCTCTATTGGATATAGCAGAAAATTCGAAAACGGATTACCTATCTGACACGGATAACCAAGTGGATTTATCAGCACCTATTGTTAATTCACCTCAACAGAACTGAAATGAGCGTCTACAAATACCAGCTGATACAGCAGAGTGACACTACCTTAGAAACAGACGACCAGTTAGAAGATTTATTCTTTTTTTTGTTTGTTTGTTGCTTTAGGTCTCTTCCAACACAATTGAGGTTATATGAGAGACTGCTGAAACAAAAAAACAAGCAATCTAACAAAAATAGTACAAATGTAAATCAAAATCATAACCTAAAGATATCATAAGCTAAATTATAAATAACCAAGAACAAACAGGCAGAAGATTTACAGAAAAAAAAATATCCCGTCAAAAATACAATCACAAACCAAAGAAGCAGGATAGGCTAGTAAAGAGAAGAAGAAACGACATCACTATCGGATCGTTTTTTTTTGTTTGTTGCTTTAGGTCTCTTCCAACACAATTGAGGTTATATGAGAGACCGCTGAAACAAAAAAACAAGCAATCTAACAAAAATAGTACAAATGTAAATCAAAATCATAACCTAAAGATATCATAAGCTAAATTATAAATAACCAAGAACAAACAGGCAGAAGATTTACAGAAAAAAAAAAAATATCCCCTGTCAAAAATACAATCACAAACCAAAGAAGCAGGATAGGCTAGTAAAGAGAAGAAGAAACGACATCACTATCGGATCGTACACCCGTGCGAACATCATAGGTATATGATTCAAGGGTGATGCTCCCATCCAACCACCCGCACTATCGGATCGTACACCCATGCGAACATCATAGGTATATGATTCAAGGGTGATGCTCCCATCCAACCACCCGCAAGATTAATTCTTTAATTATATAATGTACGTCATATCAATGTTAAATATACGAATGACAGTTTGAGTGAATGTTTTCTGAATTAAAGAATTTTATATTTTAAGAGAAATCAATTAAATGATTTTTTTAAAATTAGAAGGGGAGGAATATTGTGAATGAAAGTTATTGTATCGTAACTTGTATCGTCCATCTGATGTAGTATCGTTCACAACTAGCGTCTCTTGTAACTACCTTGTTGAGAGTCATTCTGTATCCAACCGTCGACCTGTACACATGTATCTTATGTTATGTTGTTTGGGGAATTATTTTTGCCTGACAGAAGAACCAACTGGGTTAAGATGCACACCACCCTCATTCCAACAAAGACTCAATTTCTATCTTAACATTTAATAGCCGTATAATAATCGTATGTAACACTATAATGGTCGGGGCTATCAATGAATTTATCCTAGGTTATAACAATTACAATTACAAAATAGGCTTGGGTCAATCCATTACAATTAGTTTTGACAGTTCAGTCAAGCAGAGAACAGTCTGGATAAACATGTTAATTACCCATGCAAGATATGGCCAAATTTATTGTTAACACTGAGATATATGTCTGTGAACCAAACTTTGTTTCAAACTGTCTCTATTGTAAGATAGTTTTACAAAGATGTGTTGTTTTCTTAAGTACTGGGAGAACATTTTTTAGCAAAAATACGCAAAGAAGCAGTTAATAGAGGGATGTTTTAAATACCATTCCGGGGTGACTAAGACCAGCCCCCAAATTATTAAACAAATATGGTAAAAATGTACACCATTTGATAGATTTCACCCTTTCCCACACTTTAGAAAAAGAAAGTCAGACAGGTTATTTCAATGTCAAGATATATCATATAAAGGTGTTAAAAAAAAGAATAGATCACCTTTTTTTTTCTTAAATAAAAGAAAATAATAATAATAAAATTCCCTTTATTCATCCCATAGGACAACTTTGTCTCTAGGGTCTCTTCCAAGGGAAGACTGAAATAACCCAGGCGTCAGCCGCAGTGCAGAACCGCAAAATGAGCTTGGGCGAGGTGACTTGTTCCAAGGCCACAAAGCGCAGCGGCATCTGATCGAATTCGGTACCTTTCAGGTACAAAGCAATGACCGTACAGCTGAGCTACGCTGTCCCCAGTGTGGGGAAGGGTGAAATCTATCAAATGATGTACATTTTACCATATTTGTTTAATAATTTTCAATTTGAGGGCACGTTTGGGGGCTGGTCTTTGTCACCTCATTCCAAGCTAGTAAAAATTCTGTTAAATGAATATTAGGGGTTAATCCACAAAATGGGCTTATTACAAGGTGGGTTACTAGGCAGAGACCGCTATATTACGAAATGGGTAAAAGTACCATACCTCGCAAAGAAGCATGATCTTGCAACCTGACTTGGGATTATGGTTATGACAATAGTGCATACTCTTCATGAAGGTATCTGCAAAGTAGATGCCCTGCAAAAAGAAAACAAAGCAAAACATTTGAGAAACCCAGATATTCATGAAAAATCTTTTTCAACAACTGTTTAAAAAGCATGCCATAAGCCTCGCTTATCATAAATTTTTGGCTGCATGAAAATATAGTCTATACGAAGACTAATATAAGTTATTCATTGAAACAGCAACAAAAATGAGTGCAATGAAGATTTTGTGTTGACATTTTGTTTTTTAATTTTTAAGAATTTTGCAATGCCTTTGACTTTTTCATCTCCTTTCAGCATCTATAAATGGAATATAATAGAATAATGAAATCTAGTTATCAAGCACCTAGTTTTTAAAAAGTAAAATAAAGAGAATGAGCTCAAAAGAGATCAGAAATAGATCCGATCCAAGAACAATGTGTCCTTGTAACAAGTCTGAAAGCACTTAGTCCCAAAGCATTAATGGATCCCCTAAGGGAAATTACACCCACACTATTAATATCTTAAAATAAGATTTTGTTCTCAGTACAAAAGAAGTAGACCTGTAAATGAGCTCTATAAAAATTGACTAAAACTCTTCGTAATTCGTTGTAGCAGAAAAATCCAAAGAATCGAAATGAAAGGTAAACAGCAAGCTCGCTTGAGCAAAACAACGACAGAAAACTAATTTGCGCAGGAATTAATTAGGCTACTTACTATTGTTCCTTATAATTAGGTACCCAATCAGTGAAGAGACTAGAAACAGTCAACCAGTTTGTTTACAATGTGAGGCAATCGAGATGTACTGTAGCAATCCCTAACTTTCGATTTAAAGGTGTCTACATAACGCACTTCTGGCTTTCACGTTTTAATTTTTTTCATACTTTTACTTCCCACCAGATAAATGTGGTCAATATTGGCTTAGACGAAACAATGAAATTTATCGCTCAGTGGCTCAGTTAAAATTGGTTACCATTGGGATCACAACAGGTTTGGAAAGTGAAAAAAATCATTTCATGAAGGCTGTGTGAAAATAGACTGGGATGTGTTCAGACACGGCAATTCTAAAAAGTATCGCTTAGCCTTGGCAATATATCTATCGTTAAAATAAACGGCCCATGAGCTATGCGTAGGGCAGTGGAACATTCCTAAATACTTTACGGTCATTCAACTACGATTCATGAATTCTTTCTTTCTTTCTTTCTTTCCTTTTTTTAAATATTTGAATTTAACGAATTGACTGATTTTTCAGTTAATTGACTGAGAATTTACAGGTCTAAAGATGGCACTGGAACAGTTTTAGCAGACTTGCCACTTCACCCTTAGAGTGGCTACTTTTATTTTATTTTTATTTTTTGGCGAAATGTGATCCTCGCCAAAAAAAAAAAGTAACCACTCTAAGGATTTTATTAATACAAATCATTAATAGATGATTAACCGGAGAGGCAAGAGATGGAGGAATAGATATCACCTCACATAACAGCACCCCACACCTGACTATTTCCCTAACAGAAAGATCTCCAGTCATATAATCCAAGGGGACTAGATTGATGGGTCAGAAGACACTCTTCTGACCCTTCAATCTTGTCCCCTACCAACTTCCAACAGACACAGAAACTGTTTACAAAGTATTGACAATTTCAAACTAACCTCTCCAAAGAGATGACCACTCCAAGGTACTTCTGGTGGGGCTACCAACAAACCACGAGATAAGATGGAGATGAAATTAGACATACTGCTGCCATGCCAAAGGAGTTTATGGTTGGGGAGGTTTGTTTTGGCCAGACGCTCGTTTTCTCCTTCCCTGGAAATCTTGAAGATGCGGTTGACGTTTGCATTTGACACTATGAAAAAAAAATAGAAAAAGAAAGAAATGGGTCAACTTCATGATTAGCCCTGTATGTCTTATTTTGTTCACTTTGTTTTTGTCTTTTCCAAATTATGTCAGCCTATTATTTATTTTGGTACACTTACAGTGGACGTGGTGGGGGTGGGGTGGGGAGAGAGAGAGGAGTTATAATTGAACCCATTGCTTGACAGAACGACTGATTCTGGCCGCTGATCTTCAAACCTGATCATGGCAGAACGCCCGATTGCGACCTATATCTAGTGCTTTGTTTTGAAGCTCTTTTTTGATCAGGAAAATATTTTACTATATTAAAAATGCGAATTTCTGAAAGTACAAGAAGAATGAAAGTGAAAGTAACTCTTTACCGGTTCCGATATTGACAATTATTAGCGAGGTTATTATTTATTTATTTTTCAACCTGGTAAAAAAGAAAAACGAAGTGAAAAACAAACAAAAATGGCATTTGATTTCCTAAATTCTTTGATTCTTGAGACCATGTCAGACAATGATGACAATGTTGGTCGTGATTCTGGTAATGAATCGGACATTGAAATTAATTTTGAAATGGAAGAGACATTGTTGATGAAAATAGTGATCCAGAACCAACCCCAGAGTGGTCAGACATCCTAAACAATGTCAAACTAGAGGATTTTTCCTTTATTTTTATTTTATCATGTAAAATGGCCAAACATATATGTTTCTTGGTATCAAAATGTAGATAAATTGTTCCTCTATCTAACACAATTCAAATTATGAAAAAATCCCACTAATAGTATAGAGATGGCACAATGATTTTTTTTTTTTGTTACAGTCCACTCCGGATAATCGCAACTCAGTTAATCGCAACATTTCCCAAGAAACGGAATTAATTCTATATAAAAGTCACTGGTTAATTGCAACAAACCGGCTAATCGCAACAAATTTTTGACCTCAAAAGGAGGCAAATTCAACGAATCAATCAAACAAAATCTCATGATTAGATTTCATCATGGGTGAAATCATGACACGTTGAAGAATCAAGAGTGGGCGGGGTTTAATGCTACAGTAGTGTGTCACCACTATTAGGTACAAAAGGGGGCAGGGCTTTGCAGTTCGGGTTTGTGCGGTCATCTGAGATATGAGGTAAGTGGGCTGGGCATGGTTTAGACAACAGGTAGGCGATGACAGTTGTGAGGAGAGACTGAGCGATGATATCCTTTGTTTTGTGATTGACAACTGTGCATTGTGATCAATGGGTTTGGTGAGAGCTTATTGACTCTTATCACAGCTAATCTCTTGGACTCTTACAAATGTTGAGAACAAAAATTGAAAGTGAATCCAATCTTAAGATGTCGGCTTTTGCTTGTCAAAATATATACAGGGCTGTCATATAATTTTTTATTCCAATCAAATTGTTCAGTCTGTGGTGGACTCAAACAATGTTTACAACAACTCGTTTGAGTTGATCATATTTGTGTAAAATGTTCAGGGTGTCCAGCAGATTATCAGACTTAAAAATCCTACCTCCCCCAAAAAAATCCTACCAAGCAATTTAAAAGCAGGGGTGAGAATGACTGGTCACAAAAAAGGAGGAAATTTTTCATCGTGAAGATCATGACCCATCCATGCGACCATAACCTATAAATTTGAATTTCACTCAAATTTACTGAGATGCGATCCAAAATTTGTCTTGCATCAATTTCTGACACGAGTTGGTAGAAAAGTTGAAAGTGTAATTTAAACATTTGGTGGTTGTAGTAGGGATAATGATGTGATGGTTGTAGTAGTAGTGGTGATAGGGATGATGTGGTAGTAGTGATTGTAGTAGCTGTGGTAGGAATGATGATGTGGTGGTTGTTGTAGTAGTAGTGGTGGTAGGGATGATGATGTGGTGGTGGTTGTAGTAGTGGTAATAGGGTTTATGATGTGGTGGTGGTGGTGGTAGGGATGATGTGGTGTTATTTGTAGTAGTAGTGGTGCTAGTGATGATGGTGTGGCGGTGGTTGTAGTAGGAGTGGTGGTAGGGATGATGTGGTAGTGGGGGTAGGGATGATGATGTGGTGGTGATTGTAGTAGTAGTGTGGTCTTAGAGATGATGATGTGATGGTGGTTGTAGTAGTAGTGGTGGTAGGGATGATGCTGTGGTGGTGGTTGTAGTAGGGTTGATGATGTGGTGGTGGTTGTAGTAGTGGTGGTCTTAGAGATTATTGTGTGGTGGTGGTTGTAGTAGTTGTGGTAGGAATGATGATGTGGTGGTATTTGTAGTAGTAGTGGTGGTAGGGATGATGTGGTGTTATTTGTAGTAATAGTGGTGGTGGTAGGGATGATGATGTGTTGGTGGTGGTTGTAATAGTAGTGGTGGTAGAGATGTTGATGTAGTGGTTTTGGTGAGTGTTTTTTATTCAGTGATGATAATAGCAATTTGTCAAAAAGGAGGAAAATGTCTCCGTCTACAGATCAAACACAAGCAAAGTGTAAAAATAACAGGAACATAGTTTTGTATTAGTATTATTTAATATATTACTATAAGTAGTATAAATCCATTCTTATTATTAGACATAAATTTACTTTTTGTAAACATTTAATGAATTGTCCTTTCCACATGTTAAAGGCCTACAATGTTATTCAAAAAGAGAGAAAGGCAGAAAGTGTGTTTTGTTTGATTTTTACTTCATAAAGCAGGCTACAATATCTTTGTTACGAAACATAGTGGTTATTCAGCTTAAATACAACCAATAATCTCTCAATTAAAGCCAAGCCCAAAGGTAAAAAGAAGAGAGAGTAAATTAAGCCAATCACCATTGCTTTATTTAATATATAATATTATTATCTCTGTATAACCAAGATTATAAAGAGAGAGAGAGAGAGAGAGAGAGAGAGAGAGAGAGAGAGAGAGAGAGAGATAGAGAGAGATAGAGATAGAGATAGAGATAGAGAAGAGAGAGAGAGAGAGAGAGAGAGAGAGAGAGAGAGAGAGAAGAGAGAGAGAGAGGAGAGAGAGGGGTATTAAAAAGGCAATAGGCACCTACAACGGAGAAAAAAATCCAGACCCATGTGTCCCTCCCTTCCCCTTCAACCATCAACCAGCTAATCAAAGAACACCACTGGTCGTCTGTATCAATTGTGACATCTGGTGCCATTCTGTCTGGCCCGACGTCATAAAAACGGGACCGTCACCAGATTTCAAGAGACTGAGCACAGGTGTCAAAATATGACATAAGACATAATGGTGATTTTGTGGTTTTGAGGAAAATGCTTGACACGGCAAAAAATCCGACCTCGGGTGCAATTATCCGACTTTTTCCTACCAATCCAACCTTAAGGTAAAAAATCCGACTTTATCCGACTTATCCGACCTCGCTGGACACCCTGAATGTTGCAATAGTGGACAGGACTTCGGTTAATTGCAACTTTGGTTAATCGCAACACTTTCACTGATCCTACGGTGTTGCGATTATCCGGAGTGGACTGTACTTGTAAATTTTCCGCCACAGTTATCTCCCTGTACTTGGTTCTTGGGATTAAACTTAATGAGATTGGTTTGTCAAGCAATGGGTTAATAAGCTATAATTTAACCTATATATTTTGGCAGAAATGAATTACTAATACAGCAATAGAGTATAAAACAAAGTACAATCATGCTAAGTAAACATTATTGTTAGTTCTGTTTTAAAAACTGAAACAATACAGTCTCAGAAGAAAAAAACAAAAGCCTATAAAGTCGTCTAATCCTTTCACTGTGAGACTGAATTTCTTTTTACTTAAATTCTTCCATTATTTTACCTAGTTATAAATTCAGACCTGTTTTAAAAAATATACCATTAACTGTAATAAGGCTCAGGATTCGGTGAAGCCTCAATCACACCACTGTTATAGTTCTCCTGGTGGAAATTGTAATCCTTGGTCAAACCTTGGTAAACCTTGGTCAAAGAGACCTGTCGCTCTCACATCAATTGTCATAAAATATTTTGAAAAACTTATTTTGTTACGAATTAATAACCACGTTAGACCTCTTTTGGACCCCTATCAATTTGCCTACCAAAGTAAACGCAGTGTAGAAGATGCCATCCTAGTTTTTACAAATAATATCTACAAACATTTAGACACGCCTAAAAGCTACTGCAGAATTCTTTTTGTTGATTTTTTATCCGCATTTAATACAATTCAGACCCACCTCCTTGCTCATAAACTTTCTACTTTTAAAATTAATCCTTATATCATCTCCTGGATGCTAGACTTCCTTACAAATAGAACAAAATATATACAAGTAAAAGGAAATGTCTCCAATAAAATTACTATAAATACTGCTGTGTAATCTATCCCATGCTCTTTATACTTTATACAAACGACTGTAATAGCGCAGATTTAAACATATCCCTTTTAAAATTTGCTGACGATACAACTCTACAAGGACTAATTACTAATAATAACTAAATAAATTATAAGAAAGAAAGAAAGAAATTTGTTTCCTGGTGCGACAATAACCACCTTGAATTGAGTGTTAGTAAGACCAAAGAATTAATTATAGACTTTAGAAAAGATAAGAATACAAAAGACCATATTACTATTAAAAATGAAAAAGTAGAGCAGGTAGTAGAGTACAAATATCTAGGAGTCACCATGGACAACAAATTACGGTGGGACGTACATTCCAGTTATATCAATAGTAAAATTAATCAAAGAATGTACTTTTTACGGAAATTGTCCCAACTTAACATTGACAAAACACTTTGTACGCTATTTTATAGATCTGTAATAGAAAGTGTTTTGGTTTTTTGTATTACTGCCTGGGGGGGAAATTGTCTTAGCTCACCAAAAGCTAACTTTGACAGGATTATCAAAAGAGCTAATAAATTTACTACAGGATCCATGTCTTTTAATGATTTATATTCAGAATACTGCTTAAGAAAAATTAGTAATATTTTAGATAATCCAACTCACCCTTTAAATCTTCGGATCACTAAGTCGAACAGAAGTGACCGATTGTTGTCTATACGAACAAAAAGTGAAAGACACCTCCGATCCTTTTTACCTTACAGTTGCAGAATTTTTAATAAGGAAAATAATTTATAAATTTTGGTCTACGTCTGTTTTAACTTTGAAAACCTTTTCTTTAAAATTACTCCATACCCACAATTTTTAAACATCAATTTATAAAATCGCTTACGACAACTTTTCTATTGACCTTTTTATTCTACATTACGTGCCATGTAATTTATACTATGTAATTTTTCTCAGTCAATTTACAATAGTATTATACTGTAACTACTAATTCTTAGCTTTTTACTGATCTTTTTTTCTTATATGTTAACATCAATATACCTTTTCTAGATATTTATATCTTTAAACATTTATAATCTGTATGTCTCTTAATTTACACTATGTAATTATTCTTACAGCCTACAATATTATTACACTATATATACCTATTACCAAATTTTACTTTACCACATTATATTTACGTATATTATGTTTATGTATGTATCATTGTCGGCATTTTATACGTCTGTACAAAAATTTCCTTTTGGATGAATAAAGTACATTATTATTATTATCATTATTATTAAAACAAAACTCCAGAATAGTTCAGCTCATACATTTTTTAGAATTGAAAAGTTCCATTTATAACATATCTTTATTGCAACAAATCATGAAAAAAAAATAATAGTGATGGAGAACATGCTATAGATCACTTTTTTACCTGATGCATGGATATTGGTGAGGATCAATTGTGTCTCTGGGTCTGTTTCTGGTAACGGTTGTAAGCTACAACCCAAGCAACTATAGATATAATCCACATGATTCACCTCTGAATATAAAATGTTATAAAATAGAGAGAAAAATGAGAAGAAATCCATCATAATTGAACAGAAATAAATTAAAGATTTTAAAAAAAGAAAGAAAAAAAGAAGTCAACTTATAAACTGCAATATCCACTAAATGTGCTCTAAGCACATAATAAGTGGCCCCAAGACAACAGCAACATTTGACATGTAAGACAAGGCATGATGCCTGTTTGGTGCCTGTACAATTTATTTTTTCAACATAGACACTGTTATTACTGACCAAGTACTCATTTCTTAACTAACTACTGCAAGAAAATGTGAGTAAAGGGCTTTTAACAAGACTCAACTTTGCGCCATCCACCAGGACGTATGGCCGTGTTATTCTAGACCGCAAAGCCACAATGTTACATATAATGAGATACCAATAAAAAATGAAGTTAAAATTCACATAAAATAGCGTACTTATGAGTTACCAAGATAAATCAATGGTTTTTTATGTGGCAAACTTACCCCAGGCTTGGAAGAAAAAAAATTTTAAAAAACAAAAAACGATGAGAACTAATGAAGTTTGCTTCAGATTTCAATTTTTTTATGTATGTGCAACTATTTGGTCTTGTGGTATGACACTCGCTTTCGGATTGACAGGTCCATGGTTTGAGCCCCACTTTGAGCGGTGCATCGTTGAGTCCTTGGAAAAGGCTCTTTACCCACATTCTTTAACCACACTCAGGTGTAAAATGAGTACTGGCCCTTAAAAGCGTTGTCACTGTAAAAAAAAAAGGTACTATTGTCTAATAGGCATCATGTCTTGTCCTAAATGTTTAATGTTGCTATTGGCCAGGGACCCCTTGTAAAGTGGTTTGTGCACGTTAAGTGGATATTGTGCTATATAAATGCTCTCGGTTTTTAAGGGGTGGTTTGGGTCTGATTATCAAGAAAATTCTTTAAAAAATTGATTTTGAGATTTCGGTGGAAAACGACATTTTATAATCTTAGACATAATATTGTTGAAGTGCAATTTCTCATAATATACTACAAAGGCACCAAAAACAAGGTCGAAAAGTGTATAAGCAGTAAGAAAATTGAGTAAAATGGAAAGCTTTTTTGCTATTTTCTCAATATGTCGTTTTTCTAGGGGATATTGTGTCAAATATTTCTCAGAATCAATTCCATGAAATTGTCTGAAAATTTCCAGCTATCACAGAAATAATGTATTATGTCACCATTGAGAAATCTTTTTGATAAGGTATGTGTATTTTGACTTATAATCTAAATTATAAATTTTTTTACATCAATTTTGTCCCCAAAAAATTTGATTCCAACTTTGTAATGTTCTAATACAAATCCCATGAGCTAAAACTGTAAAATCTCTCTATGGTGACACAAAAATGCTAAAATTTTGATAAGCGGGAAGAATATGGAGGTTATTCCTTCATTAGTTTTTGCGATTCCTAAATTTGTTTTTGTGGAAAATTTGCCAGAAGATTGTTATACTATTTGATACCAGACCCCAGAATCAGGATGCAAAACATGCATCAATGCATTTTTTTCACAAAAAAATGTGTTTTTTTTTTTTTTTTGGGGGGGGGGGGGGGGTTTAATCCTATAATGTCGATACAGAATGACCAATGTAGGTAATTTAAATATTTTTTTAAAAGGTCCAAACCATCCCTTAATAAAAAACAACAAATGATATATTCAAGTCTTAAAAATGTTCTGTCTTGAAAAGGTGAAACAGTGCCAGACAAAGTAGTAGAAAAAAGAAAACTACAAGAAAAACTATCCAAAACAATCAGCCTGTGTCGACTGGGGATGAAACCTCAAACCTGATAACAGGTCAGACTTGTTACCATTACGCCACAGAGGTTACCCAATAGTTAGGACGAACTAATGCTTATATTCTTCAAAAGGGTGCATGTTTTCGCTATGAACCAGCATCATAATAAACATTGAACAGGAGTGGACAAACACAAAAACATTAGAGTGGCTCCATTTTTATTTTGATGGTATCAAAGTATTAAGGAGAAGACACTGGTGTAAAAATCTGAAAAAGGTGTGAATGAAACATTGCCAGATAAAGCAGAAAGAAAAATACAAGAAAAAATCAGTCTGCCTCGACTAGGGATCAATCCTCAGACCTACTCTAATAGTTTCATCTTAATCGATGAGAAGTCTTATTTAACAATCGACAGGGTTTCAATTTTTTTTTTTTTTTTTTCATTTCAATAAAAAAATAGAATTCACAACAAGGTTAAAATATATGGAATGCTTGAAATATTGAAACAACACAAAAAAGTTTAAGTATTGATGCTCTATAAACAATTTCTATTAAACCTTAACATCATAGAAAATGCAAAAACAAATTCTTACAGATTGGTTGGTTGTTTCAGAAAGTCATGAACTTCTGAATCACTGTTTGGAGACCTTAATGATAAGATCATTTTTTAAAGTCATTAATGTCAGTCAATGTCAAACTTTGATCAACTTACCCTGCTTTCTTAGATTTGCACCAAGTAGGATAGTATTTGCAATTTGCAAATCTAGAAGTTCATTCAGTAATCTGGTTTGATTTCGCAAGGTCTTTTTGTCATAAATGGGCCGGATACTCTCATTTTCAAACCCAGAAATGGGAACCAAGTGATAGAATTCATTTGTTAATTTGGTGAGCTTAAAAATAGAAAACAAAGATAAATGATTAATAATAAATTGAGTACCTTCACTTTTAGATCATTTCAGACCAGTAAAAAGTAAGATGATAGAATAAAAAAGATTTAGATCTAGCTATTAAGCAGCAAAGAAAAACTTAAGGGGACTTATTCAACAGAGATGAGGTAGATCCAAGAGCGATATATCTTTATAGCAAGTCTGAAAGCACTTTAAAAGTCCCACAGTAACTGCTGTAGGATCTCCACAAAAGGGGATACACTCAAATGGGCTACCCCTATAGTAAAATAATCTATTATAGAAAAAAAGATTTACAAGGAACAACAATTTCATCTCTCCAAAAAAATAATTCATCTGGCTGTTTCCCTCTGATAAAGTTGAAAGACTCCACAAGTGCAGAGGGGAGGGGGGAAGGTCTATGTAATTAGGAGTTTAAAAATAAAGATCTGATGGAAATCAACTTTGATAATTGAAACGGGGTCTCAATAATTATAAAGATGAAAAAAAAAATTATGCCGTTGTACAAAGGAGCCAAATGATGTCCTGTCTTCATAACGGTGCAATAAGCTTTTTGTGTAATCTGTCAGAGAAACTAAGTGTGGTCTAGGAACCATATCAAATAAACTAGATAAACTCAACTGAGAAAAATCCAGAGAAATTTAAGGTACATGACCATAGCTATTCCCTGAATTGCATCATTTCCACTCTCATGCAAAATTTAGGCATAGTAATACTTGCGATGAGAAGAACAACGTGTAAATTCACCACACCCAATAACATATTGTCATTACAAAGTCCATGAATGAAACATCAAAATCTATCCAAAATCATGAAAGGATGCAGCCGAACTCACAAATACAGAACCACCTCCACTTCTTATTCCCATCAGTGGCTCGACTCTCGTCCTGCAGTTGTATCTGCTGAGACCTTGGCGAATTTCACAAAATACATCAAATAGTCATCCTTAACAGCTTCTGTCCATGATTTTAAAGAAAGTTAATCTTACAAATATATAATCAATAGCTTAGAAATCGAAATTACCTCTTCACAACAACTTTGATATTCAGCTTCTGTCTCTTTAGTCCAATTGTTCTTGAACTTTCCTGCTTTATCAATCATCTCACTGCAACAAAGAAATATTGAAACTTAAATGTTACAAAATATTTTAGCATAAGGAAATATCAAAGACATAAAATATAGGAGTATGAATGTTCTATTTATTAACATTTTTTTAAAATGAGTCATAATGCAACAAAATATTTATATACATGGAATTTTTGAAAACCGATACACAGATTTCCCTGATTTTTTTTTCTTCCTTACTTTTTTTTTTTAGACAATAAATCTTTATTTATTTCCATTCTTCTCTTTTGTTTTTATTTTTATGTTAAAGTGGGGGGGGGGGGGGGGGGGGTGTGTGGAATTAAATACCTCCACAAATATGGGAAATGCATGGGTGAGTTGGAGGGAGGAGTAAAATATTCTACTTTATCACTTGAAACAAAGGACTGGGTCCTAGTTACCTAAAAATATCACAGTCGTCAATATTTTTTTTTGAATTACAATTTTAAATATTACAAAGAATTACCTTATATCTGTCAAAATTTTTCGTGCTTCCAAAAGGACTTCTCTTTTAATTCGACCAAAGGGCATCACATCTATGTCAAGGCCAAAGCTTTCCACAGATGCATCAAACATACTAACACTACTCTGAAGGGTGGGGTAAAAATTGATAATAATGATTCAATATCTCCACACACAAAAATATTGGGGAATAAAGAAGTAGTATTTCAAAATGGTCTGGTTATAAATAAATTAATTAAATAGATAGGCTGATGGGTGGATGGATGGATGGATGGATGGATGGAAGGATGGATGAATAGACTGATTTATAGATAGATATACATTTGTTTTTTAAAGGTTTTATGTGGGTCGTGTGAGCACCAGTAAAAAGGAAGAAAATGGGATAGTCAAAAATTTTTAGAATTACAATTAAAGTACTCAAGAAAAAGTAAGACAAGGGAAATTGATTCAAATAGAGAACATGTAGATTCCAAGAGCACACCATCAATGTACTTTGTTTGAGATCACCTGAAAGTCTCACGACATCAGCACAGGATCCCACTAACAGAAATACACTCAAAATTTACAAGATATTACCAAAACAAAAACAAAATAACTATCAATACATAACAGAGAGATGATTCACAAAGAAAAAATATTACCCTCCAAAACTAACACTATACATTTGACTGTTTACCTCTCAGCCAAGGACTCTGGCAAAAACCAGGACAAAGCCAAGTAATCCCATTCCTAGACAAAGACAGAAAGCAACGCAGACACTAAATATAAGGAGTTGAAAGACACAGCAAGTGGCCTCCTGTTCACTGTGGAAAGTCAAAAGATCCCAACCAGGATAGATATGGATGGATGGATGGATGGATATAGATAGATAGTAAGCTGCACAAAAAGATATAAATGATCCAAACAAAAGAAACCAGAAAAAATGTTAAGTGTAAAGTTGAAAGAAGAAATAAATTTTTTAAATGAAACCAACCATTTCATTCACGACATCATATATGGATTCTGGTAGGGTTGTTGCAGGGGAAGATTCAAAATTGAAATTGATGGGCTTTGTTTTGGGTCGCTTTTCTGTAACATTCATAAGACGATACTTCTTTGGACGGTTCAAAAACCTAAGGAAAGAGAAAAAAATGTTTGTGTGTATTAATATAACTAAATCGAAACTGGTTCGTTCGTCTGTTTGTTTGCCCCAGTCAAACGAAAATAATGGAATAGTTTTTAAAATATCATACATTTAAAATAAAATTTACATCAGTATTTAACACTATACAACCACACCTACGCATTGAAAAGCTGTCTCATCTAAAATTCGGGCTACTTGAATATCAGTGTCTCTTTATTGAAATTTTTATTTTTTCTTCTAGTTAATGCTTTGTGATATAGTTGCAAATATTTCTTAGATTTTTATTATGCACCATAACATATCTGTACAAAGAATTTCTGAAAGGATGAAAATAAAGTATTATCATGATTATTATTAAAAGCACACGAGAAAAAGTTGGACAAAGGGCACTGGTAAAATAGAGAACAGATGTAGATTCCACAAGAGAACCATTAGTGTATTTAGTTTGAGATCACCTAAAAGCCTCATCAAGACACAAGCACAGAAGTTGATTATAATGAGAAAATTCATCTAATATTCCTAAACAATAAAATAGGAATGACACTACCGTTTTGCTTGCTTATAAATAATTCAATTTTTTAAAAATCAAAAACATTGAAGAAACCTGTCATAATATCAAAGCAATATTTTTGTTTTGATCTCATTTATAGGAGTTTAGCTTGAAACACTTTACTTTATGGTTCTGTAAGAGTCCAAGATAAAGAAAATGATAGGAGAAGTAGAAAATCTATGGTTTAAAAATACCCCGTTAACTAATGGAACACACTTCATCATGATAATTATTACATGAAAAAGAAATCAATTATAATGCTGGGATAAAGATATGTTTTTATAAATATTTTAATATGGTTTATTCCATTATTCATAGACCTTCAGTTTGTCTAAACTTGAGTGGAATTCAAAAATAAAAGTATTTACAAAACTGATATAAATTGTGTGATGCTTACGGTGTTTTTTGGTTCCAGTCATTGCCTGTTTTTGATTTGTACACTTTACAAAACTCTTTGGATGCTTCCTGTATTGTCTGGAAAGGAGTATGCTGGTACTGACCCCTGTCTCCTATATGGCCCCAACGGGTAAATAAAACAAACAGGTTCTTGGCCTTGTGCTTGATTATCTATTATAAAGAATAATAACTATGAGAATAATCAGACATATGCGACTGATTTTTAAAGTTTGAATGTTACTAAAACAACTCATATTATAATAACAAATAAAGCTGTTTCACATGTTTGGAAATATACTGATTCTCGCTACTTTTTTGTCAAAAGAAGGCTGAAAAAGAAATCATTAATTACCTGTATTTTGTAAAAGTTGAATTTGCCATAACTGCCCGCAGACACATCCACCTTAGAGAGTATTACATGATAAGGAATGTCGGTTGTCTCATTGACTGCTACTTCCCTGGAAAAGAAAATAAGAGTACCTCTTTTAAACAGGTACAATTTCATGACCATTTTTTAAAGGATCTTCAGCTAGAAGTTTTACCAATATGAGTATTAAATAACTTTTATTGTCTTTGTTTTGTTTTTTGCTTTTGCACCACAGGTATGATTGACTTGAGAAAAGTCCTCCCGCTAGGATTATTTAGAAATAAGGGAAATAAGAAAGAATAGACCAAAGCTAAGACAGTGAAGTCATGTCAAAGATTTTTTTTCCACAAGAAAAGAAACCCAAAAATATATTTTCTTTGAATAAAAATTCTATGTTCCAGTTTATCACATTTTAGTTTTCTTTGTTTTTAGGACTTTTACTGAGCTAGCAACAACTTAAAGGTCATTTAATATAACATAAATATAAAAATTTGTATAGCACATTTTCAGTTTCATTTCCCCAGTAGGCCATAAGGAACCAAATTTCCATATCATACAGTACAATTTGCTTTTTAGACATATTGCAATATCGTGTATATACCTATAGCCAGGTACTAATCCACATAAATGAGTACAGATTTATGTGGCACTGATTATTCCGATATTTATATATAATTGTGGAACCTAAGGCCTCACAAAAACGAAAGTCTTGATTCATACCACAGCAAACAATAACGTCGTGTAATTAGAATCTATTGGCCAGAGACAATGACAAATACTGATCTCTATGAAAGAGCCAGGTTCCAACGCCTGAGTACAATAATAAAAGAACAGCGATTGAGGCTATTTGGTCACATCTAACATCGAACCAGGATCTCTCTACATATCAGAAATTAATCCCTGAAGAAATAAGAAATATTGCAATGCCCTCCGTACTAAAGTCACAACAAGATCTTGACAGCCTCAAAACTCTGGCCTAGGACCAATGGAAACAATTAACAACATGGATGGAGAGAGCAACTATACTCATGACTATGGCTGAATCACACAATTCTCAGCAAGTGTCATACGGACTGCGAGGCTTACTACGACTACTACTAATCCACGTCTGATTCAATTGGGATTTTATGTTTTAAGTGCCTGAGTAAAAGACCGAGGCTAGTGTTGCAATTATTACAGCCCAGCTGAGCCTTCCCTTCTTTTTTTTTTGTTAACTCAATACGGTCAATTCACAGTTAATTTTTCTTTAATGTGTCTGTAACAAATAAGTCACCCTTTTGACTCAATTTTCTAAGCGTACAAGGCACTTAATTGAGATAATAGTATTACAAGGGGAAGAAAATATTATTCCATCATTTTCCTTCCAAACTTTTACTAATAAACTGTTAAAATTGTCATAAATGCCAAATTCAGGCAAAATTGCCAACCACCATGCTATTTAGGGAATAAACAGCAAGAGTGCATGAAGGAAATGGAACATGTACAAATTATACACTAAATGAGATGTCAGAGACATTAAGAGAAACAAGAAGAAGAAGAGGTAAATCAAATTTCATCAAATTATGACCCACCCGGATGATTTAATCTCACAATGGTCATCAACTTTCACAAACTCTTTATCCATTGGATTGACAATCTCCTTTTCCAGCATAGCCTTGGAATCAGCATGGTAGTCAGGCTGGACTTTGTTAACCATGAGCTCTTGAACCTCAAAGGCAGAGGGATTCTAGAATAAAAGAGACAAGATTTTTTAAAATATGCAAACCTGTGATCTAACGGACCGCCACCTTCAAGCCATCCACATTCAACTCTGATTAGAAACAGATTAGCATGGTATAGATCCTTCAATAGCCTTAATAAAGACTGTTAAACCTCATAAATTAAAATATAGGAACAGAAATCATTGATGACAAATATAGGACAACTGACTAATGTTTATCATCTTACCCGATTGACTGGTTCTGGGGTTTTGTTGTATGGAGCCTGGATTAAAAGTTGGTTTATCACTTTGACAATATTCACAGAGTCATTCTTAAGTGCCAAAGTCAAAGGTGTTTGACCCTTGTCATTCTCAGCTTCCAAAGGAGCACCAGCTTTACCCAAAATATAAACAATTTCAGCATTATCAAAGGATGCATAGTCGAGTGCACAAACTGCATGATGCAATGCAGTCCAGCGGTTTTTGTCACACACAGACAGGTCAACACTACTTGTTTTCTCAATTGATGAATATGTTGCTGAAATAAATTAACAGTGTGGAAAAAGATAAAATATACAAATAAACAAATATGCATATTTATGTAATGAAATGAAAAACATTTGTAAACCCAAATTTCCATCAACGATGCATGTCGCACCTCAAAAACTGCCATTCATAATGGCACCTCACAAGCTGCAATCTAGTAACAGTTAAGACCTGGGTAAGTAGTTTAATGTTACAGTCAAAGTCGATTTCAAGATATTCAAGCGCAACATCAGGAAGACGATTATAAGTAAGATAGCCAACGTTAACTCAGTGGGATTCATATTATAGCAATCAGCTGTCAGTTTTTTGCCAGGGAAAAGGTACTCATGTTTTAGTAATGCCATGTATTTTGGTTTCAAAACAGTGGTGAGTTTCTAATCATTAGTTACACGACTCATTGGCCACACAAAGCATAATGTTGCCAAAATTTAAAAGCAAACATTGTTACACCATTTAATTGTAAATATCATACAAACTGGCACATTGGAATGGAGATTTTCTTCAAACAAATGACGCTTATTCCTTTTAAAAATGCATTGTGATAAAATAAATACATTTTCTGTCAAAAGACAGTTAAAGAGTCATCCAGATGGTAATTTTTTGTCCATGAGCATAAAATGTACCTTTTCAAAAGAATAAATAAAAGTCTCACTTTCTTTATTGAGGGACGAAACATGTCTCGTCAAATTCAGTTTTGTAACAGCTTTATCTGTTTCATCATCTGCTGCCTTGTCATCTACATCATTATCCATGATATCAGTGTCATGATCACTATCATCATTGCCTTCATTTTCTGAGTCATTTTCATCATCCTCTGCCTCTGATACAGCATCTTCGTCTACGTCATCTTCATCTGAGAAATATGCAGGTTGATCAAAACACACTACTAAGTAGTTTCTAAGGCAAAAAAAAATAAATAAATAAAAAAAAAAAACAGAAACAAAAGAATGGCATCATTTTGAACATCACAGAAGTGACCACTCAATGTTCTCTGATACTCCTTTAAAGTATGATGGCTTACTACTGAATTCATCTATTCTCTGATGGTATCAATGAAAACATTAGTTTATATTTAAGTTGGATATTGGCTTTCATTACAACGTCAAACAAAAATCATGAAATTTTTCATTTCTATAACAATTTATCTTAGACTGTGTCTCCAGATTTCTGTCACATCTCACCCTCTAACACAATTGATTCCTCGTTCTCTTCTGTGTGCTTGGACAGTGAGATATCATCATCCTCTTCCTCTGGGTCCACTTCTTCATCAATCAGATCGTCAGGATTTTTTTCTTTCGAAATCTCAAAACTTATGGGGAAGATCTTGAAAAATTAGATAAACATACCAATTAACATAAGTAAATATTGTGGGGTCATCAAAATTTTAATTTTATTTTCAATTCTTTACTACTTCATTTTGTTTTTCGTTCTTTCGTTTTCTTTTCCGTTTATTTGCTTTTCCTATTTCTTTTTAATTTATTTTCTTTTCCTTTTTGGGGGGGATGGGATCATCAGATCGTTATCATCCAAAATTCCATGTCCTACAATAATATGTCAAAGCACTACAATGTCAATTACAGTCCAAGTCGGTATTGGGTACACAGCATAATTCGAACAGCTACTTTATTGGGACAATTTCTTGGGAAAGGATTTTTTTCACTATAAAAAGTAAAAAGTCATACCCCTTCCAATTCCCAGCCACTTAACTGGAATGACCCACCGTTTAATGGGGACGAAATTTGACTATGATTATCCCGATAAAAGAGCATTTTCGTTGTCTTCAATCATTTAAATAGTGGTTCATAAAATGTAAATTAGTCTAATGGGATGGTCAACCATTTATGAACAATAGAATTTACCTGTATCCCCTGTTAGTGTTTACTGCAATAGCCAATAGGGTGTGTGGTCGAACCACTGTCATAGTCATCACAGAGATGTGAACAGTAGAATTTACCTGTATCCCTTATCAGTGTCACCTACAACCATCGTCATGTTTATGGGTCAATGGCCATGATGCTAGGTTCGCAGGAAAACTGACCAATGGAACAATGGTAATGAGTGATGGCTTTGTTTGTTCAAAGTTGTCACTACCAAATGGTTTGTTTGTTCAATGAGATGAATGGGTAGACAATGCATTCTTAATCCGTTACTTACTTATGCAACCGTTATGAGTGGCATATTCGTTAATTGTTTTGTGCAATTAGATTTGTCTCTCACTGTTAGAGGTAGATTAAGGTGTCATTTGTTTTTCATTAAAACGTGAAATGTCACTGCCTGAAAAAACATTGTTGCTATTACCGTCATGACGAATAAAGCAGGGTGATCTATGGTAAATCTGAAAAATTGCTCATTTCATGGCTGCCGCTTATTTGGGAAACACATTTTTACCTATAATGTTTTAACCATAATGCAAATGTAATAACATATTTCCTTTTCTTGTTTACCTGAAGAAGGCCAAAGGCCAAAATGTTGTTTATTCTGTGTTGTATCTTTTATAAAGAGTCATGTTTACTCCATTTATTTTACATATCTATTGACTCATTTAGGCACCTCTAGATTTTAAGAAAATGTGCAGAGAATTTTAGATATTTACTGAGCTAAAGTGAAGAGATGGGCCTGAAACTAAATGTTAAGAAAACCGAATGCATGGTGGTCTCAAAGAATGAACACGACCTTTCAAATGTCAAGTAAAGGAGAGTCCATCAAACAAGTAAAGAAATTTAAATATCTAGGCACTATAATTACCCATGATGCACGACAAAGAATAGCAATAGCTAAAATGTGTTTCATAAAATGCGTCCAGTTGTGTCAAACAACAACCTAAAGTTGAAGACCAGAATAAAAGTAGTGGAAACACGTTACAACTTCCCTTTTCTACGGTTGTGAAACGTGAACGCTTGACAAAGAATGCACTAGGAGGTTAGAGGCATTTGAGATGTGGATGTATAGAAGAATGTTGAGGCTATCATGGACAGACAAGTATATGAACAAGGAAGTGCTGGCAAAGGTGAGAAAAGGAAGAATACTGATAGATACCATCAGAAAGAGGCAGTTACAGTTTTGGGGATATGTGTAAAGGAGAGACAGAATAGAAAAGTTGGTAACACCTGGGACGATTGAAGGAAAGAGAGCTAGAGGAAGACAGAGAATGACACATTTGAATTACTTAAGAATGGCCAAAAGTGATTTTTAAAATGCAGACTTCATGCGCACCACAGAGAATTGTGAGACGTGGAGACAGCTGTCTGGCAGCCTGCTCTAGAGTACAACCATGGTGGATGATGATGCAATTTTAATTGGGATGATTTGTCGGGTACCGAGCCGTCCCAATAAACCAGCCTGGACTGTATTGCTACGAACTATAAAAGCTAATCCAGGGCATTAGCTTGAAAATAAATTTACCTGTCTTGAGGTCTGTGTTACTAGTTCAGGTTTACGGACTTGAACAACACAATCAGTTTCAACATTGTAAGAATAGTTGAGAAGGAGTTTGACCATCTTCAAATCATTCTGCAAAAGAAAAATGTACAATAACCTAATAAAGTTTTATTTCTTAACTAAATCTTTTCGGTAGAGTTCCTTATAAACATCTGGCAATAATTAGAAAATTTTCACTCATAAACTGGCAAGATGGGTCAGTACCATTGCCACCTTAAGTACTTGCCTGTCACCTGAAGCAACCAGCCCCACATTTTGTGAGTATTTATCACAATATTTTGACACACAAATGACAGAAATGCATTGCGACATCTGACAAAGCCACGCATTCCCAATCCCCTGTATCCAAAAATATCAAAGGGTTAATTGCACGCACCGTCAGCTTCCTGTGACACTCCTACCTCACTTGCTAATCAACAGGATACAAAGAACCGCTGGAATGAAGATTTTCAACCAGAAAATTTGTGTGTGTCGGTAGCAAACTAGGCAAGAAATGGCCCCGTCCGACACGCTGTGTGTGTTAGTTGAATTGCGAGGATGCATGTGTTCAATGTCTCGCAACGCAACAAGACTTGTGGCGAGACAGTCAGCAAGGAATCGGCATTCAACATAGTTGGTAAGTGTGGGCAGCATCGGCAGCATCATTGACAAAGATGAAATTATAGAAGGAAGGGAGTAAGAAGAAAAATCTGCACCTGGAATTGATCTTGGTCTCATGTTGTCAGTAGGAAGACTGAAAACTGAAAATTGTTTAAAAGTCTGAAATCAGTCTAGGCGCTGAAAATTTACATGCCTGTTATACAATATTTGTCATCTGGAACGACTTGTATAGCTCACCATAATGACAGCATGCATCATTGGAGTCATCCCGTTGCTGTCAGGAAAGTTAGGATTTGCTCCACTCTGCAGCATGAATTTAGCCATCCCAAAGTTGTATCTCCGGATGGCAAAAATGAGGGGTGTTGTTCTAGATGCACTTTTTGTTTCAAAATAGTCCGGTTGATTACAGGAAATGGATGCTCCAAGCAGCAAAGGATCAGGGAGAGGATGATCATATGATGTATCCAATGACATTTTACCTTCTTCTAACAACAGTTTGAGCCAAGATCTGTTGAGACAGAAACGGAATAACATTTTGTTAAGCACACACAATAAAAAGAGTCCTATTGCTCAGTTCTATCAGTTTGAGTCTTGAAAATATATTTTTAATCAGGGAAATTTGTTTTGTTTATAAGAGTTTTATGGCACTTGTGACACATTTGGGTCATTTCAACGACAGTAAAAAGGAAGCAAATGGGCTAGTCAAAAAAGTTATAGATTACAATTGAAAGCACACAAGAAAAAGTAAGACAAAGGGGAAGACTCCACTCAGAATCAGGAGAATGTGACCCACTGGCTCAAAACAGTAATATGTCCAGATGACTGAGATAAGAAGAAATGATGGTACAGTAAAGAAAATACAAAACTTGGGTCAATATTAGACATAGACAATTGACATCTTGTCTTATGATAACACAAACTAAAATCTAACATTTTTCATAAACATTATTTTTGAGCACCTGGCTCATCCCAACATAATATCGTTTTGAGGCGATAATGACATATGTTAATCAATTAAACACAGTAAATCCTGTTCAAATTATTTGCTATGCAAGCCCTACAAGAAAGAAATGAGACATTAACTTACTGGACTAAAGTAGCTTTAAATGAATCGGAGATCCAATTAAAGTCCCACATAAATGTTGCCATTGTGTCTCTGCCAAAGATGTCTTTCACTCTGGGATCATAACGCAAGTCATTTACTGTACAAAATATAAAACATTTATTGTGAATTAAAATGAGGGGAAGGGGGGGGGGGGGAGCATAAACTTGGTATTGTAAAATTGAAGAAATTTAGTACAAACTGAGAGTTAAGTTCCTTCCTTTGAGTGGATTTTTCACATAAATACTTTATTTCAGCTTCAGTCAAAAGGAATATGATGGGATGGTCAAAGGATTGAAATCATCAGTAACACTAGAGAGGTTTGTGATTTGTCTGGATTCCAGCAAAAACCTCTAAAAAAGAAAGAAAAAAAACTATGGACACTTACCAATAAAAAACCTCGCCAATGGAACTGATTGATGCTTCAAAGCTGCCCACATCAGTGGCGTCATCCCAAACCTGTCCTTTTCATTGAGAGGAACACCTTTTTCCAATAGAGCTCCAGCCACCTAGGAAAACAAGCTAAGCTATTTCAACCAAAACCATCCAAAAAACATGCCTGTATCATAAAATGCTGCACTACTACAGTATCACTGTTAAAGCTTACATTTATACACAATCATTGGAGGCTTATGCACAAACTCTTTCTTTTAATGCATCTTGTCTTATAATATATTTGTATCCCATTCCTTTGTCTTTACTCTTTCTCCACAATTTCTCAGCTTTAGGCACAACAAAATGTGTAATCATGTGTATTAATGTTTTAACTGATTTGTTTTAAAAGAGACGCATTACAGTACCCTTGCATCTTTACTGAAATCGACATATAACAGGCTGATGCCACAATAAATATCAAATATGACTTGCTCCAGTGGTTTGTTGTGGATGTGTATTTCTGACAACAATGCTTTCCTTCGTTTTATGTTAATTGTTAATTGTGCAAGAATTTCATGGTTCAGGTTTTCAAAAAAGTCATTGAAATATTTAGAAAACAAGCAAGCAGACAGGAGAAGAAGAAAAAGAAAACCAATGTACCCTTAAATTTTACACTTTTTCTAAAACTAAAATGACAATAATGCATTAGAATGGATTTTTTTTTAATCTTAACAATTGAGATTTCTTCCTTAAAATCAGTTTGGTTTTTAAGCTACAAAGTCAATGACAGAAATCTTTTTTATTTTTTTAAATGAGGCGATTTAACATTTTGGAGGGAGATTTTCAGCAAACAAAAATTGAACCTATTACAGTCTTAAAAATCAACAAAACCATGACAGTCATTGAAGGCTCTATTTTTGCATATGTTCCAAATGAGAATGACATACAAATTTAAAATTCATCAAAATGTACACAAAACAAAAATACTATACAATACAAGAGGAAGTGTATAATACTCTTAAAATATCAACTATTGCAAACTCGGAATCAAATTTCAATATCCAACAATCACATCAATATTTTGATAAATTGCTTACCTTGATTTGAAGATCAGGATCTTGATTACTGGTCTTACAAGCAAGAACATGGAAAAGATTCTGACCATCCTTGTTTTTAGCCTGAAGGCGACTGGCATCAGGAATGCGACGCAACAACCTTAAAGCTAAATAAAACTTACTCAAGTTCAAAGCCGACTGAAAAAAAAAATGTAAACAATTTATTAATTGAAGAGATAAAGGAATCAAAATAAAAATAATTGTATGTATATATATATGTGTGTGTGTGTGTGTGTGTGTGTGTGTGTGTAGATATATATATATAAACTACAAATAAATTATCAAATAAGTAAAGTAGAAACAAATAATGTCACAGACACATTTTAAGATGACTGCCCATAAGTAAACCAGAAAGAATAGACAAAATCTAGAAAACAAACGTAGAGCAAACAGAAATCATAAGTAAGTTGTCCAAAAGAGAAAAATGGGGGTAAACGGTCTTTTTTTTTTGGGAGGCAATGAAAGTAACTAATATAGGACTTGGAACACAGGTCCCAAAAGGTTTTCATAAAAAGCCTCATCTATTTGACTGACCATAATATTGCCAAACAAGTGGCCTTGAACAAGTCATCTTGTCCTAGCTCACAAGGTGCTGTCTTAGGGCAACCCATAGAACTATCCCTCAAAATAATTTCCCTTATGGTGTTAAAGTAGTATACAAAAATCAACCAAACAAACAAAAAAATTAATATAAATTGTAAATAGAAATAGAAATATATATATCTGCAATTATCTGACATGATTTCAACTAATTGTGAAAATGTCAACAACAAAAAGTGGAAAAACAAAAAATCTGAAATTCTGATGGTTCAAAAAATACATGCTACTTCGGGTGATAAATCAATCAAACCTCAATGACTTGTGTAGGAACACCAAGGGCATCCAAAAGCATATGGGCAACACCAGTTAGGTCTTTTTGTACAGCACCCTAGAGAAAAGAAGTTGAATGAATACTTAAGACATGTTACTTGATGTGTATCAATAAAATGCATGGTTGCCAAGTGAAACCCCACCCCCTCCAAAATTAAAATTTATTAAAATCAAAAAATAAAAACAATGTCCATTACACCTCCTGTTTCACTCGTTAAATCTAAACCTTGTATTGATAGTTGTTAAAACTTGCATCAATATAGGTTTTAATATAACGAGTGAAACAAAACCTGTAATAAAAGACACTTATTATCTGCTATTTATTTCCTTTGCTTAAGGGGATGGGCGGGTCCTCGATTGTCAAAAATCGAGTAAAATATCGATTTTGAGATTTTTTTATTTTTGAAAAGTTTGAAACCTTTGCTACATGAAAATGTGTTTGTTGACTCTCAGATGGGTCAGTTTAGGTCCAAACTAACCTCTTGAAGTCCAAGGGGGTCAGTAAATATAATGTTACAGCCTGGCTTGACAGCGAAAAAGCCATATAAACATTAAAAAAAAAAATAAATAAAGAGAGAGAGAGAGAGAGAGAGAGAGAGAGAGAGAGAGAGAGAGAGAGAGAGAGAGAGAGAGAGAGAGAGAGAGAGAGAGAGAGAGAGAGAGAGAGAGAGAGAGAGAAAATCCACTAACGTGCTCAAAACGCTTTACAAAGGGTCCTGACGACAGCAAACACGTAAATGTAGACAAGAAGACGCTTTAGGCAATTACAATTTTCCGACAGAGACAACCTGTGACGGCTAAGTACTCATTTAAAAAACCCGATACGGTGAGAGAACGGGAGTAATAGTCATTTTCCAAGGACCAACTATGTGACTGCAACCAGGCTCGATAACCAGGACTTCGATTTGAAAGCGGAGTTGTCTTACCACAAGACCATACCGCTCATTAGCTGTATAGATACGATAGCTAGATGAGAAGAGAGAGAGAGAGAGAGAGAGAGAGAGAGAGAGAGAGAGAGAGAGAGAGAGAGAGAGAGAGAGAGAGAGAGAGAGAGAGAGAGAGAGAGAGAGTGTGTGTGTGTGTACGTACGTACATACGTACGTGTGTGTGTGTGTGTGTGTGTGTGTGTGTGTGTGTGTGTGTGTGTGTGTGTGTGTGTGTGTGTGAAGCCAAGAAAAGGCAAGGCAGGAACAGGAGGCTGAAGAGGGAGGGCCCGCACATCAAGCAGGGTCATTTTGACGCATGAATGCATGATCTTGTCTGAGTTTCCTGTGCTTGAAACTTTGAATGCGTTTTTCTCAGTTTGTGGTTTTTCTACATATATTTTGCTACTCTTCCTTTATTTGTAAACATTTTGGAATGATTTTTCGCATGTGCATACAGTATTACTAGCTTCATAAAACTGAGCATTTGTATTTCAGATTTATTTTATAAATTTTGCGTAAATGTGGGTCAAAAGTCAAAAATGGGTCAATTTTTGATTTTCAAAATTGATGAACTTTGAAAATCAATAAAAATAATACTATTGTAGATATTAGAAAATCGATGCTTAGCCCAAATGAATGGCTCAAATACTACTTGTGTACCTATTTTCATGTCAATAACTTGTCATTTGACGAAGCCTTAGCATTTTGAAAACTACTTCATTATAGGGTATCAAATTTCAAAATGGCGGCGTTACCATGGTAACCAAAAACTGAAATTTAGGTTTTCAATTTTTTTTCCTCTAATTAGGATGTACATAACCTAAAATTACCACTAAAAATCAGCCACTTATTACATTTTAGAATTTCGCCTTCAGGACCCGCCCATCCCCTTAATTAATCTTCCATTTCCTACCTCAAATATGCTGAAGGATACACCAGGGATATCTTTCTTTTGATCAGATTCCCACTGTCTTTTTGGCCTCCAAGTTAGGCGAGGTCTCTTCTTCACCTTTTCTTCTTCTTTTCTGGGTTCTTCACGTTTCTCTGGAAGTCTGACAACAATGGGGTTGTGAACACTTGCTTTCCTCTGCATCAGCATGATTGCACAACTAAATAAACAAACAAAAATATGTATAAATTTTTAATACAACTTGAGATTTATGCCATCCTTTTCAGATATAATCATATTCCATTTAACATAATAACAATAATTAAATCCTATTAGTCCTGTAGGCCTTTGTTATCTCCTTGACTTTGGGGCCTTTTCATTCAGTCAACAAACTGTGGTGTCTTGGTTGCTTTCATAATACCTGTTGTGGAGTCTTTGCAATGTTGGTGATCCTGTGCAATGGTTCCAAGAGGAGTGAAGAGATCAATTTTACATTCATGTACAGTCAAACATGACATAACGAAACCCACTATAACAACGAATATTATCTTGGATGGAAAGCCTCCAATCTTCTGTGAAAATAAGCACTAACATTCCGCTTCCATTTGAAAAATCTCCCTGTGTAAGACAGAAAATTTTCCTTTAAACTCTGCATCATAAAAGCTAAATACTTAAAGTTCATCGTTACAAGATTTTTACAATTTAGCGTGAGAAAGACTGCTCCCTGACATCGGATCCAAAATTTCACAACTCTAAGTCTTGCCCTGTCTGAACCAGTAGTAAGCAAATAAAGTCTATGTTCCTGGCCATTGAGTGTTGCGTCCCTGCTTCTCACTCTAACTGTACTGTATGAGTGAAGTTGTTACTCATTACCTGCTGACACTTGATGGCAACTGGGATGGCGACATGACACAAGACTTCTTACACAAAAGTTGGTCTGAACCAGAAATCACACTTAGTTAGCACTTTGACTCTGATACGGTGATTGTCTATTGGCTTGTGTGATGGAACTAAAAATTTCTTTTAATGGTCACTGTTCGCAATCCAGAACAAATTATATAAATTAGTGAAACTGAGTGCATGGTTTATCTTCATTAGAACTTTCTTGAGAATGCCCAAAGCTAAGTTAACAAATGGATTAAGGAGATTGCTTCAATAGGTTTTACTGTGCATTGGCTACGATAAGTAAATAAAATGGAATTGGGGGTGATTGGTTGGTAACTGAATAAAGATCAAAATTTAATTGAAGTGTCAGTATCTCTCACATGTGGACTTTTTTCACAACTGTAGAAAACATAAGCAGGCCTAGAGAATGTTAGAAGGAAAGGGTTAAATGAAGTGTAACATCAACAATGTCAACAATAACAGCGACAAAACAAAGACAAACAAACAAACAAAAATGAAAAAAACAAAAACATTTTTAGCTTTCATTATCACGAAACAAGATTACATATAGGTATCTATGCTGTGCATCATCTAACATAAATGGTTTAGCGACACTGCAAGCATGGGTATATAATCCCTGTGCCATTCAGTTCTGTCTTGCACATGGTTGTATTTCAAATATGACTGATGTGATGGTGATCCTCAACACAGTTCCAAATATTTGATAAAACATACACTGCCATGACTAGTAGGATAGTCGATGTTAAGGATTATTCTCTATTCTCAGCAAAACGAACCATAGATGAAGTCTACATCGACTGCAGATATTCATAAATAAGTAAAAATGAACATTGATATAGCACTTTTCCACAGATTCACCATGCTCAATATCCTACACGATGACTTAATTATTCCCTCAGGACATATGGAACCAATATTCCATATCATACTTAACAAACCACATATCAGGCATCATTTTAATTTTATAATATCCATCACTGCCATACTCAGTTACTCATTCACACCAGAGGCAAGTGAGGAAATGTATCTGGAGCCATAGTTTTGATACCAATCTGGTTACCAACTACACCCAATATAACTTGCCTTTCTACCATAAAACTGAGCTACAATGTCGCAATACATCTGGAGGTGTCCTCAAAAGCCATTGTAAATTAAATATAATTTAAATATAATAAAACTGAGACAGAACTTGTGATGGATCAAGACTGCTGCTTCTATATCAGTTCTAATTTGATAAAATAGTGAATAGTGGTTTAATATATTTAAGCAAAACGCATATCTTAAATAGAAGTTTATTGAAGTTACCTGTCATATCCCCCATAAACAGCAAGGTTCAATGCAGTATTTCCTCTCTTTTCTTTAGCTTCTATGTTAGCACCTCTCTGTAATAAAGATAATGTTATCACAAGTAAATTGAATCGTTTTAAAATTAAAAGTCTCAGCTATACTGGGTATAGATCACATTCATAAAAAAGAAATCATAAAGAATTGTATGATTTCTTACTTCAAATTTTAAGATCAAAGTAAAATCTATTAATCCATGTGCCTTATAGTGAAAAAAAAAACAAATAAACTAACCTGTAATAAGTGCATGCAACAGATAGTTGCCCCTGAAGATGCAGCTTCTAAAAGAGGTGTGTATCCAATAGAGTCACTTTCATCAACCCGTTGATCTCTCATTGCACTTGTCAAGAGACTGCATAATTCTATGGGATCAACACTGAAACCAGTAAAGTTTAATTTTCAGGTAACTTCAAAAGGTGGCATTTTTACTTTTACATCTGAAGCCTTGTATTTACAAAAAAGAAAGAAAGAAAAAAAGAAAGAAAGAAAGAGAGAAAGAGAGAGAAAGAAAGAGAGAGAAAGAAAGAAAGAGAGAGAGAGAGAGAGAGAGAGAGAGAGAGAGAGAGAGAGAGAGAGAGAGAGAGAGAGAGAGGAGGGAGGAGGAGAGGAGAGAGAAGAGAGAAAGAGAGAGAGAGAGAGAGAGAGAGAGAGAGAGAGAGAGAGAGAGAGAGAGAGAGAGAGATTAGTTCCTACCTTTTACCGTTTCCATTTCTGTTTGAAGCAGTGATTGAGCCTGACATAGTCCTTGTTAGGTGGCTTGCTTCTTGTTGAAGCTAATGATATAACCTTGTGTTGCATTTTAACAGTTTGGAGTTTCAGATTGCCCACCATTTATTTTGACAATTGGATCAGTTTTTCTAAAAATATAATTCAGGTTTAAAGTAAAGAAATATAAACAAAATATCAAAAAGGACATACCCTGCTTTGCACACTGCCATATGCAAAGGCATACTTTGTTTGTTATCCTTTGCAAAGACATTAGCACCACGATCCAAAAGGAATTCCTCCAAACTGTTAGAAGTGTCAGAATGGCCTTTGTTACACTCAACTGCAAGGTGAAGAGGGGTTTTTCCATCCTTATTCACAGCATTGATATTTGAACCTGCTTCAAGGAGTGTTTGGATCATGGCTATTGTCTCATCTTCACACACTGAAAAAAGAAAATCAAAATATGGAAATGGATCGACTGAAGGTTCTCGGAGTACTTAACAAGGGACGTCAATATTTACACTTAAAACGTAGGATGAGACATGATGCAGTTTAGGCAACACAACTTTTTTTTCTGACAGAGATAACGCTTTTGACAGCCAGGTTCTCATTTTACACCTGAAAGCGGTGAGAGAATGTGAATAAAGACCCTTTTTCAAGGACTCGTTTATGACCACTCAAAGCAGGACTCGTACCAGTCTGAAGGACTAAAAGACCACATAGAGCACAATTATTTTTTTTTAAACCACTTACTATACGATTTATACCTTTCCCATTTAGAACATTTTGACTGCATTTATTCAATTACGACCACTTCACTTATAGATTAATCATAATGAATATCTGACAGCAACATGTTTTTTTTTTTGTTTGTTTGTTTGTTTGTTTGTTGCTTTAGGTCTCTTCCAACACAATTGAGGTTATATGAGAGACCGCTGAAACAAAAAAGCAAGCAATCTAACAAAAATAGTACAAATGTCAATCAAAATCATAACCTAAAGATATCATAAGCTAAATTATAAATAACCAAGAACAAACAGGCAGAGGATTTACAGGAAAAAAAATATCCCCTGTCAAAAATACAATCACAAACCAAAGAAGCAGGATAGGCTAGTAAAGAGAAGAAGAAACGACATCACTATCGGATCGTACACCCATGCGAACATCATAGGTATATGATTCAAGGGTGATGCTCCCATCCAACCACCCGCAACATGTTTTTACACTTAACACTATTGCTTTATCATCCGAGTACAATGCAATCTTATTTACCTCTGTTTCTGACAAGAATGTGTACTGGAGTCGTCATGCTTTGGCCACAGGCAGCAACATTAGCCTTTGCTTTTATCAGGATGCTCATGATGCCGAAGGAACCTCGTCTACAGAATATATAAATTTAAAAAATAAGTGTCCATTGTGTCAAAGACCACAATGTGACTTTAATACAGTTAACACTAACAACATCTTGAAAAATATGGTAATGCAAAGATGACGTAGGTATTGCTCCGTCAGTGGTCTGTCTGTGTGTGTAAATTATTTTATTTGTGTCTATTTATTGTTTCTTGAAAATGTGATGGTGAACAGACAACAAAATGTCTCAACCTTAACCATGAAAAAATTAATCGAAGTATAAATGGATTCAGAATCTAATACTGAGAAAGGAATTCACTTACTCAGCGGCCAGCATCAAAGGAGTCCCTTTATCCTTTACCAAGACATTAGGGTCAGCTCCAATGTCCAACTGTGAATAAAAAAAAAAAAAAAAAAATTGATAAATAAAAAATTATTTCATTCCCAGCGTTTCCATTTATCAGCAGTTGCACATGTATTACATCTTTTGGAATTACCAAGAACAGTTATTGGATCTGTAAATAATTGCAGTGGAAAAAAATAAAACTTTTTCAGACTCAAAATAAGCAATACAATGAGCAATATCAACAACGAAAATAACTCCCTTCAAGTTGAGTGATGAGGACAAGTATCAAATCCAACAATCCATCCACCTATCCACCACCAAGTCACCTGTGCCATTCCACCCACCCCCCTTCATAAATCTACCCATCAATCCAAGTTTCATCTTTACATCAATTAAGAGATCTGATTTAATAAAACTACCTCATATATATCTTTCTTCAGCATTACTGCTTTTAAATAAGGAAATGTTATATAAATTATCTGGAAATTATTTTTAAAAGGCAGGTAAAATATGTTTGCAGGCATGCAGGGCCAGTTTTTTAAATATTAATTTCCAAGTCTCAAGAGTGGCTGACAAATTTTTCAAATATCTTTTAATTGAGGCAAATGATTGTCGAGCTTTCATAACTGCAGTTTCTTTCTTCACAAAATAAGCAGAACATCAATGCAACACGTGACACTAAAGGAAAAAAAAAAAAATGGATGAGCTCACATTCATTTCTAATGAAGAAATTTTCTGTTGGATTCCCTTTCATTTAATTTTAAGCTTAGTGCAACAATCGAACGCTAGCTACATGCGGGCCGACACACAGTCTGTGGGCAGACAGTAGGCAGTGAATACGTTCACGTCCGGGTTAGTGTGGAGGTGGTCATAATTATTGACAAGATGGAATGCTGTCTGTTTTGTTTTGTCTTTGATGAAATAAGGACAATGGTTTTTTTTAAATAGACTCTCGTCGAGACACAAAATAAAACACTTTTATTTTATTTTTAGTTGGTTCTGTCTTTTGACGTTACGAATACATAATTTTTTTAAATATAATTTTTTTTTGTTTTTTTTAAATGTCAGAATTTACAGAGAAAAATCGTACTGTCGGAATTCCGATAATTGTCGGAAGATTTACAGGTCTGATTTTTAATTAAACATGGCAAGATTTAACTTCAGGTTTTTTTTCTTGTTGCTTGTAAATTTTTCAATATTTTTATTTCTACTTCGTACAGAAATAGCGTCATATTTTTCTCCATTTAGTTTCTCACACGCTATATTATAATAATAATAATAATAATAATAATAATAATAATAATAATAATAATAATAATAATAATAATAATAATAATAATAATAATAATAATAATAATAATAATATCATATTATCAAAAACATTTAAAAGATGAGATTACAGAATTACTTTTTAAATGTTTTTGTTTTTTGTTTTGTTTTTAAGGGTTTTACGGCGCTTGCAACACATTTAGGTTATATCAGCGCCAGTAAAAAGGAAGAAAATGGGATAGTAAAAAGTTCTAGAATTACAATTGAAGCATCTAAGAGAAAGTAAGACATAGGGGAACAAGGAACAAATAGGGATTAGATGTAGATTCCAAGAGCATATCACCAATGTACTTAGTTTGAGATCACCTATAAGTCTCATCCGGACACAAGAACAAAATCCAACAAAGAGGAATACACTCAAATGCTTACATTATACATTAAAAAATAACAAATATACTAATACATAACAGAGAGATGATTTACAAGGAAAAAAATATCATGTCCCAAAACAATAACTATGCATTTGACTGTTTCCCTCCCAGCCAGGACTCCGACCAAGGCCAGGAAAAAAACTAAGTAATCTCATTCCAAGTCAAAGACAGAAAGCATGTTGGAAAACAGATATAAGGGGATAGAAGACAGTGTGTACCTCCCTGCCCGCTATGGGAGGTCAGGATCCCCACCCAGACTTTTAAAATGTAAATTAGGGTAAAAATTTCTATGTAATGACAACACTACAAAAATGATGTAATTGAACCAACTGTATACTATAAATATTGCTTATCCATTCTGTTTCAACTTTAATATATATTTTTTAAATGCTCAATTGGTTCCTTTTTCATATCATCTAATGGCTTCTTGAGAATCAATTATTTAAATTGGGACTAGTCAAACAGGTAACATAATAGATCCAATCCATCAGAGAAGGAGGGCACCATCCCACCGGTACACTGGCAAAATGGGGTACTCTCAAATGTGTGTGTCCCTGACATAATCAGTCACATGGTGAACATTTTTGTTTTACGTTTTTTGTTGTTGTTTTTTTTTTTTTGGGGGGGGGGTTGCATTTTTTGAAAGTCCAATGTCTCCTGGACATTTTAATTTTTATTTGAAGCAAATCGGGTTATTTTTCATGAAGTTATGGCCATATGCATGGGCTAGGGTGTGAAACTTAATTTTGAGAAGATCGCTTCCAAAGTTGACAAGAGTTGAAATCGAGTATAATAATTACCTTCATTAAAAAAAAATTAAAATATTTATGAGTAGAATTCAATTAAAATATTTCATCAATATGTAGAAAAAGTTTGATTTAATATTAATGATTTTTATCATTTCCATAAAAATTGACCTCTTGACTAAAATTGTCAACATCTCTGTTCAAAGCTTTTCACCATGCGACTGATTATATCAAGGACGCCCACAAATGTTAATAATCAAAATATCAGCAGAAAAAGACATGAGAAAGGTAGGAGGGGAGGGGGGTTAGAAAAATCCATCTGTCTCCACCTCAGCAAATGACTATACACAGCAAAGACAAAACCGTTTGGTTTCCTAAAAGACGTCAAGCCACATGGAAGGAATGAAACGACATAGGGGGTTATAAAGGATAACAAGAGGCTGCTCATTGTTCATTGACTTAAGTTAAAAGACATCTGCTCTCCTCCACTTTCTTGAGCGGTGTGGGTTTTTTTTCCCCCCTTTTTTTTTTTGGGGGGGGGGGTGGTTTTGTTGATTTCAGTAATTTAAGAAATGCATTGACTTACAAGAGATTTGACAGCCATTTTTTTGTTTCCTTCCACAGCTAATATCAAGGGAGGCTTGTCATTTATATCTAACAGATTAGGGTTGGGTGAATGGAGCATGATCAGCTTTAGACCAGGTCCAATCTCAGTCTTGTTCTCCTCTGCAGATGCCTTCATCATGAAATGGAGTACTGAACATTTTCCTGCCAAAATTTTAGTAGATGAACTTTTGAAAGAGAAGAAATTGAATTGCTAATAAAATCATTAAATAAAAAAAAATAATTTCAAAGGTTATTGATTACAAAATTAAATAACTACAATATTAACTTTAGTTTTGGAATACAGTAAGCTGACCTGAAGTACCAATTAAACCGCATTTGATTTCTTTTTTAAATAGAGTTTTAAGACAATTGTAAGCCTGTAAAAAGGAAGGAGATGGGATGATTAAAACTTAAGTTTATGCATTTACTAGTGTAGCGGCCTGACAATCGCACTGAAGAGAAGAAGTACAATTGTAGTGAACCCACTGTCGTTTTTCTTGTTCTTTTTTTTAATTTTTTTTTTTTTTTTTTGGATGCAACATCATTCTGAAACTCCCTGAGTAAATAAGTCAGGGGTAACTACCAGATGTTTGGCACACCAAGCCATAGTGCTGAAAATGGTTGGCTGTTTTTCCCAGGCGATTTGAAACTCGAATTTTAAAATACACCAATGAATAAGATATCTGCATCGTTCAGTAAAATTTTTACAAGTCTATATAAACCAGAAATTTGGCAGTCATAGAGCAAAAACTGGTTGGTCTTTCTTTTTTCTTTTTTTTTTTTTTGTAGAAAATTTAAAAACTCAATGGCCAAAATGACTGTTCTGATCAATTTTCAATCAGAATTCGAGCCCTAAGCTCTCCGGGCTTTAAAGGAATATCTGGACAAAAAATCACAAATTTTAAAAAAGCTTTTTTTTTAAAAGAAAATATGAACAGAAATTAACCCTTGAACAATCAATCAGAATTGGGCAAACCCTTGTTCCACTCACTCACACACACACACACACACACACACACACACACACTCACTCTCTCTCTCTCTCTCTCTCTCTCTCTCTCTCTCTCTCTCTCTCTCTCTCTCTCTCTCTCCCTCTCTCTCTCCCTCTCTCCCTCCCTCCCTCCCTCCCTAATTTAAAAAAAAAATCAATCAATCAAAAACAGCCCAGGGAGCAGTTTCCCTGCTTTAAGGGATCTTCACTCATTGAACTATTAACAAATTGCCGATGGTTACATGCATAAAAAGCACACCTTCTTTTGTCAATAGGAGTATTTTGCAAGTACATTGTTAATACCATAATATGAAACTAACCTGAAATTAAGAAAAGAAAAATATAACATAAAAACAAGAACAATTCAAAAAATTACATTGTGAGAAAATATTTACCATCACTACAATATTGTGGTTCTTTCAAATCTGGCATATTTTTGGGTCCCACAACATCATTGATATTGGCATCGGCTAGATCCAAAAGTTCTTCTATAAATCCCAGGGCATTCTCAGCATTCTTTTTATCCTCTTCCTTGGACACCTTTATTTGATATGTCAATGCAAAAATATTTATCTAAATCATCAAAACCAACCAGATAATTTTTTAGCCAATGTAAATTACAGAACTCATTCAATACAGAACCTCAATACTGAGTCAATAAACATGTTACATAAGTAAAAGTGTATTGTATACAAATACCATAAGGGCCAGAATTTTAGAAAGAAGAAACTGAACACCCAAATGAAACCCCTTAGTCCAAACATTTAAATACACTTTAAAAATATTTAAATACACTTTATCATAAAATTATCATAAAAATGATATAACGAGTTTGTGTGTTTTCATTCACACACGCTACCATGTATTTTTTTAGTTTTGAGTGCAAGCATTATCAATATTTTTATAAAAAGCAAAATTGGGTCATGTTTTTATTGCATCACTACAATACCTGATTCAAATTTAATGACCTAGTTGACAAACAGTAAAGGTACGCCTCTTTGCTAATGACACAATTGCTTCCTGTTCATAAAATCCTTAGACGGTGCCTGCTGCTTTCCAAAATGACCTAAACAGACGAGCTGGCTGGGAGCAAAAGTTTAGCATGGAGTTCCACCCAAATAAGGCCTTTGTTTAATCCATAAAACATTAAACAAAAGTTAAAATTACATAACCACTCATAAAAATATATAACATCAGCCAAGTACTTAGGAATCGTCACTAAATCAAATCTGAACTAAGTCGAGCCAATAGTAATCATCACTGCAAAAGTCAATAGATCATTAGTTCCTTCAAAGAACAAATCTGAAGGAAAAGACATACAAAGCCCAAATCCAACCACATATTTAATATAACAGCACTGTATGGAACCCTCACACAAAAGCTCTTAATGAGCTAGCAATTGTTCAAAGGAGAGCTGCATGATTTGCATGATATAACTGTACCTCAAGCAAGAGTAACATTCTCAAGGACAAAACATTATTAGTGCCGTACAAAATAAGAGATATCTTTGTTTCCATTTCAAGCCTAGAACTTTAAAAACCCTCACATGTTTTAAGACCAGTAAAGCAAAACAACTTTATATGTCTTGCAGAAAATGTTATTTATACAGAGAAACATAAACGATTGGAACAGCCTTTTGCAAAAAAATTGCATCCTCAACCACCAACCATTCTTTCATAAAATGCATGTCCATTACTGCATAGTGTTAATAGTTTGATTTTTTCTCCACAAAACTCATGCACAAGTTTAAACCTTCATGGGTGAAAGCAGACAAAGAGAAGGAAAAGAAGAAGAGGAGGAAGAAATTAGACACCGAAACAATCGAACCTTGCACCTTGTCTTAGAATACATATAATTTCCCCGTACTCTCAGATACAATTACATGATCCCATGATTATTAAATACTTTTTAATATTAATATCAAGAGAATATAGAGATAATCTAATAGAAAATTATATTTTCTGTGCTCTCAGAAATTAAGTCAAAAAGAAGTGCTTATTTGTTACAAAATGAAGCGAATATGAACTACGAGCTGTACTAGCCCTGGCTTTGATCCTCTCCACAAACCTCATTGAAAATAGAACAATGCAGTTTAACAAGGTCAACATAAATTAACCAACAAAAAGTTTGTGTCAAAATTGACTTGATATCAGCACTTCAATTATCATATGGGCCATATGAAGAGTTCAGTGTAATAAAAAATTTGAGAAAAACAAGAGATGTTAATAATAGTGAGTGTGTGTTTAGGTGGAGGATAGTTATTAGGGTTGGTGCATTTAATAAAAATAATGCCGAACATATCTCAAAAAAGTAAAATGTTTCCCTCTTAACAAAATGTCAAATAATCTGAATCGAGAAGGGAGGAAAAAGTAATAATAATAAGTACCAGAATATCATATTCTTATACATCCAGCCATCAGGTAAAGAATGGCAATGAAACCTGCATGTATTAACTCTTAATACTCTTTTAATGGGCATACTAACAATTTTAAGAAATAATATACCATCCTATAGTTTGTAAAACGGGCAATTTAATTTAAAAAGCATTCTGATAAAGAACAAATTAAAAGTTTTATACTTTAGGTCATTTATTCAATCAATGTTTTTTCTCCAAACCTTTAAATCTTTATACACTTGACAAGCTCGGAGCAGAGGGGTAAAACCAAGGAAGTCTCTTGTGGCAGACATTTTCTTTAAAAATTCCATTGGGTCATCTGGTTGGACATTTTCTTGTTCTGGCTTGGGTTCATCGCTTTCCACCACCATAGCTTGTGATTCCTTTTCCCCATTTACATTATTTTCAACTGTTGGTTCTGTGGGTTTTACCTCATTCTCTAAATGGTTTTATCAAAGAGGAGGGAAAGGGGGGGGGGGGGGGTTACAAGTATGTTGAGAATACAATGAAACAGTGAGAAATTGTTAGTCTTGCTTTTAAGAGTTTTACAGCATTTTCAATACATTTAGATTATATCAGCGCCAGTAAAAAGGAAGAAAATGGGATAGTAAAAGAGTTACACCAGAATTACAATTAAAACACCCAAATAAAAGTAAGACAAAGGGGAATTAGTTTAAATAGGGAACAGGTGTACATTCCAAGAGCACATTATCAGCGTGAGATCACCTAAAAGTCTCATCCAGACAAAAGCACATGATCTCACTGAGAGGAATACACTCAAATAATTATAAACTATTATTAATATATTCAAAACAAACAAACAAAATAAACAATACATAACAGAGAGACGATTTACAAGGAAAAAATGATCACCTCCCAAAACTCTTAACTATATATTTTCCTCCTAGCTAGAATATCCGGCCAGAGCCAGGACAAAAACAAGTAATCTCATTCCAAGACAAAGACAGAAAGCATGTTGGAAAACAGATATAGGGGGGTAGAAGACACAGTAAGTGCCTCCCTGTCCACTATAGGAGTCAGGAACCCCACCCAGAAACAATGAGGAACACTTATCAACAGATCAAATAAAACTATCAGATATGAAATACTTAAATGATGATTGAAAACACAAGAGCAAAAATCTTAAGCAAATAGTCTTCAGAGAAGAGACCCTTTGAACACGTTTTTGGTCTTCAACTTCTTACATTCTAAGGGGGTTGAACCAGCTCTCTATTATTTTAAGAAAAGAAAAATTGGGACATTGGAATTTCAACAAAATGCCTTTATTATAGTGATAATGTCATACATGAACATAGCGTTGAAGAAATAGCAATACTAATGAATGGAATGGACTCAAATGCATACACCAATAATGGCTGACAATTCATCAATAAATAATAAATGAGATGATTTTCAAGAATAGAATTTCATCTACCATAGAAACATGACTGTTTCTCTCTTGAAAAAGTAACCTTGTCATCACGGCATTGACAAAACAAAATAGTAAAATTCTGGGCAAAAGACCGAAGCCACATAAAGGAGAATAGAAGAAAATTTAATTGTGAATGCTACAATGGAAGGCATAGGGCCCCATCAGAGACAAATTGGCGGGCAATAAACTAAAAATCTGTAACAAGTTTCTCTAAAAATACTTGAATTTGAAGGTAAAAAATCTGCATCAAATGAACGATTTTGACATTTATTCATCGAAGATGATTTGTCACTTTAAACTGTTAAAGAAAAAATGAATAGTAGTTCAATTTGGAAACAAATCAATTTGTGAGTAGCAATCAGACTCCACCTTCAGAAGAAATGAGGTATAAAAATGAAAAATATAGAAAGCTTATTATTTCTAGTTCTTACCCGAGACTTCAGTATCAGGTTTTGAGACTGTGTCTATCTCCATTTTGTCCCCACCATCACCATTTGCGTCCACAGATCCAATTTTTCCATTCTCTTTAACCTCCTTTTTCACAGATTGTTGAGGAGTGGATGGTTTTGATTTCTAACAAATGTCACCAAAAAAAAAATTAAAAAATTTATATATATGAGCCAAGGTCAAAAGGTGCCCGCCTGATACCAGTGTTAAGAAAATTTGATTTTTACTTAATTATGGGCTGTTTTTATTGGGTTAATGCTTGTAATCAATTGATAATATGAAGAAGAGATAAAATGAGATAGCTCAACATACTCTGTTCAACAGAATATGAAATAAACAACTTGAAAGTGAAATTTGAATGCTGTTTGGCATGGGCTTAGAACGAGGTCAACGCATCACCTTTTAGAAATCATGTAGAAATTAAATGTGATGCTTTAGCTCACGTGATTGAAATTTAACTAATAGTATAAAGTCAAAATTTACTTTTAAACGCAATTGCAGTATATTACATATCTGAATAAGTTTCATATAGATTTCTTAAAAAGTTGGTGTTGCTTGTGACCTTTGGTGTCATCAAACACAGCACAATACTAAGACTCGACACGAAACTTTAAAGCTCACGTTTAATGTTTATAAAATGTTTTATTATGAGAAAAAAGCATAGATTTACTATCTGAACTCAAATCTTGGAGTAAATGTATACCGTTTTACCGATATTGAGGTTTATTGGTTTTGGTGTCATTTGTCACAAGCAACACGACATGCGTGAACACGTGGAAGTTTGTTTCGTTAAATGGCGATTCGCAATTTTGATCCACCCTTCTTACCAGCCTTTGAAGTGCAGCACTTTCCTTGGCCTTTCCAGCGTGGCTCCAGGGAGAAAAGGTAAGTTGAACTTTGGTGTCATCGCTATTTTACATTGTCACAAGCAACACTTTATATTGGATATTACAAAGTGCCACCAAAAAAATATGTTTTCAGCTGTTATTCTATTTACAAATATGATATTATGACATCTCACATAAGACCGTGATTTTGACACAATTAATTATTTCCTTGTAATTCTAATTTTTTATGTTTCAGGGTCGTATCAATCAAGGAAAAGACAAAACTCAAGCTTTTGACGAATCCAGATAAATAGAAGGGTTGTCAAGAAATTTGATTTGATTTACTATTAACACACTAAATTACTACAAACTAGCAGATTTGAGCAGTAGGGCGGATGTTACGGTATGGTTACATGATTTCATTACCATGGCTGATATTTATCTAGAGTTTGTGTGACTTCTGGTACTTTTTGTGACCATTGGTGTCATTGCTTAAAATGTCACAGGTGACACTTAAGTTTGAAGTTTCTAATGTATTTCTGTTTTCATGTTCTTCAAAGCTTTAAATTTCATTGAATTACATTTTAACAGGCTATATTACATGTGTCCAGTTGCTATTCTTGATTTATTGAGGCAAAATTGCGTTCTAGTGCCGATTTTGACCAAAGTAATAGCAACAATGGTATTACTAATTTCTAGGTATATTTCCAATTTAGAAGTATTTAGTTTCTTAAAATATTATTGAATTTCATTTTAGAGTAGGTTATTGTGCTTTTTTGACTGAAAATAATGATATATTATGGACGAAAGTGTGATTTGGTGTTGCTTGTGAAATAAGTAATGGTGTCACCGGTTTATGTCACAAGTCACATTCAGATGCTCTAATTTCCATGTATATTTCTATTTTTGAAGTCTTTGGTTTCTGAAATATTATTAAATTCCATATTTAACTGTGGTTATTACACTGGTTTGACTGAAATTAATGATATATTGTCGAAATTGAAATTTGGTATTGCTTGTGACATAAGTAATGGTGTCATCGGTCTAATGTCACAAGTGACACAATGTCGCTAAATAAGATATGCTTTGGTAACATTATTTCCCTACATTTTATTCCAAAAGTTTCTGAACATTGCTGGTAATAAACATATGCAATATTGTTGTTGTTGTTAATGTACAAACATTTTTATGAAATAATATATTTGCATTCTATGTTGCTTGTGACCGATGACACCAAAAATCAACATTTTCTCCAATAGTTGGTAACACTATTGTACTATGATTGTTGTTAATTGTGTCTTTTTGTCTATAACTTACAAAATAAAGTTTGATACTCAACAAAAATCATTTGGTTATTGAGTTTTTTGTCTCATTTTGGTGTCACCGGTCACAGGTGACACCAGCAACCTATAGGTATTGTTGACGATATTATGCTGCGTTAGACCTTAAAGTTATCTAAAGGGCCTTTGATTCATGAAGTGCAGGGTTTTTGCTACATATATAGCAACATGAATGGACTATTATGTCACTTTTATTTTCAGAAAAAAAATTGGCACCTTTTGACCTTGGCTCATATATATATATAAATCATCAATTGCAAGTCAAACTATTATTTTCATAATTTCTAGAATATAACTAAAATATCAATACATGCAATGGAAACATAAATGCAATTGAAAGCTTTTAAAAACTGGAAAGAAAAAAAAAAAAGAATATAAAAATAATAATAATAATTTAAAAAATAAAATAATAATAATAATAATAATAATAATAATAATAATAATAATAATAATAATAATAATAATAATAATAATAATAATAATAATAATAATAATAATAATAATAATTTATTTTTAAATATTTAAAAAAATAAATTAATAATAATAATAATAATAATAATAATAATAATAATAATAATAATAATAATAATAATAATAATAATAATAATAATAATAATAATTTATTTTTTTTAAATAGGGTCGGAATCGACATTGCTTCGAACAGTCAATATTAAATTTATGCCACAGACAGCACAGAATTACTGGCAAATCTAAAAATCATTAAACTATTTTTAGACTGATATACAAGAAACTTGCAAAATATATCAGGCTAATTGTACCATCCGTTAACTCAAATGAATACAAAGAAAATCTGCTAGATAGTAATACTCAGTCCTTGATGACGCAATTTTAAATCTCTCTTGATGACCTGACCAATCAAAATGCAGGATTTGTGACACACAAACACACACACACACCCAAGCACACACGGCCTCTTTACCCAATTCGTGCTAGTATGATAATCAAAACAGATAGAGTGCCTTCATTTCTCCTAAAATAATGCGATTTCTCCATTAATTAACAATGGTGCATCTTAACAGGTCGTTTTTATGGACATTCATTTATCGATACTGTGCGGTAGTCTTCATGATTCGTGTTCGTATAACAAAGGCATTGGGCAGAGTGTGTAATCCATTGCAAAAGATATTACGATATCTATACAATTTTGTTAATAATTTTTAAAAGATTATAAAACAAGCGCTGATGACGTCTGACTGAAATTTAAAACTACAAGATAGAAGTAACATTAAAGATAAAATAATCTTTTAGAAAGACATGATTGGATATCATAATTAGCTAGGTGGCTCCTTGGTGTAGTGGTTAAGCTGTCCGACTTGAGCCTTTAAAATACTGGGTTTTTATTTTATTGGGGGAAAAAAACATCATTTTTAATATTGTTATGGTCATTAGATATTTTTTAATAAAATTATTGTCCAATAAAAAATTGAAAAAAACAACATTGGTATTTTCATTATTGTTATCATAGTTTATGATACTTTATCGTTATCATCTATATTTGTTTACCTTGTCTGTTTGTTTGTTTGTTGTCATTTTTAGGGGGGTCATTTAAAAAAAAACTTTTTGTCATATTTAATAATAATAATAATAATAATAATAATAATAATAATAATAATAATAATAATAATAATAATAATAATAATAATAATAATAATAATAATAATAATAATAATAATAATAATAATAATAATAATAATAATAAAAAATAAATAAATAAATAAATAAATAAATAAATAAATAAATAAATAAATAAATAAATAAATAAATAAATAAATAAATGAATGAATAAATGAATGAATGAATAAATAAATAATAAAAACAATTTAAAAACTTTCAATTTTGTTCAAATCAATCAAAATATTTCATTAAACAACTGAATTATTGATCAAATTAAGGATTAAAGACTTGACTTAAAACATATTACTACTCACATTCTCAACCAGAATTTTCAAGATAGGTCGGAGATCGGTAATACAACATTTTTCTGCCATGAGATGTAACACAGTCTTCTCATCTTTGTTTTGTTCAGGAGTTATATATGCACCTTGCTCAACCATGAATTTAACAAGATCCACATTAACCTGCAGAATGTGTCATTATTGAATTAATATAAATAAATTCTTGAAATGAATATGTCATTATCCCAAGTTTAAATTTTGCTTTCAAAAAGGTAGACTGTAAAGCCAGATCAACTTCAAATAAAAATATGAGGGTGAGTCACAAAGTATAGAGACTCTGCTTATTGCTTAAAAACAAACTGTTTCAATACCATGCATCATACCTCAAATTAAAGCTTAATATTAGCCGAGTAAAACGCTACTTCTCAACATAGTCTCTGCCTCTCTCGATAGCCACAGTCCACCTTTTTGTAAGGCCACGTATTCCATCCTCTTAAGACAATTGAATGAATTTTCAACCAATTTTTCATTGCAGTCTTGGCTTCTTCATCATCTTCAAAGTGATGCCCCCTCATAACCTCCTTCAATGGACCAAAAAGATGGAAGCCTGAAAGTGTCAAGTCTGCTGAATACGAAGAGTGAGACAGCATTGTCTATTGATTACCTCCCTTTTCCTGACACGTGTGTGGAAGGACATTTTCATGAAGAAACAGTACTCGTTCCATCTCCAAATCCGTTATAACTCGTCGAATTCTTGCTTTCAGTCACTTCAATGTCTTATTTATACCTGCTATTTCATCAGATCTGATCAATGCTTCTGTCTTTATTTGATTCACTGAGTTGATATTGCTTGGACGGCGATCATCACAAGATTTAACAGATAAAGACATGGTTGAGGGGGTTTCAGATTAGGTGTGTGTGTGTGTGTGCTGCCAGTATAATTTTTCATCATGGTCAACTCGTCAACATTTTTACTATTCTCTAGCTAGATCACTTGTATGCTTAACCCTTCATATTCTTTGTTTCTCACTTGAAGCAGTAATGGTGGAATATTCCTCAGCTGTCCACTTAGTTAAGCATCTGCAATTTGTTGCTTTTGTTCCACACTTTTATTTTTCAGACCAAGCCGTGATGTTCCTCATCCCCTCATAGACCTATTCAAAACACCCACTACTACATTCTTGACATGGTCCATATCTGCTTTTCTTACATCTCTTGAGATTGGGGATCTTATTCGTCACTGAAACTCCTTTCAGCGCATGGCATGTCATCAGTAGAGAAAGACAGCTGTGTGCATTCATGAATGATGAGCTTTTTCCTCCTTGTCAAATACTCATACTCATAGTTCTTATAGAATCTATTCATTTGGTAAATTTCATGTCTTTTCAAAACATCATCTTTAAATCATCCTTCTACCATCAGTTTGTTCAGGTACATACAGACTGCTGAGCGGTGCAATTCAACAATAGGATGCCAATAAGTGGATGTCCAGCAATGGGATGAGGGTCCCAAAGCCTCGTTGACAACACATCTACATGTGCCATCATCTAAGTTGTCACCATTTGTCAGTGACCTACGGGTTCATGACCATTACCTCTTCATTTGTTATTCTTGTGACTCTACATACAAATAGTTTGTTGAAGATAATGCAGACTTAAACTCTATGTATTCCAAGGTATTCTCTTCTACAAGAGTTCGGCTTTGGATTGTTGTCATGAAGGCAATTATTGCAAGGGCTTATCAGCGATTGAAGGAAACAATTTAACAGGATGTGGGTGAATTAATTATTAAAAATGGGACTTATATTGCTCTTATATGGTGCATTTGATATATTAAACCTTTATTTGACTTGATCTTACAATTACTTCCTTTTTTTTCTTTGGTTCGATAATTTTATCTGGTTGACCGTTATTGACTGTGTTTTTAACTCGATCTCACAGTTATCGACTGCAGTATGACTATATATGTTATATCCATGAATAGTTTTAACACTTTTTTATTCTTTTAAGACTACCAAAGTAATCTGTGGAGGTTCAACAGTTTCTTATGATTTTTTGAAAATCGCATAATTTTGGAATTTGTCAATGATAGCCCCAAATTTCATCTCATTTCAAAAGTTTGTTTATTTCATTTGGTTAAGTGGTAAATTTCATTCAGTCTTTGATTTACTGTTTACTTTGGGGTATTTTTGAGCTTTCTACTACCTTTGGTTATATGTTTATGAATTTTTTAAATTTGCTAAATTGGAAAAAGTGATTGTTTCCCTTGATTGTGCAAAATAGCAAAAATTCAGTATTCGGGGCCCAATAGCTCTTATAGATTTACAATTGAAAGCACACAAGAAAAAGTAAGACAATTTAGTTTGAGATCACCTAAAAGTGTCATCCAGAAACAAACACAGTTCCCACTGAGAGAAATACACTCAAAATGTTTACAAAGCAATATATATTTAGAACAAAAAAATATGTAACAGTACAAAACAGATGATTTACAAGGAAAAAAATATTATCTCCCAAAACTATAACTATACATTTGACTGTTTCCATCCCAGTCAAGGACTCGGCCAGGGCAAAACTAAGTATTCCCATTCAAAGACAAAGACAGAAAGCAACTCAGAAAAGTAGATATAAGGGGATAGCGATGCAGCGGGACCTCCTGCTCTCCATGGGAGTACTTTTCAATTGACTTGGATCCTATCCAAAGGGTAGCAAAACATTTTTTGCTTAAATGCTAAAAAAAAAACATGATAAATTCCCAGCTCTATGGTCATTTGGTTATTAAAGAGTCTACGTATGTGCGGCTATGTGGTCTAGTGATATGGCACTCGCTTTCGGATCGGAAGGTCCTGGGTTTGAGCCTCGCTCGGCGCATAGTCCTTGGAGAAGGCTCTTTACTCACATTCTCTCACCGTACCTAGGTGTAAAATGAGTAATAGCGTTGTCTCGTCAAAAAAAATGTATTATCGCCTAACAGGTGTCATGACCCGTCCTACATGTTAAATGTTACTGTTGGCCAGGGACCCCTTGTAAAGCGCTTTGAGCACATTTAATGGATATTGCACTATATAAAAGCTCAATATTTTTTTTTTACTTAAAATATGTTGCCATCAGTACCTGTTCAATGGCAAGCATGAGAGGTGTTTTTCCCTCCTTGTTCTTCAGCTTTACATCACAACCTGCATTAATCAAAATCTCAGCAACCTTGACACTCAGTGCTTTGGCCTCTTCATCAATTTCTGAAACCTGTCGATGGCAATAAACAAATTTGATAGTCCTTGAGATAATGAGTAGCATGGTGAAAAGCTTTGAACGCAAGTGGTCAATTTTTAGAAAATGAGTTATCAAAAATCATTAAATCAAACATTTTTCTACATATTGATGAAATATTTTAATTGAAATCTCCTAAATATTTTATTTTAATTCTTTTTATGAAGGTAATTATTATACTTAATTTCAACTCTTGTCAACTTTGGAAGCAATTTTCTCAAAATTAGGGATTCACACCCTAGCCCATGCATATGACCATAACTTCATGAAAAATCACCCGATTTGCTTCAAATAAAGATTAAAATGCCCAGGAGACATTGGGCTTTCAAAAAATGCAAAAATACGCAAAAACAAAAATTTTCACCATATGACTGATTATGTCTGGGATGCACACAAATGACCTCTCCACGCCAATAAACAAATGAGTTATCCATTCAACATTAAATTACAAGAAAACTATTCTGGCAATGCATAATGATGATGATGATAGTAATGCTAACAACAACGACAATGACAACAATGATGATGATGATGATGATGATGATGATGATGATGATGATGATGATGATGATGATGATGATGATGATGATGATGATGATGATGATGATGATGATGATGATGATGATGATAATAATAATAATAATAATAATAATAATAATAATAATAATAATATAAATCTCATTGAAATTCTACTCCCAACTGCCAAAAAGTTTTTTAATTATAATTTTTTTCTTCTGTTCACAAGATAATAGTTCTTCAGATTTTGGTATTAACCTCAGAAGAAATAGCATGGTTCAACCAGTATTGCTGTTCCTCTTAAATTTAGATAACATAAAATAATACATACCCCATAAATGCTTCTAGTCTTGAGACTATTTTGTGCCAGATAGTGGAGCTGTGATGAAATGAAAGGAAAAGCAAAGGTTATAAACAACCTATACAGTAATGCTCTAAATTTTGCAATCTGAATTTAAATAAGTAATTTATATTTCTAAAATTGTCAACAATAACAATTTGCCAGTGTGCTATGAATATTCCAATATATTTTCTTTTAATCAATAAATCAAAAGAGTCAAATAGATTAAATGCAGATAACATTAGATATATCACTCTAATCCAGTTCCTTGAAAAGAGGATGATTGACAAAAGGTACCCACCATAATCTAATTTAATGAGATTTGACAGTAATATTCAAGATACCACTTCCTTAAGCATCCAACATACCGGGCTCATTCCTTTGACATCTACAATAGAGGCATCAGCCTTGCAGGTATCGATGAGATAGCTGATCTGATCATCTAATCCTGTCACCAGACGAGCTCCAGCAGCAACACTTAATAAGGTCCTTCCTAAAATATAGTGCAAGCAGAAAGGTTTATTTAAAAAAAAAAAAATTATGTCGAAAGTTGTGATGCATTGTTATTATTAGCAAATACAATAGAAGGCAGTAACTGGAATGCCACTAAATCTGAACCACTGCTTCATTGGATTAACAGTACCATCCTTCACTGACCCTAATCAGCACCCATCCCATTCCCCCCATTGCTTGACCTCAATATTCTGAACGTTTTTTATTTAAATGTAAATCAAAATAACACATGCACTTCCACATCAGTGCTGATGGTAACAAAAGTGAAAAAGGAGGAACACTGTCTATAAGCTCCACTGCATTAAACCCCCTCTTCAGAGCAATTGATATGATAAATTGTCATTGATACTCTAGCTAACTTCTGAAGGAAACTGTACCACACATCAACTTTCTCACTGTCAATACATTGATTGGAGTGGAGGGGGGAGGGGGGGGGTAATCTAATTTTTTTTAAAGGAGGAAATTCCTCAAAGATTTCGGCGGATCAAAAGAAAACCATCAGAATGAAGAATTGCCCATGCCAAGTATGGAGTGTTTCCTTCCTTCTGTTTTTAACTTGGTACAGTCAAGGTTATAAGCTCGTTTCAGTTCATGGTTCATTTTTTCTTTAATGAGTCTCTTACACCATTTTGACAATAATTTTCTAAATGCTGGTGTGCTGAACAAGAATAATACAGTATACATAATTCTTCATATATAATTTATACTGTTTAATGAATCAATGAATAAATTGGTCTGTCATTTGACAGCAAAATTGAGTCTATAACTTGGGTCTTTCTATATAATTAATATGCAAGTTGCTAGACTTAACACATTTGACCCTTTCAAGGAACAATAAAAAATTAATGAGCACAAGTAATAATGTTGAGACAAGATTGGAACTGACGAAAGTGTTGTAAACCATGGTACAACAAATTTCATGTGTCTTCAATCCGTTATGTAGACCTGTAAATGAGGTCTATAAAAATTGACTGAGACTGAAACTGAACCGCTCTGAAACTCTTCGTACCGTATGTCAGAAAAATCCAAAGAATCAAAATGAATAGTAAACAGCAAGCTCACTTGAGCAAAACAATGGCAGAAAACTAATTTATGTGGGAATTAATTAGGCTACTCACAATTGTTTCTTATAATTAGGTACCCACATCAGTGAAGAAACGGTCAACCGGTTTGTTTACAACATGAGGCAATCGAGATGTGCTTGTAGCAATCATATAACTTTCGATTTGAAGGTGTCTTCATAACGCACTTCCGGCTTTCGCATTAAACTTTTTCATACTTTTAGGTTCTACCAAATAAATGTGGTCAATTTGGCTTAGAAGAAACAGTGAAATTTATCGCTCGGCAGCTCAGTTAAAATTGGCTACCATTGGGATCACGACAGGTTTGGAAAGTGAAAAGATAATTTCACGAAGGCTGTGTGAAAATACACTGGGGTGTGTTCAGACACGGCAATTCTAAGAAGCGTCGCTGAGCCTTGGCAATATATCCATCGTAAATATAAACGGCCCTTGAGCTATGTGTAGCGCTGTGGAACATTCCTAATTACTTCACGGTCATTCGACTACGATTCATGAATTCTTTCTTTCTTTTTCATTTCTTTCTTTCCTTTTTTAAAATATTTGAATTTGACGAATTGACTGATTTCAGTTAATTGACTGAGAATTTACAGGTCTAGTTATGTTTAGAGGTATGAATTTATCACCATCAAACACGGTTATTCATTTTTTCCACAATGTGCATACCTCCTATTTGAAAACTTCAAAGTCAGTAACTGACACAAAATTCATCAGTAATAAACGGTAAAATGTCAGTAATACTATACTAAACCAAACCAAAAAAATGCTACATACAACCTTTTATACCTAAAATAAACTTTGTAGTTGATGGCCACCACTATAAGTTGGCTAAACTTCAATATCATGGACGTGAAACTTAGCAGTAGCATTTCGAGGAATTTTTTTCCCTCGTTAACACTGCTGTAACTTTAGGGGGAAAAAAAACATTTTTTCTAACACTGCAACCAAATTGCTGTGAAATCAAAATCCATAATATTTCTATAATTTATGTAAGTCCGTAATTGTCATCAAATTTTTGTAACAATTACGGATGATCCGTAAAAGTAGGCAGGTATGTAATGAGTGCTAATGAGATATTATCACTCAATTCACTTTACATCTGTCATGTCTAGACACCTGTATAGTCAAATGATGAAAATGAGAGGACAACATTTCAGACAAGCAACTTGAAGGAACTTCTTTATTACTATTGTTATAGCTACCAGAACAAACATATCTAGTCTTGATAAATTGTTCCAAATATGAAGGCATCCATGGAATTGGCTGAGTGGAATGATTAATTGCGCTGTTCCATTATAAGCAAGTTTAAATTTAACTGATAGAAAGACTATAAGATATACTAATGGATTTCAGAAAACAGTGACAATGACCAAATAATTTCTCTATATATTTGTTATAAATAATATGAAATTGAATGTAAGCTTCAATTTTATTACAAGAACAGATCAAATGAACGTTTCAGGTTTCCTTTATCAACAAAACAGGATGGATGAATGAAACACTACAGATGAATGAGATACTGTGGTCGTGACGTTGTTACGATGAATAAACAAAACATTCCTGCCAACCAATGTTTTATCTCATTCATCTATAGTGTTTCATTCATCCTGTTTTGTTGATAAAGGAGAAACCGAAACGAGAGTGCTGTTCTGTGTTGGCAGTTTTTGAAGCATGAGCTGAGAAGCTAACACAATCCCTGAATAACCTTGTCCATGAATTGTGATGATGCTTCCATTTTAGAGTGTCCAGTGTAAATGTCACTGTGTGGTAGGTGATGCCTATCGAAAATGTCAACCACAGCATTGAAAATTGTTGCCGAGTCTGCTTTGTTTAGTTCCACTGATGCAAGATGTTGAACCCTAATCGATCCTTGCTTGAAATAACTAACTAGGATTGAAAGGACCTTCCTATTAGAGCACATAGCTTCATCTATGTTTAATGAAAAAGGAGTGCTCTGAAGGTCTGCAGAAAGTGTCATGGTGATTGTCTTGGAAAGGCCAAAACGAATTTTGTAGACTGCAGATGAAGCACTTAATTTTAATCCAGACAGGGCCTGTTGATCTGTACTACATGCTTTGGCAAAGTGGACAATAACAGGGGCATGGGACAACGGAATTGAATTTTCTGCCATAACAGCTAAAATCATAGCCTCCATGGATGCCATTCTGTCAGCAAATGGCACCCTTGGTGCTGGTTTAGGCTCGGCTGGTACTGAAGGCTGTTGCTCCTGGACTGGTTTGACAGGGGATGGTTTTGACAATGTTTTGAAAATAGGAAATAAATTCTTTTTTGGTTGAGAAGAAGGCTGCACAAAACTACCAAGACCATAATTTGACTGCCTGATTTTCAACTGAGTGACATGGCTCTCTTGTCTTCAAGTGATCTTTAAGAGTACTCAAACCCTTACCTTTGTGGGTAAAGAGTGAATGACACCACTCACAACTGGCCTTTCCGTTAACGTTGATCTTCAAGATACTGTCACCAATTTTAACTACACCTTCTTCCTCGAGCCACTGAAGTTTAAATCTATTCCTACAGTCCTTGTCTATTTCCTTTACTGTTGCCTCTTCAGCTTTTGTGAGTACTTGATAACTGCTAGAGGCCATTTTACCAGATATAATCTAAGCTTCTTAACTTAGGTTTAGATTGAAATTAAAATTTGATCAGGACCTTACCACCACACGCGAGTCTACTAATCACAAACTACAGTTCATAAAGCATTTACTTAGCTCAGCTCAGGTTACCACTTCGATCCCGTCTAGAACGGTCAACCAAATAGATACAGAAGATTCTAGGCAGATTTAGATCAGGAATTGGAATTTGTATTCTGTGACTGGAACAACAGTTTAGATCCACAATGAAAGAAGACAACGCGGAGCACCAGGTTCGTGACTTCCACTGTTTTCTCGATTTGCATTTTTCACGAGGTATCTCGCTGGTCGGCTTGATTAGACTTCCACGCTTCGTGACTCACAACCCGCGACACAATCAGAGCGGATTTTCGGAAAATTTTACAACCACAGAATTTCACGGATGCGCGGAAAACTGTGATCCCTGGTAAAAGACTCACCTGTATCAGATCTGAAGTTGATATCAACGCCTTTATGGTTGAATAAATATTCCACCAGACCATGATTGCCCATCAAAAATGCAATGTTTATTGGAGTTGTCTGGGGACCCAAAAAAAATTGCAATTCAAAGCATTATCTAAATGCCTTTATTGAATGCACAACAAAATAAATTTTCAAGTATATCTATCACTATTGCAATCAATACAGGAACCAACATAACGTTAATTTTTTAGGGATAGAAGTATGTTTCTTACAACACTTAAGAATCCAAAAATTCCAGAACTAGATTTGAAGAGAAGCAATGTAAATAACTTGGCCTATCAGAGGCGAAATTTCCCCTCTGAATAGTTTTAGAAATATTTTACTCATGAGCTTAAAAACTATTCCAGTTTATATTCTCTTATGCAGGGGTGAGAATGACTGGTCATAAAAAAAAGAGGAAATTTTTCAGAGCGTAGATCATGACCCACCCATGCAACTATAACTTATAAATTTGATTTCATTACAATTTAATGAGATGCAATCCAAATGTGTCTGGCAGCAATTTCTGACACCACTCGGATGAATTTCAAAAGTTGAAAGTGTAATTACAACATATGGTGGTTGTAGAAGTGGTGATGTTAGAGATGATGATGTGGTTGTCGTTGTAGTAGTAGTGGTGGTGGTAGGAATGATGTGTAGGTGGTTGTGCTAGTAGGTGATAGGGATGATGATGTGTGGTTGTAGTAGTAGTGGTGGTGGTGGTGGGGATGATGTGATGATGGTTGTAGTAATGGTGGTAGGGATGACGATGTGATGGTTGTACTAGTAGTTGTGGTAGGATGATGTGGTGGTGGTGGTGGTTGCGGTATTAGTTGCAGGGATGTGTTAGTGGTGGTAGAAATGGTGATGTGTAGGTGGTTGAGCTAGTAGTGGTGGTAGGGATGATGATGTGATGGTGGTTGTCCTAGTAGTGGTGGTGGGGATGGCGATGTGGTGGTAGTAGTAGTAGTTGTGGTAGGTATGAAGATGTGGTGGTTGTAGCAGTAGTTGTGGTAGGAATGATGATGTGGTGGTTGTAGTAGTAGTTGTGGTAGGGATGATGATGTGGTGGTGTTGTGGTAGTAATGGTGGTAGGAATGATGTGGTGGTGGTGGTTGTAGTAGCAGTGATGCTAGGGATGATGATGTGGTGGTAGTTGTAGTAGTTGTGGTTGGTATGATAATGTGGTGGTTGTAGTAGTAAAGGTCTTAGGGATAATGGTGTGGCGGTGGTTGTAGTAGTTGTGGTAGGGATGGTGATGTGGTGGTGGTTGTAGTAGTAGTGATGGTAGGGATGATGATGTGGTGGTAGGGGAGGTGGTGGTTGTACTAGTTGTAGTAGGGATGTTGATGTTTGGGTGGTTGTAGTAATATTGGTAGGGATGTTGATATGGTGGTGGTTGTAGAGTGGTGATAGGATTGATGATGTGATGGTTGTTGCAGTGGGGGTGGTAGGGATGATGATGTGGTGGTGGTTGTAATGGTAGTAGTGTGAGGGATGTTGATGCAGTAGTGGGTCTTTTTTATTCTTGTATCTTTTTAATTGAAAAAGGCAGAATTGTGATACTGATGGGCGGAGATAAACCACCATTTAGGCTGAGGATTCTCGGCCCTGCTTATGACATATAGTGACCACTTTTCTATTTGGCTGCTTTCATTAACATTTCTCTAAAAAGAAAACAGCTAAGCGGTGAATCTTTTAAAATAGAACACAAGTCAACTCAGTGTCTTGACAAATTGAGAAGACTGCCATAACCATTATCTCTGCCAAGGGTTTTCCATAAGATTGTTCTTACTATGTGTTGAGACAGGGACATGTTTCTTTGTATGACAATGGGGTCTTGTATGGCATTCGGCTTCTGACATGTCAGAACAGGTTCGAGTCCCACTGTGGAGGCACAAAGCTGAGTCTTTGGAAAAGATTCTTAATCCCCTTTCTCTCACCATATTTGGGTGCAAAACGCGTTAGTGGTGTTCCTGGTCTTTATCAATCTCATCACTCTCAAAAAAAAATGTTTAATAGTATCCTTTAACATTGTGTCTCATCTTACATAAGTTTTAATGGGACCCTTGTAAAGAACTTCAAGCATATTAAGAGGATATCATGCGATATAAAAGCTCAGTGTTTTTTATATGAAAAAAAAAACAAAAAAACTTTGATGAGGGTCAACTCGTCACCAGTGTAAGGACTACCTGTATAATGAGGACAATTTGCCTTGAAAAGGAGAGTGTCCTTCAGGAAGTTAAATCATGGAAAAAAGCTTATTACCTGCCAATCATTTGATAGATCAGGCTTTGCTCCAGCATCTTTCAGTAGGAGTTTCAGACAAAACTGCCAACCATATGCAGCTGCGTAGTGGACAAGACTATTATTGGAAGAGTCTACTCTGTCAGGATCTGCTCCAAGTAATAACAAGTAAGATGCAACATTGGCACAGCCATTGATGATTGCATGAGTAAGAGCCGTTCTTTTCAACTTGTCTGAAATTATCCAAAGAGATTTTGAGGAAACAAATTGTACATTTGCTGTACTTAATCAAAAAAGGAACAATCAGTAAAAGGAACAATCAGTGAAAAAAACAATGGGGAAAAAAATCTTTGCAAATATTCAATCTGCCTAAGGATGGAGATCAAACCACAAGCAAACACCTTAATTTTACGAAAAGCATAATACACTCAACTTTCTGTTTTACATCATTATTACACATATTTAGATAAAATAAATAGATGAATAAATAAATAAATAAATAAATAAATAAATAAATAAATAAATAAATAAATAAATAAATAAATAAATAATTAAATAAATAATTTTTAAAAAATAAAGTAAAATAGAAATATCAATAACCAATACAATAACAACAATATTACCAAGAACTTCAATGCTGGCTCCACTCTGAATAAGCATGCGAACAACATTGAGATCCCCTCGTTGGGCAGCCAACATTAGAGGTGTTACTTTATCATGCCCTGCAGATAAAGGTTTGTTGATATCTGCACCATGCTTGATCAAGGCCTTTATTGCGTCCTAAAAAAAAATTCATTAAAATACAGTAAACAGGACATAATTATTACTGCTTTTTTTCTGATTTGTGGCTGTATCTCTATTAATATGTGGAATTAGAGATTGAAACTTTGCAATTTTATGGCAAATTTCTAAGTGAATATGATGAAGACATCAGAAGAGTTCCAACTTATATTGTTTTAGAGCTGTATGAATACTGTCAACTATAATTTGTTTTAAAATATATAAATTGATCATTTGGTATATTTCCAAAGCCATATGAAAAATGCCTACTAAATTATTATCAATCAAAAAAAGTTCTGAGGCCATGATTTCTGTTGTGTGTGTGTGTGTGTATGTGTGTGTTGAGAGAGTGAGAGAGAGAGAGGAGAGAGAGAGAGAGAGAGAGAGAGAGAGAGAGAGAGAGAGAGAGAGAGAGAGAGAGAGTGTGTGTGTGTGTGTGTGTGTGTATGTGTGTGTGTGTTTTACACAGAGAGAGAGTTAATTTACTGTGACAAACAGTGAAATTGGACAAGTCTATTTCAAAGGGGACAAAGATTATTAAAAAGTCGGAATTATCAACTGATTATTAAAATAAAATTTGATTGCAGACAAGGAAGGTAAACACCCCTCCAGTCACAGGACAATGAAAAAGTCAACGTGTTTGACCAAAATTGGCCACATTGAGAATCTTATTTTTTTTAATGTATCTTATTTATTTTAGCCTCAGTGACATTTATCCTAGTCTATTCGGTTTTTTGTTCATTAAAATCAATTAAGTTTATCAAGAAGTTCAGAGTCTTTGTGACGTTCTATTTAGCCATGTTTGAAATCAAATTTGGGCAGATCGATGTCTGGCCCTCTGGCAGACCTGCCTCGCTGATGTAATGTTGTGTGTCTGTGTGTTTGGGGGGGGGGGTGGTGCAATATGGCTGTCTCCTTTTAAAACTAATCGAAGAGCTAATTGGGTTGATGTTTTGTGATGATACATGAAAATTACTTATCAAATTCCAATTAAATTTGAGATATAAATAGAAGAACTATGCATTATAACTTGTAAACGGAAAAATCCCCCTCTTGATAGTTTTAGAAATATTTCACTAGATGGACAAACATCTATTTTTAACGGTCTTCTAGTGATCATAAAGTGTTTGCCATTTGACATAATTTTAAACGACCTCTTAATTAATTGCGGGGTCCCCACCAAATCCTAAAATGAATTCGCAGTGTTTCAAAAATTGGAAGACTGAAGAGCTAAATTTAACAAATAATTTGTAAAATTTCCACTTAAATATGAGTAATCATTCTTTAATAATTCATAGTAAAGACTTGAATTTGTCAATAAATTCTCACCTTAGAATACTACAAGCAGCATCACCATGATCACCAATACTACGTGTACATTCAATGACACTGAGTGTTATGAAGTTGAAGATGTATTCTTGTCATTTTGTTTTTGGCCTCATGTAGCAATAAATGTTTTTAGCCTTCATGAGAGGCCATTGTCAATCTATCAATTCATTTAATTGTAGTTTTTATTTTTAAATACTAAACAATGAGACTCCTTTACTTTGTGCTGCTATTGCATTGCAGCCAATTTGAAAAACAAGATTCTGTGAGCCACAGAGTAACACTTAAGTCTGAGCTCAGCATCTTTTTAAAAATAAGTAGAAAATCTAATTCTGATACTAATCTAGTCTGAATCTGTATCCTCTACCACTCTGGAGCACATGAAGTTAGAAACACAAAATGTCAAAAGAACTCTTAGCATAAGATCATAAAATTCAAACAGAAAATTAAAAATTCCGAAGGATCTGAATCTATGTGCACATATTGGCAGGTCTCAATCGAGGCCCAAGGATTTCCATTGTTAATGATGGGAGGATGAAAATTATGTGACTTTGACATTTCTCAAATAAGAACAACACAACATTTTTTATTTTTCTTAAATGGCTGACGGCCGGAAATAGAAATGCAACTAATGCAACAAAAACATATTCCCTTACTCTGATATTGATCTAAATGAAAGAATGGCAGCTATACATTTATATATAAGATACAGATAAATTGTCTTCAGAAAGTTGAATTTCAGCTAAGTCTTCAATTTCTTGTTATTATACTGATCCCGTTTACTGATTGAGGACCTCACAAGCAGGTCAGAATTATCTTGTTTGTCAAAGGAATCTAACTTATTTAAAGGAATTTTGGCAACTTACCACCTGGCCTTCTTTGACAGCCATGTGAAGAGGAGTGAATGAAAATCTATTTGCACGGTTCACACATCCAAGACCCCATTTAGGGTTTAGACTGCCATCAGCTGAGGAGACAGACAAGAAAATGTAATGAGCTTAATCATCCAAGAAAAAAATTATAACAAGGGGATAAAGAAAGAAAGAAAGAGATAGAGAGATAGGATTATATATATATAATATATATATATATATATATATATATATATATATATATATATATATATATATATATATATATATATATATATATATAGAGAAAGAGAGAGAGAGAGAGAGAGAGAGAGAGAGGAGAGGAGAGAGAGAGAGAGAGAGAGAGAGAGAGAGAGAGAGAGAAGAGAGAGAGGAGAGAGAGAGAGAGAGAGAGAGAGAGAGAGAGAGAGAGAGAGAGAGAGAGAGAGAGAGAGAGAGAGAGAGAGAGGGGAGAGAGAGAGAGAGAGAGAGAGAGAGAGAGAGAGAGAGAGAGAGAGAGAGAGAGAGAGAGAGAGAGAGAGAGGAGAGAGAGAGAGAGAGAGAGAGAGAGAGAGAGAGAGAGAGAGAGAGAGAGAGAGAGAGAGAGAGAGGAGAGGAGAGAGAGAGAAGAGAGAGAGAGAGAGGAGAGAGAGAGAGAGAGAGAAAAGAGAGAGGAGAGAGAGAGAGAGAAAAGAGAGAGAGGAGAGAGAGAGAGAGAGAGAGAGAGAGAGAGAGAGAGAGAGAGAGAGAGAGAGAGAGAGAGAGGAGAGAGAGAGAGAGAGAGAGAGAGAGAGAGGAGAGAGAGAGAGAGAGAGAGAGAGAGAGAGAGAGGGAGAGGGAGAGAGAGAGTGGGAGAGAGAGATAGAGAGAGAGGAGAGAGAGAGAGAGAGAGAGAGAGAGAGAGAGAGAGAGAGAGAGAGAGAGAGAAATAGATGCAAGATTTATTCCCATGTCTAGTCTGAAAACACCACAAAAAGTCACACTCAGACACAAGCACAGGTCCTTCATCTAAATGGATACACTATCCTGTTGCTATCGCCAGATCCAAGTCAAATGAATACTTGAAAATGAGGCACCATATAAAATACTGTATCACAACATCAAACATAACCATGGTGATTATTGTTTCTCAATTGAATTGTTCTCATTTATCACGTTTATTCATAATTTAAAATGTGAAGCTCTTATCAGGAAAATCTGTAATCCGGAGTTAGGGAATTTCTCAATCAAATCCAGAGGGTTAGCAGATCTGAAAATCGTTCCACGTCATAAACACAGAGCCTCATGAAAAAAAACAAAAAAGAAAGTGGAAGGATAGAAAAGATAATAGGGTGCTGACCATTATAAGACCCAACAACATAGGAGCCAAATTTACCCTGCCCTATAGGAAAAATAGGTTTGAATTATAGAATGACAATATGTGCTCTTGAGAAACATGATAACTAGATTTGCCAGCAAAAGAAAGACAATTTTAAGAGTTGCACCACTGCAGTCGGCTTGTTCCAAAATATATTTCAATAAAGAAAACACCTCACCACTTCCATGGGCATGCTTCATAAGTACATCAATATTTTTAGATCTCCCACTTCGGCTGGCATAATGTATAGGGATGTCTCCAGAAGTGTCGGCTTCATATGGATTAGCATTTCTGAAAGAGAATTTCAATTTATATTTTTACAAACTTTAAACCTTTCAAAGACTTTTCAAAAACTTCCAATTATAAATCAAAAAGAAAGCACTATTCAAGAGCTCAACAAAATCCATGACACGAAATGACTGATTGTTACCCAAAAGTAATTCCTCTACAGACCATAAAAACATGGGTATAATAATATGCTTGTTAAAACTCATACAACTTTCCGACACATCAATTGTGTCTAATAAAAGAAAAAAATAAATTTAGCTTTAAAAGCATCAGGAATATTTTCGACTCTTTCCCAATGTAATTGAATCATAGGCTCTGATGTATTTTCAATTTCAGACAGCACAAATTCCAAGGAAATTGATACAAAATTTATCACTGAAACAAATTTTCAAGGGAAAGTAAAACACAAATGTAGTTCCAAGACATAAGGATATTTTGTATCCGTTTGAACAATACTTTAATAATAACCTAACTGTAAACAGCTGCACAAAATCAGAAAACCCATTGGTGACAAGAGTCATTACTCCCGATGGAATGAGTCAAGGGGAAAAAATCTAAATTTTGTGGATGATAACAGAACGGCTGAGAGGTAAATATTAAAGATTCTTCAAAAAACAGAGACATTGGTTTGGTAAATATAATACCCAGGTAAAATACATGAAGCAGTGATGATACTGGCAAAAAGTCATAAACAAAGAAAATATTCAAAAATAAACCTCAACTGGATCATCGTGTTTCTGTGCTCTTCAGTTTTTCAACATTTTTACTTGATTTCAGAAATTTATTATTTGGATTTTTACATCATTGTGACTGTGATCATGTGCTGTATATTTTTAAAAATTAATTTTGGACAGTTTTAACAGAGAATTTTAAAGCAATCTACAAATATTTTTATACCGGTCCCAAGGTGAAGAACCGTTGGCGGTCAAGTTGGCGGTCCTCACTTCTTATCTTTCTATTTGAACGGTCCAGTGATTCTAGTTTCTTTACTGCCTTTTCTCGGTTCTTTTGCCTAGGTCGTTCGCCTAACCACCCATCCCACTTAATTAATCGCACCAACCCCCTCTTGCACATACGCCCTCCTGTGTGTGTGGTGGGGTAAGAGGGGCCGCGAGACGCCTTGGACGATTCCATTACTCGGGGTAAATTTCCTAATTTACTACACACTAATCATCGCAATGACAATGATCTATTTTGACGACATAACCCCTCTTCTCTAATGTGTTATTCTTTGAAATGAATGTGACTACTATAAGATGTGTGTTTGTGTCAGGCCTGTAAATGGTTGGTGAAAAAATTGTCGGAACTTTTTGGAACGCGAAAATAGACACAACAGGACAAAAATATGGACACAACACAGATATGACACGTCAATTGACTAGTCAAATCATGTCACTTTCCCCTACTTATTTATAACGAGATCCTTATTTTATGGTATCAAAAAGAAATCCCAATTATTTGAGGTCCCAGGTCTGAGTTAGTTGTAAAATGAAAGGAAGAGAACAATTCCTACCCTTTTGAAGGATGTGTAGGTATCTAGACGTCTAGTGCTCGACACGGGAAGCTGCATATCTTCGCTCCTATTTGTGTTAAATGATTACGCTGATTCTTTCGTTTATTTGGATTAATTCTTATAGAAGAAGAAGAAGAAGAAGAAGAAGAAGAAAGAAGAAGAGAAGAAGAAGAAGAAGAAGAAGAAGAAGAAGAAGAAGAAGAAGAAAGGAGAAGAAGAAGAAGAGAAGAAGAAGAAGAAGAAGAAGAAGAGAAGAAGAAGAAGAAAGAGAAGAAGAAGAAGAAGAGAAGAAGAAGAAGAAGAAGAAGAAGAAGAGAGAAGAAGAAGAGAAGAAGAAGAAGAAGAAAGAAGAAGAAGAAGAAGAAGAAGAAAGAGAAGAAGAAGAGAAGAAGAAGAAGAAGGAAGAAGAAAGAAGAGAGAAAGAAGAAGAAGAAGAAGAAGAAGGAAGAAGAAGAAGAAGAAGAAGAAGAAGAAGAAGAAGAAGAAGAAGAAGAAAGAAGAAGAAGAAGAAGAGAAGAAGAGAAGAAAGAAGAAGAAAAGAAGAAGAAGAAGAAGAAGAAGAAGAAGAGAAGAGAAGAAGAAGAAGAAGAAGAAGAAGAAGAAAGAAGATAAGAAGAAGAAGAAGAAAGAAGAAGAAGAAGAAGAAAGAAGAAGAAGAGAAGAAGAAGAAAGAAGAAGAAGAAGAAGAAGAAGAAGAAGAAGAAGAAAGAAGAAGAGAAGAAGAAAGAAGAGAAGAAGAAGAAAGAAGAAGAAGAAGAAGAAGAAGAAGAAGAAAAGAAGAAGAAGAAGAAGAAGAAGAAAGAAGAAGAAGAGAAGGAAGAAGAAGAAAGAAGAAGAAGAAGAAGAAGAAGAAGAAGAAGAAGAAGAAGAAGAAGAAGAAGAAGAAGAAGAAGAAGAAGAAGAAGAAGAAGAAGAGGAGGAGGAGGAGGAGGAGGTGGTGAGGTGGTGTGAGAGCTTTCGAAGAAGAATACATATTTCGAAGAAAAATAATTATTTCGCATTATTTTTTTTTTTCCGTCTCACATCGGGACAGAACCAAAGAAATATAGAGACTGAGAAATAAGTACCGGAGATATGCATGTGTGTCGGTAGCAAAATAGAGAGAAACCTTCCAGTCCGGTTCGACACACTTCTGTGTGTGCGTTATTTACTGACTAGGTGTGTGTGTGTGAAGACGACTCGCACGAACTTCACGACCTCTCTCTCGCTGGCTGTGGCACAGTAGCCAGGCAGTGAATACATACACGTCTAGCGGAGCGTGTAGGTGGCATGATAATATTATAGCTAACTGATAGACGGCATGTTTTGTCTTTGATGCGACAAATAAAAAGTTTTTTTGTTTTGTTTTTTTTAAGTCGGCATTTGAAACGGAATAAAATCTAATTTTTTCGAGGAACGAAATAAAAGTCTTTTATTTTCTTTTTTATTGGTTCTGTTCTTTGGAGTTACGAATTTTATTTTTACTATTATCTTTTTTTTTTTTAAGCACTTATAGAGCAAAATCGTACTGTCGGAACTCCGACAATAGACGGAGGATTTACAGGCCTGTTGTGTGTATGTGTGTGTTCGTGTGTGTGTTTCGAACCTAGCTGGTCCGATTTTTTTCTTTTGGCTATCTGTTGTCACCACTTCTTTCTATCGCGTTGTTGTCATTTGATGATACAATAATATTTTTATTTCGTTTGGTGTTTTAACTAATCAAATTATACAAGTTTCACATACTATAGCTTTCTTCAAAAATAACAATTATAACGTCTGTATTTTTAAAAACCACAATTAGATTATTTGGGGGGCCCGATAGTTGATAGAGCACTCTCTTTACACACAAGGGGCCAGAGATTGATCCCGGATGCAGTCGAGCTTTTTTTTCTTCTGATCTCTGTCTATTCAGCAGTGAATGGGTAGCTGGGTTTGTTAGATCTGGCGAAAAGTACTTTGGGATAGACAGCGTCCTATCCAAAGATAGAAATATTTTTTTTTAATAAAAAAAAAAAACAAAAAAACTTTAGCTTTTATATAGTGCAATATCCACTAAATGTGCTCAAAGCACTTGACAACTGGTCCCTGACTAATAGCAACACGTAACACGTAGAACGAGACATGTAGACGATGTTACAATTTTTTCCGACAGAGACAACAATGTTGACGACCAGGTACTCATTTTACACCTGAGTACGGTGATAGGATGTGAGTAAAGAGTCTTTCAAGGACTAAACTAGGCGCTGAGCGAGGCTCGAACCCAGGACCTTCCGATCCCAAAGCGAGTGTCATACCACAAGACCACATAGCCGCACAAAAAAAAGAAAAAAGGAATGGAGACAACACCCCCCCCCCCCCCCCCCCCACCCCCACCCAAAAAAAAAAATAATTTAAAAAATCAAAACAAACTCTTCCCACTTCCCATACTTTTGGTCCAGCATGTCACAGACACAAAATATTAACAATCCCTTTTCTTTTCACTCCCTAACATTGACCCGACCCGCTCCATCAATCTTCGCAGACACAGACGCACAGACACACACACACCCAACCACACACACACACACAAACACATGCTTAATGGATAGTATTATAGCACTATTTTCATGTTTTGAGGCAACACGCCTTCTCTGCTCTCACTTACACTTAGCGGTTCTACAACCATCTACTGCAGGACCGGTTCCTATCGTTTGACGGTCCCAAGGACGCCTTATGATTGGCCAATGTCGAAAAAGAACCGGTTCTTTGACAGTCCCACGAGCCTTGTGAGTGGCCAATGTCGAAAAAAGAACCGGTTCTTGGAACCGGTCCTTGCGGTTCTCATTTCCCAGGGACCGTAGAACCGGCAGTCCTAAACATGCTTGGGACTGCTCCGCACTAATGTACAGTCAATCACCATATGCATAATTTCAGAATGCATTGTCGATTTATTTTCATCTTTACCATTCACTTTGTAATTTGACTAACAGTCACTAGCTTCACTCAACAATTCTCATGTTGACGCTTCCTTTGTTCAAGTCTTCTTCATGCTCATGCAGTGATTGATTAGGATACTTTTTGAGAGAAGACACTCTTCATAATAATAGTGGATTATGGGTTTAATTTTTATTGGTAACAGTTACAAGATAGAACGTGTATCAATTATTCATTTTTTTAAAAATCAAAAACAGACACTAACACAGAAATCCCCCGGCTCCAGTAGTTGGAATGTCATAAAAGTAAATTTTTTATTTTTTTAATCTCCATCTTTCAACAGGCAAAAGTCTAGCCTATTCAGAAAATTATTGACTCTCGCCCTTTCCTGATAAGCATATGTTCCAAGTTCGAAACAAACTTTCTCTAGATACCTGGTCACGACTGGAAAAGGAATGAGACAAGGGACCCTGCCACTGTATGTTGTTCACAGGAGTTAAGGCGGTAGCCTCTATCCCCACATAAGACTTTTTGTTGTTATTTTTTCTAAGGGAGGGTGGGGGGATGACAGAGAGAAAGGAAGGGGTGAAAGAATAAGAGGAGCGGGGGTGGGGGTATGGAGATTTTAAAAAAAGCGAAATTATACCACTCAATTCCTTGTCGCATCTTTGATAGTTGACAGTCTGCTGCTAAGCAATGTGTAAACAAAAATGTTGATTGGATCCATATGACATGCTGAAGGACCAATTGCAGCATAGTTCGGGTCATTTACATCTAATTATCTGGGTCGTGTTTTGACTGCATCGTTTGCTCTATACCATATGGAAGTCATGTGACAAATTTCGAAAACACAGCTTAATGTGTGTTGAATGTTGAATGTATGGAGTGTGTTTTTAATATGCTGAAACATATGGGGGAAAAAAAAAGTTTAATTAAACCAAAATACAAAGAAAGAAAATCAGAACCTGTTGAGAAGAAATTCTAAGGGGCCAGTTCCTTCACAAGCTGCAGCAAAATGAATTGGACGTGCTCTATTTTTTGTCTGCATATTAATGTCAGGCTCAATGGACAGGAGACGGGTTATGTATTTCACATTGGGGTTGATAGCTGCACAATGAAGAGGTGTGATCTGGAGTTGAATTGGAAAAAAAGCTCATATAGTTTTAATTTATGGAAAATTCTTAAATGATTTATTTGCCCTTTCCAAGAGATGAAGCAATTTTATGGAATTGGCTCTTGGAAATTCATTTATAAGGGGCTGAGAATGTACCCTCACAGAATAGATTTTTATTTTTTAAATTTCTTAACACGTGTGCAATATCAGTTGCAAAACAGAGAGCAACTGATTATAGAATGGTCACTTATTCATTGTATCAACTGTATTTCTATAACTATTTATTAAATTACTTAAAAAGCACTGCTCTCATATCAGTTACATAAATAGCCTATAGTAGAAGCAGTGAAGCTGCTATTGTGCCATTAGTTGCAATGATCAGTGCTGATGGTGACAAAAAGTGAAAAAGTAGGAAAATGTTGAACGATTGCCTTTAAGCCTCATTTTTACTGCACTAAACCCCACTTTTAGAGCAATTGAAATGATAGACTATCATTGATACTCTAGCTAACTTCTGGAGAGTGGGAAACTGCACCCGTGTGTTCCACCACACATCAACTCTCTCACTGCTAGCACATTGTTTCGAGAAAATGTTATTTTTAAAAGGAGGAAATTCCTCCTCTGGACTCCAAAATCGCGGATTTACGAGGATCCGAGGAAAACCATCAGCACTGAATGATGAGGCATTGGTAGTGAAATGTAATAGTAAAGGTAATTCTCTGGTGTTAGGGGTTGTGATGGTGGTAATGATGATGTGGTGCTGGTGGTTGTGATAATAAAGTAATGGTAGTGTTAATGTAGAAAACAGACATGGAATCTCAGTCAACACAGGGTATAAGCTGATTAAGAAAAACAAAATGGTTTGAGGAATGCTTAAAGATAAGCAGGACGACAGTATCTTTAAATATCAGCTTTAATAACAGGGGTGAGAATAACTGGTCACAAAAAAAAAGGACATTTTCCAGCACATAGATCAAGAGCCATCCATGCGAAAATAACCTAAAAATTTGAATTTCATTCAAATTTACTGAGATGCAACCAAAAATGTCTCACAGTAATTTGACACCACTTGGAGGAATTTTAAAAGTTGAAAGTGTAATTACAACATATTGTGGTTGTAGTAATGGTGGTAGTAGGGATGATGATGTGGTAGTTGTAGTTGCTGTGATGGTAGAGATGATAGTGTGGTGGTGTTTGTATGGTAGGGATGATGATGTGCTGGTTGTAGTTGTGGAGGGGATGATGATGTGGTAGTGGTTGTAGTAGTAGTGGTGGTAGGGATGATGATGTGGTAGTAGGCATGATGATGTGGTGGTGGTTGTATTAGTTGTGATAGGGATGATGTGGTGGTGTTTGTAGTAGTATTGGTGGTGGGGATGATGATGTGGTGGTGGTTGTAGTTGTGGTAGTAGGAATGACGATGCGGTGGTGGTTGTAGTTTTGGTAGTAGGAATGATGATGTGGTGATGGTTGTACTAGTAGTGCTAGTAGGAATGATGACGTAGTGGTGGTTGTAGTAGTAGTGATGGTGGGGACGGATGATGATGTGGTGGTAGTTGTAGTAGTAGTGGTGGTAGGGATGATGTGGTGGTGGTTGTAGTAATGGTAGGCATAATGTGGTGGTTGTTGTAGTAGTAGTGGTGGTGGTAGGGATGATGTGGTGGTTGTTGTAGTAGTAATGTTCTTAGGGATGAAGAGTGGTGGTGGTTGTAGTAGTTGTGGTAGGGATGAAGATGTGGTGAAAGGGATGATGTGGTGGTGGTTGTAGTAGTGGGGGTGGTAGGGATGATGATGTGGTGGTGGTTGTAGTAGTGGGGGTGGTAGGGATAATGAGGTGGTCGTGGTTGTAGTAAAGGTAGGGTAATATGGTAGTCGTGGAGGTAGTTGTGGTAGGGATGATGATGAAGTTTTTGTGGTAAGTCTTTTTTTTTTAATTCAAAAAAAAAAATTTTAATTTAAAGGCAGAGAATTGTGATGGTGATGGGTGGAGATAAATCACCAAATAGGCGGAAAATTCTCAGTCCTGAATTTCTATTAACTTACACCATTATTTCCAAAAGGCTTCTTTCGTACTGATGCTGCTAGGATGATGTCCCTGAGATTTTCTTTCTCAAAAGTCAAAACCTAAAGACAAACAAAGAGGTTAAATTTGTTTTAGTATTCAATACTTGGTATTTAAAAAATATCAAGTTTGACATAACGAGAGCAGACCCACCAAAGGCAACTCACAAGAAAATCAGTATCTTTGAACAAAATATGTATATAAAATCTGCACCAATTTTCATGTCAAAGTGTCTAGAATGGATGTTAAATGTTTCAATTTGGTCATAAAAATTTGAGTAGACTTACAATACTTCATCTGTTTTCACCTAAAATTCACCTTTATGGTGGGGGGATTAATATTTCAGTCAAATTTGTCTTTCAGAAATATTTGAGTACTGATTAAATATGAGTAGCAGGTTTGAGATGGTGTATGGCACTAAATGAGAGGCACCTGAAGAATAAAACATTAATAAAATTTTGATTAAAAAATTGGAGCATCAGGGTTGGCAGTGGTCATAATAGTGAGAATGATCAAATTTCAACTCAACCATTGGCTAGACCTTAAAAATTCTCATTTGCTGGCATCAATGTTCAAAGTATCAAAACCTGACATAACCACTTAGATAAGGGCTGAAAGTGCTATGAAGAAAACTAGAAAGAAAGAAGAGAGAGCAAGGGTTGAGACTTAAAGAAACACCTGCCAGAAAAAAAAAATGTTTACTCACTTCTTTATGAAGAAAATTGATGCCAAAGCCACCAAGTCTTTCCGCTTCAGCAATGTATTTTCCAGCCAGATGACGGTGACCATATATAATGGCCTCAAATGCATCATCAATGATATATTGATGAAGCTTGGGGGAGAAGAATAAAGAAATATAGTCTCAATTAAATTGAATCTAAACTGAAAGGACATATAAAAAAAGGGAGGAGGCCATAATGTAATGAAAATCTATAAATACCGTCTTCACTTTTATAAGAACACTTAATTTGGATGCTCAATTAATATTTGTGTCTCGCTTAAGAAAGAATTTAGCCTTAAGAAAGAATTTCGCTTCAGAAGTTCCATTTCTTTTAAATAGATATGAATCAAATGGACAGAACTCAAATATAATAAAATGGTTGACAAGATTGACTGAGTTGAGACATATTATCTTTCATAATCAATGAAAAGGGAAGATAATGGAACTGTAAAAGAAGAAGGAAAAATAAGACACGTCTAGTGGATATTGCGCTATATAAAAGCTCAATTATTTATTTTATTTTTTTGGGGGGGGGGGGGGGGGAAGAAAAATGGGAAATTAGTGATTTGCTCACGTTATCAAGAGCTTAGCCAATGACTGACAAGAGTGAAATGAAGAATTGAAAAGATGTTGACCAATGTTAATTTCTATGAAATATGTATATATTGTGAATTTTTTTAAAACTTATTTCCCCCCCCCCCCCCCCCCCCCCCCTTCCCAAAATCAGTCAGTCAGTGAAGTAATTTAAAATCTTTTAAAATTTATGGACTACATTGTAAGACAAGTAAACTATGATCAAAATACCTAAAATAAGATCCTAAACGGAAGTTTATGTTAAGTTATTAAGTGACCATTAAATAAAACAAAGAGTAATGATTCAAGTAAATTACCAACTCATCCTTTGACTCTTTATGTTCCTTCACTGCCATAAGCTCCAAAAGAAATGTTTCAATGGCATCCAGGCTAACTCCTTTTGACATCCACTTCTTTGCAAAGTTGTAAAAATTACTTCCATAATTTCTTTCCTAAATTAAAACAAAGATCTGGTTATTTCAAAGACAATAATGTTCTTTTTAAAAAGTTATGACAGAAACTGACATGGTAGTATTACTTTTTCGATGATTATATGAGCTTGCTATAAAACTGTAAGTATAAGTAAAGAGCATCAATTTCAATTAAACTGAATTAAACTATCAATTATGGTATCAACAATTATTTTTTAAAAACCCCACCTATAAAATCAGTTATTAAAACACATTTTTAATTTAATCATTAATTTTCACAAAACAAAATAGGCACCTTGAAGAAATAATTGTATACTCACTTTCAAAAAGGCATTATTTCCTTCTTTTCCTCCTCTGGATATATTGAGTGCCCTTATATTTGACACTCCTAAAGACATGTTATTGTATCTGAAGAGAAAAAAAAATTGGTTTAAAAGGAATGTTGTTATGTTGAATCACAAGCTATTAGTTTGATTTACGCAAATACAAATTAAACTGGGTGGGGTCCTTTGACCTTCTATAATGGTCTATCTCCCCATGTTTTCTGGGTTGCTTACTGCCTTTGCCCTTGACAGGGATTACTTGGGTTTAGTCCTAGCCCTTGTTGGAGTCTCTGTCTGAGAGAGAAGCAGTCGTATAGCATTACTTTTTGAAGATATTGTTTTGCTTGTAAATCGTCTCTTTCTCTCTCTCTCTCTCTCTGTTAATTATTGTAAAATATTTTTATCTTGAAGATCACTTTTTGTAACATCCGAGTGTTCCTCTTGGCGGGATCCTCTGCTTGTGTCTGCACGGAACTTTTAGGTGATTTTAAACAAAGGCAAATTAATAGTTTGCTCTAGAATCTTCCTTTGTTCTCTTTTTGGTCCAGTTCCCTTTTCTTGCCTTTTCTCTGGTGATTTTTTGGTAAATCTATATTTTTAATATTTTTACTGGCGCTGAAATGACCTAAAAGAGTCGCAAGCGTCCTAAAACCCTTAAAAACAAAAACAAAAAAATTAAAAAGTATTACCAATTATGCACTTGGTCACTAAATTTTAAATTGTTCGTTTGTTTTGTTTTTTAAGGGTTTTACCGCGCTTGCGGTAAATACGACCTGAAATTGGGGAGATGCAATTTGGTTTTGTTGAGGACAAGGGTACCAGAAATGGAATATTCACATTATCAATGCTGATGGAAAGATGTATTGAAGTAAATAAAGATCTGTATATGTGTTTCATCGACTATTCAAAAGCCTTTGATAAAGTACAACACGAAAAACTATTCAAAATTCTATCATCCTTGGACATTGATGGTAAAGATTTAAGAATATTACGGAATTTGTACTGGGAACAAGAAGCAGCAATGCGTGTTGACAACGAACTAAGCAGTTTTACACCTATTAGAAGAGGAGTTAGGCAGGGGTGTGTTTTGTCTCCAGATTTATTCAACCTCTATAGTGAAATGATATTAAGAGATATCGAACATAAGAAGGGGGTGTGTATTGGAGGAAAGAATGTAACAAATCTGAGGTATGCAGATGATACGGTTCTACTGGCAGAATCTGAACATGAACTACAAGAATTACTGGATGTTGTAGTCAGGAGTAGTGAAAATATGGGACTGGAACTGAATATATCTAAAACAGAATGTATGACGGTATCTAAAAATAATAACCCACCAGCCTGTGTAATAACAAGCAGAGGACAAACAATACAACAAGTTGAATGTTTCAAATATTTAGGCTTCAATGTAACATCCAATGGAAAATCAGATTGTGAAATAAAGAAAAGAATAGGTATGGCGAAGAATGCATTCAACCAGCTGCATACAATTATGAAAAACAGGAATATTAGCATGAAAACAAAAATCAAAGTCCTGGATTGCTATGTACTGTCTGTGCTGCTATATGGTTGTGAGAGCTGGACCATAAACAAGACCATGGTTAAAAGACTGGAGGCAGTGGAAATGTGGTTTTACAGAAGAATGATGAGGGTGTCATGGATGGAAAGGAAAAGAAATGAAGAAATTTTAGAAATGGCAAACAGAAAAAGATCACTGATAACAAAAATCATCAAACGCCAAATGGAATTTTTAGGACACATTATCCGCCACCCTGGTTTGGAAATACTCGCCTTGACTGGAAAGATGAATGGAAAAAGAATAAGAGGAAGACAAAGAATAACGTATTTGAAAGGGATAAGAACTTGGACAGATGAAGCTGAGAAAGGTGGCGCTGCTTTAATAGAATTGGCAAGAGATAGATCAGCTTGGCGGAAGATGACCTCCGACGTCTGCTTCAGATATGGAACTACATGAGGACCGCGCTTGCAACACATTTAGGTGTTATCAGCATAAGTAAAAATAATAATAATAATAATAATAATAATAATAATAATAATAATAATAATAATAATAATAATAATGATAATGATAATAATAATAATAATAATAATAATAATAACAATAACAACAACAACAAACACATATTTGGTGTTTAATCCATACAAAAGGCTCTAAGAATAGAATCATTTCTTACTCTCCAGTGCTCATAGTGGAGATTAAGGGAGGAGGTGGCGCCTTCCTTTCACTTTTACCCCAGATTTCTCTTGTGAGAAGTTTGATCATTTCCATTTTCCCTTGTTCCATTGCCATATCCAAGGGAGTTCGGTCATCATTTACAGAGCGATTCATATTGATCTGAAGAAAACAAAACAAAAAAAAACAAAAAAGGAAACAACAGAAGTAAAAAATAAAATATGTTGAAAATCATTTTTAAAATTGTTACAATATCAAGCTACAAAACATTAGAGCCAGACTCATTAAAGATTATCATGGAATACATTTTTAAAAATATATTAATTACCATGAGCCACTATTTTTAACCAAGAGGGCATTTTTCTAGTAATTAGGGTAAAGAATAAGTAAAATGAAAACGAGTAAAAGAAAATTTACAACCAACAAACATAACCAAGGTATAATAAGGAAAGCATATGAAAATCACTTGTACTTACTTCTAGTAAGCCTTCTGTTTTTGCCAACAGTTCCTTCAGCATTTCAGTGTCATTCAAATTAACAGCTCTAAATGCCAGTTTGGTTGTCATTCGAGGAGACATTTTTGGAATTTTCTCCCTATTAAAAAAAAAAAAAAAAACCTTCGAAAACAAATCTATTACTAACTATCAAAATGAAAAATTGGAGAGCAGTCATTGGTACAAGATAAGAATCTGAAGCGGTGCATCATAGAACAATTATAATTGAATAGATCCTCCATAAGGAAAATACATATAACAACTCTATTGACTTATTCATTGATTGCTTCTGTGAGCTAGCTCAAACTTATCAACACGATGAGGACAAATATGCCCTAAAACTATCCATGCATATGCATCTGACAGGAGAGGCATATCTACTTTTTCAAAACCTGCCGCAATGATCTGAACAACTTCAGTGATTTGAAAGCCACATTACTTCACCACTACGAAATAAATGCCAATTCATATTGCTTTGGAGAGGGAAAAAAAACATGCCATCAACTTGTTGACAGACTCCAAATCAGTCTAAAGAAATGGCTGACCCTGTCTGATCTACCAGAGACGTAAGGTTTATTTGAGTTATGCACGGCAGAGCAAAAGCACGATGCTATGCCGACAGAAACACAACACTTCATTGAGGAGTAAGGAGTGCAGACCCTGCAGGACATCATTATGTATGCTGACTGCTACTTCGCAGCCCAGATGACGGACTATCTACGTCGAGCTAACAATATCACGACTGTCCACCATCAACCTACCTCTACTACAGCCCAGGGGTATCACCCAATCTCACCATGTCATCACAACGAGAACATAACTCACCACCAACCTGCACACAGCGCAGCTAGCCATAAGCAGGCCTGTAAATGGTTGGTGAAAAAATTGTCGGAACTTTTTGAACACGCGAAAATAGACAAAACAGGACAAAAATATGGACACAACACAGATATGACACGTCAATTGACTAGTCAAATCAGGTCACTTTCCCCTACTTATTTATAACGAGGTCCTTATTTTATGGTACCAAAAAAAAATCCCAATTATTTGAGGGCCCAAATCTGAGTTAGTTGTAAAATGAAAGGAAGAGAACAATTCCTACCCTTTTGAAGGATGTGTATCTCGTGCTTAACACAGGAAGCTGCGATCTTCGCTCCTGTTTGGGTTAAATGTTTACCATAATTCGTTCATTTATTTGGATTAATTCTTATAGAAGAAGAAGAAGAAGAAGAAGAAGAAGAAGAAGAAGAAGAAGAAGAAGAAGAAGAAGAAGAAGAAGAAGAAGAAGAAGAAGAAGAAGAGAAGAAGAAGAAGAAAGAAGAAGAAGAAAGAAGAAGAAGAAGAAAGAAGAAGAGAAGAGAAGAGAAGAAGAAGAAGAAGAAGAAGAAGAAGAAGAAGAAGAAGAAAGAAGAAGAAGAAGAAGAAAGAAGAAGAAGAAGAAGAAGAAGAAGAAGAAGAAGAAGAGGAGGTGGTGCGGTGGTGTGAGCTTTCGAAGAAGAATATATATTTCGAAGAAAAATAATTATTTCGCATTATTTTTTTTCCGTCTCACATCCGGAAGAAACCAAAGAAATATAGACTGAGAAATAAGAACCGGAGATATGAATGTGTGTCGGTAGCAAAATAGAGAAACCTTCCGGTCCGGTTCGACACATTTCTGTGCGTGCGTTATTTACTGACTAGGTGTGTGTGTGTGTGTGAAGACGACTCGCGCGAACTTCGCGACCCACTCTCGCTGGCTGTGGCACAGTAGCCACGCAGTGAATACATCCACGGCTAGCGGAGCGTGTAGGTGGCATGATAATATAGCTATCTGAAAAACGGCAAATTTTGTTTGGTCTTTGATGCGACAAATGAAAAGTTTTTTTTGTTTTGTTTTTGTTTTTTAAGTCGGTATTTGAAACGGAATACAATCTATTTTTTTCGAGGAACGAAATAAAACTCTTTTTTCATTTTTATTGGTTCTGTTCTTTGACGTTACGAATTTCATTTTTACTATTATTTTTTTTTTTTAATATTAGCACTTTGAGCAAAATCATACTGTCGGATTTCCGACATTAGACGGAAGATTTACAGGCCTGCATAAGTGGTACATTTAAAAATACTGTGAAAGTTGCAATATGAACAATCACAATACTTCGGAATGTCGAAAAAACAGATTGAGGACAAACAGTAATGCTACAACGGATGACCAGATTTACGTCAAAACTCCAATATCATTAAATGTGTGCTCAATTGTGAACATATCTCCAAAATCAAGAACCTACTACAAACGCAGCAACTGATAACACCGTCATCAGAGCAGACCTGTCAAATTGAAAACTTCAAAATTTAGTTAATTTTATGTCAATTTTTAGTAATTTGACAAGGAAATTCATAATTTCTGAAATTGTGTACGAACAACCACAATATTATTATCATTATTATCATTATTGTAGTAGTAGTACTAGTTGTAGTAGTAGTAGTAAGTAGTAATAGTAGTAGTTCTTATTATTATCATCATCATTATTATTATTATTATTATTATTATTATTATTATTATTATTATTATTATTATTATTATTATATTATTATTATTATTATTATTTAAATATTACCAGGAATTAAAAATTCGTAATTTTCCATAAAATTTCGTATTTGGCCATGAAATTTGTCTAAAATTCGTAAAATTACGAAATATTCGTCAGATTCGGCAGGTATGTCAAAGGTGAATACAACGTCGGCAATAGAATCCTCATCAAGTCAGTGCCAGACAAAAATTCTAAGTGGATCAGATGGCTTAGACCATACCAGGTTATAAACAAACCAGCAAAAAATAAATTCACTGTCGACATAGATGGAACACACAAAATTTATCATGCCAATGCAATTAAAATGGATGACGACACAATAAAAAATCCAGGTATTGCAACAAACAACAAAGACACCTCCGACGTATGTAGAATTATATATATATATATATATATATATAATATAGAGATGAGAGAGAGAGAGAGAGAGAGAGAGAGAGAGAGAGAGAGAGAGAGAGAGAGAGAGAGAGAGAGAGAGAGAGAGAGAGAGAGACTGAGAGACAGAGAGAGAAAGACAGAGAGAGTGAAAGCACAACCAAATAATAGTTATATAATCCGAGACTGACTATAATATCTTTCGGCACTGTTTTAAGTTTCCCGTGATTTTTTATTTTAATTTAGACTATAATTATTTTTTTTTCCATACAGGATCAAATTTCTTTAAATGTATTATTGTCTAATAGTATGTCCCTGAGATAGAGAATAATGGATTGTCTGATTTCAGGCAATTGCCTGAGAATTTACAGCCTTGACAAGAGATTGAGTTTAAGTAATAAAAGGGCAATGGAATCGCCCCAAGTTACCTAACTTTATAAAAAATCAAAACTTTTTAAGAGAAAACAATCCAGCCATCCAAGATTTTTAAAAAACAATAATAATCTTGCTGCATTCGAAATCGATACTCAATATGTAACTTTGAAAGTCAGCTCGAGTTATAAATTTGTGAAAAATACTATCGTATCACAAATTACTTTGGAAGATTAAAAAGAGAAAGAGATAAAAAATGAAATCTGGAGGTAAAAGAACCGACTTTGTAAAGATTAAAAGAAAAAAACAAAAAATAACAGCCTAATGCTTCAGTCTACTAATCAAATGCCAAGAAAATTGAAATTACATTGTGAATGATGAGACAAGTATGGATAATTTAATCCTGTTACACCACATAATATGGGACCACGAAATTGTATTACCTGGTTTCAAAAAATGGGTCCTTTTCCAGAACCCTGATTTTAGGATTGGGTTTCAAATTTCTGTCTGGTCCTTTCTTCTTTTCAACTTTCATGTTCTGTTTGGAAACTTTAGACTTTCCAGCATCCGCTGTATAAAAAGTTTTTTAAAAAGTCAGAATGCCTTATATACTTCAGTAACAGTTAGTTAAAGAAGATAAATAGTGATTGCAATAAATTTGAGAATCAAGAAAATGAAAATAATATACAACATAGGAATATTTAGAGTTCAGGCATGCAATACTCTTCAGCCACAGGCCATATTGGTGAGATGCCAAACACTTCCTCCCTAATGCAAGGAATGGACCTGTCTCAAGAACATAAAGTCCTTCAGAGCCATTAGGCCCATAAAGTCGGATTCTATCCCGGTTTCTATAGCATGAAATGGACAATAGCAATTGCTTGCTACCCTTTAGACAGGACATGTCTATTGCAAAATACTTTCTGCCAGATCTAACAGTCCCAGCTACCCAATCACTGCTGAGTGGACAGATAAAAATCTCGACTGCACCCGGCATCGATTGTGAAGCGAGTGCTCTACCAACTGAGCTATCGGAAACCCCTTCAATAGCATACTCAGTGCTTATGTGACTAAAATTAAATCCTATTTTGACAAGTGGTATCTCATGATGAGCACTTCGTAAACCACAGCCACTGCTTTCCACATAATCAATGTGAAGCATCCCTGAAAACTGATCAGTTACTCCCGCATGGCCCCTATCCTAAGCACCTGGGGCTTATGCTGGACCACAGCCTTGTCTAACAGGCCTATCTCAAAAGTGTTGCTAGGAGGATAGAGAAATGCAACATTCTTCAAGAGGACATCAGCCCTGGCACTATGCTTCTTGACAGTGGACTGCGGCACCTAACAGGAATGTCAAGAAAGCAGATGCCAAACTCCACAAGTGTCGGGAACATGAGTATCAAAAATTATCTGAAACTATCTTTTGGGCAACTTTATAACAACAATGTAATCATAAATGAGTCAAATTGAAACATTCATATTTTAGACATTGGAGTGATTCCCTACCATAGTACACAGGGATATTAAATCAGACCTGAATGTTAAATAATAAGGAAACTTTTTTTTTTAATGCAACTATTTACTCTAAATAAAAGTAAGAAGTTTTTGAGTTTTCCAAAAAAATTGAATTTTACCATTAATTCAGATTTTGACATTGCTCATTGCATGACAGTCACAATTCAAAATATTTTGTCATGGCAAGACAACTAAAATTCAATCATTTTCAATACCTTTTCCTTTTTTCTTCTGTGCTGGTGTAGAGGATTTTGTTTGCTTTCCTGCAAAGAAAAAAATAATAAATAGACACATGCATTTTGACAACCTTCCATTATTTTTTGTAGCAGGTTTCCAATTTATCTAAACACTTTTTTTGCTTTAAAATGTGTCAAATAAAAATTGGGAGTGTATCTCTGTTCAGCAAGTAGCTATGTTGTCTAGTGGTATGACAATCGCTTTCACATGGGAAGGTCCTGAGTTCGAGCCTCGCACGGCACATAGTTGAGTGTCCTTGGAAAAGGCTCTTTACTCATTCTCTCACTGTACTCAAGTGTAAAATGAGTACCTGGCCGTTATTGCAATATCGCCTAACAGGTGCCGTGTTCCATTCTAAATGTTACGTGTTGCTATTGGTCAAGGACCCCTTGTAAAGTGCTTTGAGCATGTTTAGTGGATATTGGATATATATTTTTTAAAAGCTCAAAGCTCAAAAACTCAAGATGATATCGATTTCGTTTTTTTTCTTCACTATTCAAATTCAACAGAAAATATCAAATAGCTATGCGAGGCTATACTATGATCAATCATTACTGCACTTAAATAACCAACTAAAACAATTTTAGTAAAATCAAGAACTTTCTTCTTTTTTATATTGCAACTCAACACACACCTTACTAAACACCAGGGATTTGGCAAATGGGTCTGAATGCTACACATTCTTAAATAACAAGTCCTTGAAGTCAAGTGATTTATCACATCACATAATCTCCCATGAACAAAAGAAAATATGTATGGCTACGAGCCCTTTGGATAAAAAAAAAAAAGATCTTTTTGACAGAACATACACATTTAGAGTAATCTGTATGGTTACTTTCATAAAACAATGAAATCATGATCTAAACAAATTTAAAATGAATATTAAGATCAGACACAGTGGGAAGTATGGAACTACTATTAGCTTGTAAATTACTGTAAAGCATTTCACCTGTGTGCCCATTCTGCGTTAATGCCTGATTTTCTTGCTTCTTGAACTATGGCACTTACACAGAAACCCCTGTACAATACATAAAATTCTGCTTAACTAAACTCAACTGTACTAGGACAATATAATTCATCTCAACAAAACCAGTACTTTAAAAACATAAAATAGCACCTGCTCCGAATTTTAGAAAATCTGTAACATGATAAATGATTCACCTTTAGATGGCGACTTCTTTCTCCCTTTCTTTGGAGTGGTTTCTTCATCCTCTGGGGAAATAAAATAGACACTAGATCAAGTGCAATGTAAACATTTTTACAATAATGTTATAATTCACTTCAATAATAAATTATGTTTTTAGGGGGATTCTTTTGGGGTTTTATGGGATTTTTTTTTTTAAACTTCATATTATATGTATATTTTAAAAATAAGAATAGGGGATATTGTGTACCATAATCTGCATGCCACTCTTAAATTTCAAAAACAAGCCAAAATTTTAAAAAATTTCCCAAAAAAAGTTACTTAAAAATCGAATTTCTAGGGTGAAAAAAAACATCAAAATAAAAATATTAACTTACCATCATCTTCACTGTCCTCATCTTCATTGTCATCAAGAGCCTCCTCTTCCACTTCATCTGCAGTAGCAATTCCCTGCTCTACACGAATGGCACGATCTAAAATTTTCTCTATTCTCTTCTTTTCATCAGAAGGCAATTTGAAGCTGTCTCTAGAAACTTTGGTCATATTTATTTCTGTAAGAACAGTCTCCATTTCAGTGCTGTCTACATAATCAAACTTGTACACATCTGGTGGTTTATCCAGACTGAGCCATTGAATTCTCAGACGCTTTGATTTCTTATAGATATTTTGAGCTGCACGACAAAGGTAAAAGCTTCCTATGGACAAGACAGATAAAAGAAGAAAATAAATAAAATGGATAAGCTCATAAATCCCTCATAATTTATTTTTAAATTTAAAAGATATCACATGAATGATTTGAAATCTCCATTAGCATAGGTAATATCAATAAATATCTTCTATAGAAATAGAACAACTCGTTTGGGACTGAAAAGTGAGGTTGACTTTATACAATGGAAAACAATGTGCTGAGTACTAGAAAGTTATGTAAATGCATTGGATTCCTGGCTGAAAGTTAAGAGGGATCAATTTGCCTGAAAGACAGACCAGTGAAGCCAGTTTGCCTGAAAAAGAAGCTAATTTAATTTTTTTTTTTTTTCTTAGGTCTGCGATTCGCCGTTTGATTGCCAATCTTCCCAGAGTGAAAAGTGTATTTAATTCTATGATCCTAAAAGTCTTTTTATTTAGCAAAAGACAAAACAAAACACAGTATTTTGTCCACATGATTGAAAACAGAAGTGGAAAAATTGAGTGGATGAAAAATACCAAATTTATATAACAGCGAACACCAAACCCAAATAAAAATAAATTATCTTCGTCATTTAAACATTCATAAGCAGCAATCTCTAGTGATTATAGAATTATCTGGTTTATGGAGACACCAAGATAAGACATTTCTTTAAATCAATATAATTAAGGCTCGGAAATTGCAATCCCTAGGGCTATTGCAATTCTAAACACTCTAGAAGTGATCAAGAGACCCCAACCATAGTACTTGCTTTGATGCTAGTGTTGTTATAGGTTGTAGTCGCGATGATTCTTTAGTGGTGGTGGTCATGATGATGCTGTGGTGGTGGTGTTTGTGGCAGTGCCAATACTGTGATGGTGGTTGTAGCAGTGGTGACTACTAATTCTACAAATATAACTACTACTAGTAATACTACTACTAGTTTTGGTTCAAATATGGAAAATACCCAGTAATGTAATATACAAGTTGATTTGAACCTACAGCTTTCTTATAAATCCCCACTTAATAATAATCATAATTTAAAAAATTAGACATACATATTAAAGAAAAAAATATAAATTTTAAAAATCAAAATAAAGTATGTACAGTTGCATTAAAAGGGAATTAACTCATTTATGTTTATTGACAATATAGTCCTTGATTGAAGGCTTCATTATCAAAGATGTTGGTTCTATCTCATTTTCACTTAACAAGTTATATTCAACAAGAAGTAGAAGCTTAAATTAGATCTGAAACCATCTGAAGTATAAAATGCTTATATGCATAATTCAATGCAAATCTTCAAAAATGGTGTGAAAGGTTTTTGTGAAAACCAGCTTTTCATAACCAACTGAAAAGATAAATATAGTACAAAAGGTGACGCATCCCATGTAAACAGATCAAATGTATGACAGAAAAGTGACACATGTGTATAACTGTAAATAAAAAAATTAATAAAATTCCCTTTATTCACCCCCATGGGGAAATAGGGTCCAACAGTCGTGACACCACTTCCCTCGTAATGGCGCATAGTGACTGGTTCTAAACTATCGGAACAATGACGGATGCCATTATCTCCATCACCAACCTTATAAAATACTTCTCCGACGAGCATAAAAGTGTATCCAGAGGAGAAAAACATTATAAATCTGATCATTTTTTTAACTTTATACATGCTGATCACATGACATGTGAAAAAGTTTAGCAAGTATGAAGAACAAAAAGTACTGATTTTCTTTTCTTAGAACCAAGCAGCTGGTTGCTGGGCACACGTGACATCAGACTATTGAATCCGATTTTTTTAAGGGTCTATTCCAAGGGAAGACTGGAATAACACAGGCGTCAACCGCAGTGTAATGCCACAAAATGAGCTAGAGAGAGGTGACTGTTGAAAATCTTTATGTTACGCAAAGCCGCATATATCCATACAATAAATGAACATGTTCAAAGAAAAGAATCTGAAAACATGAAGCAAAGAAGAAATTTATAAATTGACATTTGGAATTTTGATTAAAAGTAATCCTTATCTTCTTGTGGTAGTGGAAATGATTGATTATTAATTGATGATGGTAGTGTTTGACGATAATGATGATAATGTGGTGGTGTAGTAACAGTATTGGTGATGAGGTGGTGATAGAGGTTAAAATGTGGTGATTATAGTGATGATCACTTAATCAATTTCATAATTTCTGAAAGTCAAAATCAGAACACATCAGCTTAGAAGTCGTTCGTGGTTTTGATTTTAACAGGAAGCAATTAAATCCCATCTACCATCATATTTTATCAACAATCAATGTGGCCAATTATGGGGGTAATCTGATACAATTATGATCTCACTGACCTTCTGCTCCTCTCACAGCAAGAAAGCAGCTCTTTTTATATAGCAGGATATTTTCATCTTTCTTTTCCTCTTTCTCAGGTTTGAATTTTGGTTCCAAATCATCTAGTGGTGATTGAAATCTTGAAACAGGTACACGTTGTCGTTTTGCAGACGCTCTTGGTTCAATGTCAGATGCACGTGACTTTCGCTACACAGAAAAACAAAATATATCATCATTCAAAATTTACAGATTCTGATTCTTTTCCAATTTGAAATAGAAAGAAAGGCAAAAGTAAAAGTAAAAGGAACCACAGTTGTTTTTTCGTTGTTTTCTTTTATCATGAATTGTCAAATATATTCATTATTACACCATAAAAACTAGATCATTCAAATAACATAATGGGCATAAGACCTTTTTATAAATGTTTCACAAGTCCCTCTTGAAACTCTCTTTAGTTCCACACAAATGGATAGAACAAACAATAATTAACTGTTACATAGTGACCGTTTTATTTATAGATTTTATCAACTTTTACTTTTATCAATCTTTTTTATTTGAAGACAAAAGTTAAATAGATCTTTTATGTGAACAAATAAATTTTGTAATATTTCTTCAAGTTCTACCATTGTTTTCATGATCCAAATGATGATGATAATGATAAACCTTTAAACCAAGAAAAAAAAACATTTTTATGCAAATTTGAAACTTTCTTTATGGCAAACTTCCCAATATTAAAATGGTCCCATGAAAGGCAAATAGATTATTTATGTCATTGGTGCTATTTTATTTCCAAGTACAATGGTCTCTGTTTATAAGCACAGTCCTCATAAATCAAGTAGAACATGCTTATAGCTGGATCTTGCTTATAGGCAGAATCAGATTTTTTTTTTTGCAAAGACTGTGATTAACGTTCATATTACAGTAACAATAGCTTTTTCTTCTTAGATCCCAAATGTATATATGATGGTATGCACCAGGTTGCAGACTTGGAACAGCCATTGGTCCATTAAGAATTCATTTCTAGCTTTTTAAAAATTCTCTTTTTAATTAAATTCTATAGTCAAACAAACCCTTTCTTTACTACTACAATATGTGTATGCATGGGATGAGAGGTAAAGTAGCTTGTGATTGCTGCTTTGATTGGAGATACATGTTTATAGAGATACAACTTGAAATTCGGCTCACAGGACACCACTCGGAGGAATTTCACTGTCGAAAGAGGAATTTCCGCATACAAGAAATGGGAATTGGGATGGTACATATTTGGTATTGTGTTTACTTCTCGGATAATTCTAAATAGATAACTAATTAGAACTATAAGATATGTAAACATAATAACAAATACCATTCCAAACTCCCTGTGCTTCAAATGAAGTAAAGTTCCAAAGCCTACTGGACTAATGGTGGTGGTTGCAGTAGTTGTAGCAATGGTGATGTGGTAGTGGTGGTTGTAGTTGTTGTAGTAGTGATGGTGGTGTGCTAGTGGTGGCAGTTGTAGTAGTTGTGTTAGTGATGATGATGTGGTGATAGTGGTTGCATTAGCTGTGGTATTGATGATGTGTAGGTTGTGATTACAGTAGTTGTGGTAGTGATGATGATGTGGTGGTGGTTATAGCAGTAGTGGCACTGATGTGATGGTGGTGGTTGTAGTAATAATATTAGTACCGATAATCTGGTAACGGTGGTTGTAGTAGTTGTGGTAATGATGGTGATGGAAGTGGTAGTTGTGGTAGTAGTAGTGGGATTGATGATGAAGTGGTTGTGGTGTTGGTTGCAGTTGTAGTGATAGTGATGATGTGGTGGTGGGGGTTGTAGTTGTGGTGAGTGATAATGATGTGGTGGTGGTGGTGGTGGTTACAGTAGTTGTGGTAGTGATGATGATGATGAGCTGGTTGTGGTGGTTGTAGTAGCAGTGGTAGTGCTAATGTGGTATGAAGGTGGTGGTGGTTGTAGCTGCAGTTATGTGGTGGTGGTGGTTGTTGTAGTTGTAGTGGTAGCGATGATGATGTGGTGGTAGTAGTTGTAGTAGTAGTGGCAGTGATGGTGGTGGTTGTAGCGGTAGTGGTGGTGGTTGTAGCGGGAGTGGTGGTGGTGATGATGTAGCGGTGGTGGTTGTAGCAGTATTGGTAGTGATGATGATGTGGTGGTGGTTGTAGTGGTTGTGGTAGCAATGATGACGTGGTGCTGATGTTAGTGGTTGCAGTGGTTGTGACAGTGATGATGATGATGTGGTGGTGGCAGTTGTAGTAGCAGTGGTAGTGGTGGTGGTTGTATTTGCATTGACGATGTGGTGGTGGTTGGAGTAGTAGTTGTAGGGATGATGATGTGGTTGTAGTTGTAGTAGTAGTGTTGTAATCGTAGTGGTGGTAGTGATGATGATGTGATGGTGGTTGCAGTAGTAGTAGTGGTAGTGATGATGTGATGGTGGTGGTTGTAGTAGTTGTGGTAGGGGTGATGATGTGGTGGTGGTTGTTTTTTTTGTTTGTTTGTTGCTTTAGGTCTCTTCCAACACAATTGAGGTTATATGAGAGACCGCTGAAACAAAAAAACAAGCAATCTAACAAAAATAGTACAATTGTCAATCAAAATCATAACCTAAAGATATCATAAGCTAAATTATAAATAACCAAGAACAAACAGGCAGAGGATTTACAGGAAAAAAAAATATCCCCTGTCAAAAATACAATCACAAACCAAAGAAGCAGGATAGGCTAGTAAAGAGAAGAAGAAACGACATCACTATCGGATCGTACAACCATGCGAACATCATAGGTATATGATTCAAGGGTGATGCTCCCATCCAACCACCCGCGTGGTGGTTGTAGTAGCTGTGGTAGGGATGAAGATGTGGTCGTAGTTGTAGTAGTAGTGGTGGTAGTGATGATGATGTGATGGTGGTTGTAGTAGTATGGGTGGTGGGGATGATGATGTGGTGGTAGGGATGATGATGTGGTGGTAGGGATGATGATGTGGTGGTTGTTGTAATAGTAGTGGTGGTAGGGATGTTGATGTAGTGGTTGTGGGGAGTCTTTTTTATTCATTTTTTTTTTTATTAAAAAAGGTGGAATTGTGATGGTGATTGGCAGAGATAAACCATCATTTAGACGTAATTCTGCCCTTAGGCAGAGGATTCTCAGCCCATCATCGTAAGCACATTTAACTCCTCTGTGAAATATACTGTTGTCATCAAAATGACTGTCTTGATCGACGATTAATTATGATCATATCTTTCGACAGTCTGAGCCCTCCCTTCTCTTTCCCTGCTTCCAGCATCGTATCAACACACTATAAGTCACTACAAGGCTTACATGCATCCCACTGTTTCAATGAGCTGCAAAGTCTGCCTATTATTATCACAGAGATTTTATTGCGGACGTGCATACTATTTTTTCACTGAGTTATAAATTGTTATGTGCAAGTTAAGTAATATTAGCCCTATCAATCTTTTGCATTGATTTGTATTTATTAATTTGTATTTAAAAAATTGTATTTTTCATTTTTGTTATCTACTCATTTTCTTTTATTTTTGTAATTTTAAACAGAAAATTGAGCGTGCTTATAAATGGAGTCCTTTTTTATGAACATGTTTATAAAGGGGTAAAAATGTATAAATAAAAAATCTGTTTTGCCTCCCGAGCATACAATATAGTCGGATTGTACTTGTAGCCAGAGTACTTATAAACTGAGACCACTGTATCCTTTTTTCAAACATCTAATTTACAGATTTACAAAGAGTATTGAAAATAAAGGTATTTTGAGGATCACTTACTTTACCAGAAGATGGTCCAGGTGTAGTTTCAACTGTGGTTTCGGTACTATCTTCCTCCATTTCAATTGATTATTCTGAAAAAATAAATGATAAATATGTTTCGACAAAAAGTCATTTCTCAGGCTTGTAAATGGTTGGTGAAAAACTTGTCGAAACTTTTTGAACACGCGAAAATAGACACAACAGGACAAAAATATGGATTAATTAATAAACACAACACAGATATGACACATCAATTGGCAAGTCAAATCATGTCACTTTCCCCTACTTATTTATAATGAGGTCCTTATTTTATGGTACCAAAAAAAAAATCCCAATTATTTGAGGGCTCAGGTCTGAGTTAGTTGTAAAATTAAAGGAAGAGAACAATTCCTACCCTTTTGAAGGATGTGTATCTAGTGCTTGACACAGGAAGCTGTGTATCTTCGCTCCTGTTTGTTTGTGTTAAATGTTTACGCTGATTCTTTCGTTTATTTGGATTAATTCTTATTTAAAAAAGACGACGACGACGAAGAAGAGGAGGTGGTACGGTTGTGTGAGAGCTTTCGAAGAAGAATATATATTTCGAAGAAAAATAAGTATTTCGCATTATTTTTTTTCCCGTCTCACATCCAGACGGAACCAATAAATCATAGAGAAAAAGAAATGAGACACGGAGAAACGCATGTGTGTCAGTAGCAAAATAGAGAGAAACCTTCCGGTCGGGGAAGCTCCGACACACTTCTGTGCGTGTTATTTACTGACTAGGTGTGTGTTCGACGACTCGCACGAACTTTGCGACCCTCTCTCGCTGGCTGTGGCACAGTAGCCAGGCAGTGAATACATCCACGTCTAGCAGAGCGACATAGAAACGGCCTGCCAGTCGGGCCTATTTTTTGGACCATTACAAGAGCAGTATGGGTGTTTTCTATTAACAATGAACAATAACAGAAAAACCCTTTGATAAAAATGAATGAAACTTGGCATACGATTAGAAAAGAGGTCAATCTATCCCATGCCATCGTACAAGTTTGTCCCATATTTAGAACCGGTAGAAATCATCCACTTTCTGCGACTGTTTCCAATATTTCGAAAACTAATTGGAGATACAGCTTGGCAGGGTAATTCATTATTATGTATTCTCTACAATTTCCAAATTTTAGACATCTAGCATAAGTACTTTTTCCATAAAACATTGAAACATCACCCCATCTACCAGCAAAAAGCTGGTCTCCCTCCTTCCCCCCTTCCACCACGGCCGTCACCGACAAGCTTCGTCACCACAAGACATTGGTTGGCATGACGAGCCCATTAAAGCCAGGGGGTGATAGGATACCAAAGACATTGCCTGGATGTTGCAATTAATTAAAAACATTTTTTAAATATTGAATACACAATAAATAAATATATGTTTGTCTTCCACTATGCATCTGCTAAATTAGAGAATTATAAAAGCCTTACGATATCAGTTATTGTTACGTTTCACTGTTATGTATTTGTTCACAGATGATGCAATTGTCTTTCTTCGATATTCTGTATCTCTGAAATAAAATTGGGATTGAAAAAGGACAAGGCCTTATTCATTTATATCGAAGAAACTAAAAGTATGACGGATGCTAGAGATCTCGCGGAGATCACCGCAATAAGATGTCCTGCCCCAGGCTGTCTAGAATCATGGACATCAAACATCCCTTCAGACGTCCTGCTCAGACTCCTCGACATCCACGTGAGGACTGCTCATCCGACTACATCCCCTGCAACAGCGCCCACGGCCACAGGGGTTAAAGCTGAAAAAGTCAAGCGACCGATCATCTCTGTGTCAGGAACAAGCGAGGAATGGACAAACTTCAAGCAGAGGTGGTCGGAATATAAGCTCGCCACGCGACTTAGCGGCCAGGACATCATTTTTCAACTCCTTGAATACTGCGACGAGGCCCTCCGTAGAGACTTATCAAGGAGTTTCACTAACCTCACGTCATGTGATGAAAATACTCTCCTCGATAATATTAAAAAACTCGCAATCCGCCAAGAAAACGTCATGGTGGCTAGGTTACAACTCCAGCAGATGCGACAAGACAGAGATGAACCAGCCTGGACCTTTGCCGCACGCATCAAAGGTCAAGCTAGTGTCTGTCAGTACGATTTGAAGTGCACATGTGGAGTCAATGTCTCATACAGTGATCATATGATTCGGGACACTTTGATAATTGGCTTAGCAGACGACGACATTCGCCTCGATGTGCTGGGACAGGCTGACCAAGACATGTCACTCGACAACACCATCCGTTTTATCGAGGCTAAGGAAAGCAGGAAGCGCTCGGCTGGCAGGATTAACCCCCTTCCTCTAACGCTCACCCCTACATCAGTCAACGCAGCAAGTAGCACGTATAGACAAATGGAAAGAAAACGTCTCACTGGGCAAAACCGACCCCCTGAAAGGAAATGCGGCTATTGTGGTAGAGATGGACATGGCACTAAGAAACAAGACAGAGTCAACCATTGCCCTGCATACGGTCATATATGCACCAATTGCGACATTCCGCACCACTTTGAAAATGTCTGCAGAAAACCAAAACAGAAAAGGCAAGGCAACTCTGCAACAGCTGTGTTTGAAGCACTATGCTCGATTGATCGTCTTGACCATCATGTGTACAATTCTGCACGCGAGTCATGGGAAAAGCGCCCATCTGCACAACAGCCGACAGTCCAAATTGAGATCCAAGCCCTCCCGTCAGATGCTAACGACCTTGGAATCGATTCCACCCTGTGCAACCCAACCAATACGGCAAAAGCCCTGGCCATTGCAGACACCGGCTGCCAATCATGTCTTGCTGGAACCTCACTCCTTACACAGCTAGGTTTAACCACTGCCCACCTCACTCCTACTTCAATGAAGATGAGAGCTGCAAATCAAAACCCCATCGAGATCGTGGAAGCCCTAGCCCTTCGAATAACAGGCTTCACACATTCCATGCAACGGAAAACAACGCGTCAAATTGTTTACATCTCGCAAGCAACTGACAAATTTTTCTTATCCATGGAAGCCTGCAAAGACCTTGGTATCATACACCACTCATTCCCTTCAATAGAATCAGCCATAATAACAGACTCTATGAAGACCATCCAATCTGTCCTACATAGTGAATCTAATAATACTGCTGACAAAGACCCTTGCGATTGTCCCCCTCGCCAGAAACCACCACCCCTCCCAACAATCCTGCCCTTCCCAGGCATAGAAGAAAACAGAGAAAAGCTTGAACAATGGCTCTTAGACTACTACAAACGTAGCACTTTCAATGTCTGCGAGCACCAAGGGCTACCAATGATGTCTGGACCCCAATGAGACTCCTTATCGACGATGAGGCCACGCCTGTTGCACACCACACCCCTATCCCAGTACCCATCTACTGGCAGGAACAGGTTAAGGCTGGCCTTGATCAGGACAATCAACTTGGCGTACTGGAACCAGTTCCAATCGGGACCCCAGTGTCATGGTGTCATCGGATGGTTGTCTGCGCTAAGAAATCGGGAAAACCTCGCCGAACCGTGGACTTCCAAGCCCTTAATCGCTATGCCACTAGAGAGACGCACCACTCAGTCGCCATTCCACCAGGCCCGCATGGTTCCACACAACACGAGAAAGAGTACTTTCGATGCCTGGAATGGCTATCACAGTATAGCACTAGACCCCGAGGACAGACACCTGACTACCTTCATAACCCCTTGGGGCCGATACAGATATTGCGTGTGCCCTCAAGGGTACATTTCATCTGGCGATGCCTACACAAGATGATTCGACGAGATTATACGTGACATCGGCAACAAGACAAAAGTAATTGATGACACTATCATGTGGTCCCAATCCATAGAAGACAGTTTCTTCCAAACAGCCAAGTTCCTGGATACATGTGGCAGGAATGGGGTCATTCTTAACCCATCAAAGTTCTCCTTTGCAAAAGAAACAGTCCAGTTTGCAGGGTTTGAAATTACGCCAACAACTGTTCGTCCATGCCCACAAGTCTTAGAAGCAATTCAGAAATTTCCCAAACCCCGCACAATCACCGACGTGAGAAGCTGGTTTGGCCTTGTAAACCAGGTCTCATATGCCTTTGCGTCAGCAGAAAGAATGCAACCATTCCGCACACTGCTTCAACCCAAGACACCATTCATGTGGACTGAAGATCTAGACAAGCTGTTTGAAGAAACTAAGTCCATCATCGTCCAAGAAATTCAGAGAGGCGTGGAAATATTTGACAAAAACAAACCGACATGTCTGGCCACTGATTTCAGCAAAGATGGCATTGGATTCTGGCTACTACAAAAGCATTGCACATGCGCATCAAACAAACCATTCTGCTGCCGAACAGAGTGGAAAGTGACATTAGTGGGCAGCCGCTTTACATCACCAGCAGAGGCAAGATACGCCCCGATTGAAGGAGAGGCCCTGGCTGTGGTAGATGCCCTCAACAAAACTCGTCATTTCGTGCTAGGCTGTCCCAACCTGATTATCGCAGTTGATCACAAACCCCTCCTTAAGGTGTTCAGTGACAGGAACTTGGATGCCATCCCAAACCCACGACTCAGGAACTTAAAAGAAAAGACACTGAAATATCGGTTCCAGATTACTCATATCCCTGGTGTCCATCATGTTGCTGCAGACACCATCTCACGCAAACCAGTGGGCGAAGCCGAACACCTCCATCTACCCGACGATGCAACCCCCATCTCCACTGACCTCAGCCTCCCTACTCTGCCTCATGACTTCCTCATGGCCATCAGAGCACAACCTGCAAACCCCAATTTACACGCAGATGAAGAAATACCCATTGGAGGTATCAGCTCAATAACTTGGAACGATGTTCGTGTTGCCACCAGCAGTGACCACTCAATGGTTGAATTAATTGACCTGATAGAAAATGGGTTCCCTGATGCAAAAGACAATTTGCCAACAGAACTTAGACCTTACTTTCAATTCAGAGACAAACTTACAAGTTTCGACGGTGTGGCTTTGTACAATGACCGCATAATTATTCCTCCTAGTCTGCGCGACAAAGCCCTTCGAGCCCTCCACTCAGCTCATCAAGGTGTGTCCCAAATGTTTCTCCCGCGCTGACGCCTCATTTTTCTGGCCTGGGATGACCGCTGCAATAAGTGAAATGCGAACGAAGTGCCAGTCTTGCAACCGCATAGCCCCAACTCAACCAAGTGCTCCCCCTACCCCGCCAATGCAACCCCAATACCCCTTCCAGTGTATCTGTGCAGACTTTTTCCAATATGCAGGACATAACTACTTAGTAATTGTCGACAGATATAGCAATTGGCCCATCGTGGAAAGAGCACATGGTGGATCCACAGGCCTCATTACCAGCCTAAGACGCACTTTCACTACTTACGCATCAGTGATGAACTCTCATCTGACGGTGGCCCAGAATTCACCTCTACAGCCACAACAACGTTCCTGCGCAACTGGGGGGTCCAACACCGTCTCTCCTCAGTGGCATTCCCCCACAGCAACAGCAGGGCAGAGATTGGCGTCAAGACCATCAAACGAATGATCATGGACAACACCGGTCGTGACGGGAACCTTGACACAGACTCCTTCCAATGCGCCATCCTTCAGTATCGTAACACGCCAGACAGGGACACTCGACTATCCCCTGCGATGTGCATATTTGGAAGGCCAATCAGGGACTTTATTCCGATACACCCAGGAAAATATATCCCCCATAAAACCTGGCAAGAGACCTTGGCCAACAGGGAAGATGCCTTAAGAAACAGGCACATGAAGGATGCAGAAAGACTATCTGCCCATACTCGCATTCTACCCCCCCCTTACTGTTGGAGACTGCGTCAGGATACAAAATCAGACAGGGCCATTTCCCACGAAATGGGACAAAACAGGAATCGTTATTGAAGTCCGTCAGTTCGACCAGTATGTCGTCAGAGTTGATGGATCGGGCAAAATAACACTAAGAAACAGAAAATTCCTGTGCCTATATCACCCAGTGATTGCCAGGGCCCCTCTAGCCACACTGCCTACACCCACCACAACAGTGGCAAAGAGCAATAATTCAATGCCTGCAACACCCAAGATGGTCTCCAACTCAGCAGGCCAGAAAGCAACTCCAGAGACAGTACAGCCCGATGCTCCACCGCTCGAAGAGCCACCCAGCAACGGTCCTGCTGACAAAATTATCGTCCCAACAAAACAACCTAACAAACCGATTGCTCCAGCCGGTGATGCCGAAGGAACTCCACCTCCTAGGACAGCTCGCTTGCCCCGCGCTTTGATGGCCCTCCAGCCATACAACAAGCCTGGTCTGAAGGAAACAGACCAGCTACCCGAGAGGCGCTCAAGAATTAAATGACTTTCATTTTACGTTACTTAAAACTCGAAAATCATTTAGTACGAGTCTAATCTATATCCCTGTCCTCTATCTGCGAAGAAAGCACCATATTATTGCAACTGATCATCATTTTTCTAATTTAATATCAGTCTTTGTCCCCTACTTGTCAATAAAGCACTATCCAAAGACTTGGGGGGCATAGAGAATTATAAAAGCCTTACGATATCAGTTATTGTTACGTTTCACTGTTATGTATTTGTTCACAGATGATGCAATTGTCTTTCTTCGATATTCTGTATCTCTGAAATAAAATTGGGATTGAAAAAGGACAAGGCCTTATTCATTTATTTTTATTTTTTTATACATTTTTATTTTAATGTACAGAAAATACTTAGGAATTCAATCTATTGTCTAATAATATCCTATATCACCTTGTCACAGTTGAGCAAAATGGACTCACCCAATTTCTAAGAATTGGACTTTTCCTTTGACTTTTATGGGTATATCATTTTGTGTTGACCGCTGTCTCAATGTTTCCTTACATTAGGTATTTTAACTTGTTTTTATACTCTCTCTCTCTCTCTCTCTCTCTCTCTCTCTCTCTCTCTCTCTCTCTCTCTCTCTCTCTCTCTTTTTGTTTCCCCCACCCCCTCTCCTTACCCCTGTCTTTCTCTAAGTCATTTTAATTTGTTGGTATTTTCTTCTTTATATATTAGGCAGGTTATAGTTATATCAATTATTATGACTGACCAAAAAAAAAGATCATAACTTTTGAAATTAATGATGGATTTTCAAAATTTAAAATCCTATGTATTCAGCTCACATGGAGATTTAACTTTAATTCTATAACTTTTTTTTTAATAACAGTTTTAAATCAATATGTCAAAATATAAAAAATAATTTGTTGTTGCTAAAACTAAATACATTTTCTCAACTTTCCCTAAAAGATTTAAATTAAATAGCAAAGACAACAGAAGAAGAACCTTTTTCAGCCTTTATAATTATTATAAACCTTAAATTTAAACTTAGACTTGACTTAGAAAGAACATATTAATATTATCTCAGTATCTGCTTAATTAAGTTTTGGAATCATTTGAATTTGAGCCGTGTTAAAAAGCACTTTATAATTATGATATAGAGGTTTAATTGACCACAACCCAATTTGAATTTTTTACCAAAGTACCTAATACTAATATTAATTAAGAAAGACGTCTATGACTATACACTATCCTATACTCTTTGACTTTGATATCTTCCTATTACTCTTCTTAACTTACACACTCAACAGTCAACACTTGAAAAAAGTGGTTAAAATTGCATCAATGTCATCAACGCTATTAACGAATTACTCTCTCGAACTTTCGACACATACTTTAGAGTTAGAGTTGTTAGTAATACCTATAAATAAGTTCAGTTCACTGAAACTACTCTCGACAGTGCTGTTTTAGTTTGTTATGAATCGTCTGCGACTGACAGCAGAAGAAAAAACATCAAGATGAGTGACCACCTTTCTAACCAACCTTACAACGTGCACATTAATATGCAACTGCAATCACTGCATGAATTAAACTCGCAATGTATAATTCTTTGAAAGAGATACCTGACAGTCGGTTAAATCAAGCTAAGACGGTTGCATCAAGTTGAAAGGATAAAATCGTTTCAGTTGCAGTAAAGTTGAATCACCGGCAAGAGCTTCCAGGAGCCGCCATTTTCATTCATAAAAGCCTTCCAGTTAATGAGTCGAAATAATCAATCTAACAATCGATTACTAGTTCAAAATTGACTAATTCCTGGATAAAACAATGATCATATTTACTCTTTATTCAATTGAGTCATTCTTTATGATTTTCGGAGATAGTCAAAGAGAGACTTTCTTTATAAATGAGGCTCGTGTCATCTTGACGGTGACGTAGGTTTAATAAATAGAACAGCCGAGTTGTTTATTTGAATAAAAAGTTCTTAAAAATCTTTAGGTACGGAACAATGTGAGGATAAAATTCTCAAGCGCGATAGTCTTGTCAAATGTTGGTGTGTAATATCGTTGATGGAGCCATTTTGTCTTCGTTTCGAAAAGAAAATTGATTAATGTTAGACATAGACTAGATATAGGCTGCTTGTTCGTTACCTCCAGACAGGAAGCCAGTCAGTAGCAGAGTACTCTTCAACATATGTTGACCCAAGTTGGGTTACCCAAACATCGGCTTGACTGCAGGAACCACCTTAGTTGTGGCAGGAACACCCTTCCCTCATCCGACTTACAAGATGGTTTTTTCTCCAACCAATTTCACACTTGCGAGTCCGATTATTTCCCATTGACATCAATATGACCAGAGGTTTTGTCGATGTCCCGAAATTCCTACCATCATATAACACGGGGCTTTGTCTAGGTCCCAAAAATTCCTTCCTTCAAATAGCTTTGGGTCTTGTCAAGGTCCCGAAATTCCTTCCGTCATATAACACGGGGTTTTGTCAAGGACACGTATTCATTCCATGTCATAAAGTGGAGTTATTGTCAAGGCCCCGAAATTCATCCCATCATATAACGAGGTTTTGTCAAGGTCCCGAAAATCTTTCCACCGACACAACCATAGTGACCCGCTCTATAAACTAGTAGTGCTAATTCTGAAGACGAGCTAACAACCACGTTTCATCTTAATTTGATGGGTTAATGAATTATTTCGGATTTTATCCCCCCCCCCCCCCAAAAAAAAAAAACGTATTATCCCTTCTCTTCAAAGTTAATATGAAGGAAACGAACACACACTCACACACACACACACACACACACACACACACACACACACACACACACACACCAACAGACCAACGCCAAGCCGTAAAGGGCGACGAATGGTGTGTAACTCCCCCTTTTAGAGCCACGGGTTGTCGAAGGGTTAACACCATTAGATGATAATGGTTAACACCCCTTTGTAAAACGCAAACTCTTATAGAAACACAGACGGACAAATCAATTTTTTTTTCAGCTTGGGCGAATTTATGAAGGACAGCAGACAGAGCCGAACAAGCAGCTTCGTGGAATGTTCGCACCATGTGTGAAGCAGGGAAAATCTCTCAAGTTGTGACAAAGATGAGAAGATACAGGCTGCATATCATACTTGAACTTGGAGTAAGCGAAACACACTGGATACAATCTGGACAGAAGCACCTCACGTCTGGGGAGAAGATTTTATATGCAGAGAGAGAGAGAGAGAGAGAGAGAGAGAGAGAGAGAGAGAGAGAGAGAGAGAGAGAGAGAGAGAGAGAGAGGGAGAGAGAGAGAGAGAGAGAGAGAGAGAGAGAGAGAGAGAGAGATTAGATTAAGTCTAAAGTATTACTATCTAGGGCATAATTTAATTTGGCGCAGAGGTTTGTTTCTGACTTGATAAATGTGTCCATTTCATGTGAGGATTACATAAGTCTGTTCATTCCAACGATATTTCATCAAACCTTCCTATTTCGATGGTTCATTGCGATTGAATGGTGCAGATGTTGTGCAAAAGCCTGTTAGATGGATTGGAGTAGACTAAAACCCATTCGATGGAACTGAGGTAGTCCAGAGACCGGTTCGTTTTACGGAAGAGATGCAGAGTGCAAAGACCCTTTGTTGGATTTGAATCTTGCAGTTCCTTTTTGGATTATATACTGCCATGTTAAGTTTGAATATTCGGATTCAATATCTAATCATATCATCTGTTACAATAAGTGGGTAAGAGAGGAATGAGGTATATCTTCATCTAATCGCTTTAGTTGTTGCATTAAACATAGGATGATTTGTATTATTGATCCCAATGAGTATTTTTTTAAAGCAATGCGTAAAAGTATTAACTACATGCTCTAAGAGTATGACAAAACGAATGTAACACAGTGTTGTCCTTGCTTGTCGGGGTATAATTGCTCCCATTTACTAATGATCCTGGTCTCCCACTTTTAGTTTTGTTAAGTTATTAAATGTATTTTCAACTTATGACACACAATAAATGTCTCAACTACATATTCGGAAGCTGCTATGAAGCTTCATAAAACGGTCTGCAAATATTCTACTCCGATTACTTATTTTCTTGTTTGCGCAGTTTAATTCGTTTGTTTGTTTTGTTTTTGTTTTTGTTTTGTTTTTTTTTTATATCCGTGTGTTTAGAGCATACTATTTAGAAGTGCCGCATTTGATTATTACCTGGGTGAAATTTCAGTTAAAATCACATATCAACAGAGTTGGAAATTTGTCTACCTTTAAAATTGTGCCTAATTTCTATTGGCTTCAAAATATCAATCCGTTTATTTTTATGCTCTGTAATTTTTTAAATTTTCTAATTGGCTATGTTGAAAATCCAAAATAAAGTCTAAACTATATATCACTTTAATTGCAGGTCTCATAAACCAAAATATCTATACTATGGGCTCATTGTTGAAAATTAAATGTAGCACATTCAAATCAACGCAAAATACAACATTACAACCAGACAGTCTATATTAAATCCAGCCCATACTTGCATTCGGTTATCAGACCTGTTAAAATGTATATACATATGTAGGCTGCAACGTCACTTTTCTGGCGCACCCGGTTCTTCCTCAGCTGTTGCGACGACGGTCCTGCTTCTCTCATCTTTCTGACCACTGTCCACTGATCGTCTTCAAGTTTGTTTTTTTATCTCCGACCTTCCTTCTGCCAGAGGGGATCCGTTTTAGAGTCTGCCCAATTTCAGACTTCTTTCACTTCTGTCGGCCTGAAGGATAACTCACCGCCTTTTCCTCTCTGACTACTCTTCTCAAGTTGCGCACGTTATCTTTCCCCACATTTCACTGGTACTGGTAGTGTTAAAGAGACAATTAGTCCATTGGTCTTCGCGACAGAACGTATGCATATGATTACGATGATATGATAGATGAGTTGCAGCAGTGTTGTAGGTGACGAGGATGATGTGGTGATGATGATGATGATGTGGTGGTGATTGCTGTAGTGGTGAGCGGGATAATGATGTGATGGAGGAGTTGCAGTCGTAGTGACAGTGGCGATGATGTGGTGATGATGATGATGATGATGATGATGAGGTGGTGATTGCTGTAGTGGTGAGTTGGATAATGATGTGGTGGAGGAGTTGCAATCGTGGTGACAGTGACGACGATGATGATGATGATAATGATGTGTTTTTAGTAGTGTTGA
>NC_088360.1:91432004-91444504 GCF_034508935.2 Berghia stephanieae | reverse complement strand
TCTAGCCATGCAGCATCACACCAGATATGCCGCTGCAAGAAGATAAGGCGCAATTTATTGATTTCTCGAATTCGTTTTTCCAATGTCAACAATGTCAACACTTGCAGTTTCCATAATCATCGAGCAGTGGTTGGAGTCCAAGTCAAGATTGTGGCAGAAATGAACTAACAGCATAAAATCATCCGTATCCTCACTAACCTCCTTAACAACATTGGCCAGTGAAGCAGCATGCATTGATCGTTGCGTCATAATGACATCCGCTTCCTCGCGTGTGTCTCCAAGTCTGTTCTTCTGGTGACTTTCCCATTTTTAATTTGGAGAGAAACATTTTCATGTGTTGCGATAAATAGATGCTCCTCAGGTGGTAGGGCAACAAGCGTGGACATTAATCCCTCACAGTTTGTGCTAATCAACTGCTTTTTGTTCTCAGAGCAAGCAAGAAATGAGGCTTGAGCATGCAAAGGAGTGTATAATGTAAGTTGGTGTGGCGTTCGACTTTTGCACTGCGACCTTGCCGAGTAGCACTTTTGATGCTGAAATGAACAAGGGGAACGTCACTTCTGTCCATTTTCGGCAATAAGAGTGTTCAAAAACTATTGACATAGTCCTGGATGGTTCCTTTGGATGATCAGTTTAAACAATAAAGAAGTGGGCATCCAGCCAAGATCACAATCACACGAGCAGAGACAGTTTCTTGTAGATTTCTTTCCAGGGCGGCTTTTGTAGTAGCAGTACGTATTTCTTCACTATCACTGAACAAAGATGTCGACAATGGCGCCAGGTCTTATTTGAAGAGAGACTCCTTGTCAAAATCTCGACAAGCCAATAATCCCATAGCGCAATAATAGATAAATATTGTGTCGCAGCATAAAAGTTTGAATTGCGCACCAATTTACATTACATGCTCCTTTGCCTGCTCAATCCTCACCCAGATTTACAATCAACAGATTTTGGATGGATGAAGATACCAGCATTCAAGCCACTTGCTCCAATCACAGTCGTCATCATCATCATCATTGCCTTATTCACCCTGGGTCAGGGTATAGGCCACAGACAAACAGTTTCCATCCTTCTCTATACTGAGCTAACTTTTTTATCTCATTCCATGTCTTACCACTTCTCTGTATATCAGCTTCTTTAATTCTTCTCCATGTTCCTCGTGGCCTTCCCCTTGATCTTCTGCCCTGAGGGTTCCAGTCCAATACTTTCTTTGTTACACTGGTTTATGCTGTGTTCACGTCATCGGGTCAGCAGAGCCCTTTCGGTTTTGTCTGTTGTCCTTCATAAATTCTGTCATTCCAGAATTGATAGAGACTATTCAATACGGATTTTTTCCCACTGGAAAACCTTGTGGATCATCAAAATGTGGCTGTGTTGCCGAGTGATTTAGTTTTCCATAGATCAAGGAATTTATCCAATGGAAACCGTACGGTGCTCTTATTGGCTAACCAACCAGCGGCCTCGATGAGAAAAATATCCGCCATTGAGACGTTGGCTGGGAATCGCGTTACTATAGTAAACAAGCGCTGATCGGCCGTTCATGAAAACAAGTTGCTGCTCGCTCGTTTAACTCAAAATTATTCAAAACGATCTCTCTAAAATGATATAAATGTGACTTCTTAAGGTTTTCTTCACGGTCAAAACCACACAACATTCTATTAATGATTACGTCCGAGGCAAAAAGGAATATTGACAGGTCGACCGAACTCGTGAGACGACAAACATCAATGCGAAGTGTAGCGAGAGTCAAGCTATTGTTTGTCTTGTCCTGTTCTATATAGAGAAAGGGATAAATAGTATAGCCTCGTGTGTGAGTGGTTGCGTGTCATAGTCATGTTTTTAAATTGTTTCTGTTGTTTATGTGTGTAGTGATGACTCTCTCACACTCAATTTCAATGCCGAAAGAGGAATTCCCGCACACAAGAAAGGGGAATTGGGGTGGTATTTGGCATACATATTGTATAGTATCTAGTTCTAAATAGATAACTGATTAGAATTATATTATGATATATAAACACAATGCCAAATACAATTCCGAAGTTTCCTTATTTCAAATGAAGTAAAGCTCCAAAACCTAATGGTAGTGATTATAGTACTGGTGTAGTGAGGTGATGTGGTGTTGGTGGTGGTTGTAGTTGTAGTAGTAATAGTGATGATGATGTGGTGGTGGTGATGATTGTAGTTGTAGTAGTAGTGGTAGTGATGATGATGTGGTGGTGGTTGTAGTTGTAATAGTAGTGGTAGTGGTAATGATATGGTGGTGGTGGTGGTTGTAGTAGTAGTGGTCGTGATGATGATGTGGTGGTGGTGTTTTTAGTAGTAGTGGTAATGATGCGGCTATATGGTCTAGTAGTATGACACTCGCTTTCGGATCGGAAGGTCCTGGGTTCGAGCCTCGCGCTCGGCGCATAGTTGAGTCCTTGGAAAAGGCTCTTTACTCACATTCTCTCACCGTACTCAGGTGTAAAATGAGTACCTGGCCGTTAACAGAGTTGTCTTTGTCCGAAAAATTGTAATATCGCCTAACAGGCGTCATGTCCCGTCCTACATGTTAAATGTTGACCAGGGACCCCTTGTAAAGCGCTTTGAGCACATTTAGTAGATATTGCACTATATAAAGCTCAATTAAAAAAAAAAAAATTTCAATGATGATGATATGGTGGTGGTGGTTGCAGTAGTAGTAGTGGTAGTGATGATAATGTGGTGGTGGTTGTAGTTGTAGTAGTAGTGATAGTGATGATGATGTGGTGGTGGTTGTAGTAGTAGTGGTAGTGATGATGATGTGGTTGTGGTGGTTGTAGTAGTAGTTGTAATGGTGATGATATGGTGGTAGTGGTGGTTGCAGTAGTAGTGGTAGTGATGACGATGTGGTTGTGGTGGTTGTAGTAGTAGTGGTAATGGTAATGATATGGTGGTGGTTGTAGTAGTAGTGGTCGTGATGACGATGTGGTTGTGGTGGTTGTAGTAGTAGTGGTAGTGATGCTATTGTGGTGGTGGTTGTAGTAGTTGAGGTAGTGATGTGGTGGTGGTTGTAGTAGTAGTGGTGGTGGTGGTTGTGGTAGTAGTGGTAATGATGATGATATGGTGGTGGTGGTTGCAGTAGTAGTGGTAGTGATGACGATGTGGTTGTGGTGATTGTAGTAGTGGTAGTGATGATGATGTGCTGGTGGTGGTGTAGTAGTTGTGGTAGTGATAATGATGTGGGGCTGGTGGTTGTAGTAGTAGTGTTAGTGATGATATTGTGGTGGTGGTTGTAGTAGTAGATGATGTGGTGGTTGGAAAACACATTACAGGTTATTATAATACATGATTACACACATTCTCTAACTTCATTTTTTGACAGCTTCGTTGTGCCATAAATATACGCAACAGTTCTGAAACATTTTATTGTGGATTTTGATATTGTTTGTTGTTTTTCTTGTGTCGTTATGTTGACATAGATACCGAATGAATGGTAATGACTACATTCTCAGCCAACAACAAAATGGCGCTGAATGCTTTCATTGGTGGACACTTTTTAGGCTTCGTACGTATTCTCATTCGTTTAATTCTATGTACTATACAGAATAAAATATTTAGTCAAATTAAATGCAAAAATACTTCTATTTTTTAATTGACCGAATAGTTGACAAATTATTCGCATTTTAAATATCCAAAATGTCAAGGTCACTGCCAAGGTCGTCTCGTAAAATGACCCAAATGTTGCCGTGCTTGGTATCAAATTAAAAGTCTTGACAAGACCAATACATAATTTGTTGATATTTAAATTATCTACAGCGGAGAGAGTCATAATGAGAGACTGTGTCGTGTTTTGAGTCTTTAGTTTTCTTCACCTTTGCTTTTTTACATTGAAAATTACTGAAGGACAAAAACTGGAATTACAATTTTCGGTATATATCTGACATGTATCTATGGCATAGAATTAAACGAATGAGAATACGTACGAAGCATAAAAAGTGTCCACCAATGAAAGCATTCAGCGCCATTTTATTGTTGGCTGAGAATGTAGTCATTACCATTCATTCGGTCTCTATGTCAACATAACGACACAAGAAAAAACAACAAACAATATCAAAATCCACAATAAAATGTTTCAGAACTGTTGCGTATATTTATGGCACAATGAAGCTGTCAAAAAAATGAAGTTAGAGAATGTGTGTAATCATGTATTATAATAACCTGTAATGTGTTTTCAAACCACCACATCATCTACTACTACAACCACCACCACAATATCATCACTAACACTACTACTACAACCACCAGCCCCACATCATTATCACTACCACTACTACTACACCACCACCAGCACATCATCATCACTACCACAACTACTACAATCACCACAACCACATCGTCATCACTACCACTACTACTGCAACCACCACCACCACCATATCATCATCATTACCACTACTACCACAACCACCACCACCACTACTACTACAACCACCACCACATCATCACTACCTCAACTACTACAACCACCACCACAATAGCATCACTACCACTACTACCACGACCACCAGCACCACATCATTATCACTACCACTACTGCACCACCACCAGCACATAATCATCACTACCACTACTACTACAACCACCACTGCCACCATATCATTACCATTACCACTACTACTACAACCACTACAACCACATCGTCATCACTACCACTACTACTACAACCACCACAACCACATCGTCACCACGACCACTACTACTACAACCATGTAGGACGGGACATGACGCCTGTTAGGCGATATTACAATTTTTCGGACAAAGACAACTCTGTTAACGGCCAGGTAGTCATTTTACACCTGAGTACGGTGAGAGAATGTGAGTAAAGAGCCTTTTCCAAGGACTCAACTATGCGCCGAGCGCGAGGCTCGAACCCAGGACCTTCCGATCCGGAAGCGAGTGTCATACTACTAGACCACATAGCCGCATCATTACCACTACTACTACAAACACCACCACCACATCATCATCACGACCACTACTACTACAACCACCACCACCACCATATCATTACCATTACCACTACTACTACAACCACCACCACATCATCATCACTACCACTACTACTACAACTACAATCATCACCACCACCACATCATCATCACTATTACTACTACAACTACAACCACCACCAACCCCACATCACATCACTAACACTCAGTACTACAATCACTACCATTAGGTTTTGGAGCTTTACTTCATTTGAAATAAGGAAACTTCGGAATTGTATTTGGCATTGTGTTTATATATCATAATATAATTCTAATCAGTTATCTATTTAGAACTAGATACTATACAATATGTATGCCAAATACCACCCCAATTCCCATTTCTTGTGTGCGGGAATTCCTCTTTCGGCATTGAAATTGAGTGTGAGAGAGTCATCACTACACACATAAACAACAGAAACAATTTAAAAACAAGACTATGACACGCAACCACTCACACACGAGGCCATACTATTTATCCTTTTCTCTATATAGAATAGGACAAGACAAACAATAGCTTGACTCTCGCTACATTTCGCATTGATGTTTGTCGTCTCACGAGTTCGGTCGACCTGTCAATATTCCTTTTTGCCTCGGGCGTAATCATTAATAGAATGTTGTGTGGTTTTGACCGTGAAGAAAACCTTAAGAAGTCACATTTATATCATTTTAGAGAGATCGTTTTGAATAATTTTGAGTTAAACGAGCGAGCAGCAACTTGTTTTCATGAACGGCCGATCAGCGCTTGTTTACTATAGTAACGCGATTCCCAGCCAACATCAAAATGGCGGGTATTTTTCTCATCGAGGCCGCTGGTTGGTTAGCCAATAAGAGCACCGTACGGTTTCCATTGGGTAAATTCCTTGGTATAGTATAAAATGATTTCTGAGGATTTTTTTTTTTTAAATTACCTTTTCATGACCTTGTGACGTAATTTCTCAAACTGCTCAATATGCTCAAGGCAGCACTATTCAGATATGTAATCTAGGGATGTTTAACTTTGATAAAATGAAAAAAAAAAAAGAAAAGAATTTGGAGGACGCCATTTTTGGTTTCGTGGTTTGGCAACCAGACTATAATCTGTTACTGTTACGGAACAAATCACATGTTTCTAGAAACGAATCAGTCTGAATATAATAACTTAGTGATATCATCAACACACATTTTTTAAAGAGTATAATGAACTGAAATCAAATATTTCATTTCTTCAACGATACACGCCCGTTTGGAAAAGAAAGTGTAATGCATACTAAGTCTATCCTAAGTCTATGTTACGAGAATAGGGAGAGAGAGAAAACCTTGACAAAGGAGAACAAGGACAATAACATTATTAAGAAATTTACCTGAACACATACATAATAATTGATGCTTGTTAAACAACCAGACAATGTTCACCCTCTTCCTAAATATTTTGGTCGCAACAAATGAGATTCCCTTCAGGGCGAGGGAACGTTGAAGTTGGACGAAGCACAGACTAGGACTGTATTCTCTATGGGACGAAGGGCGTGGTAAGACCCACATTGGGCTGATGGAGTCTCCATCGGTCCGCAGCCTTGTCATCTTGCCATCTCGTCTATCCCCCCTCCCTTCTAAATTATGTTCAATATGTACGTTCCATGTGGCTTTATGTCCTTGTTCTATAATGTGAACCTTTAGTCTAACATGGGACCAGCCTAAAGACATTTCCCGAGAGTGAATCAATAGAATGGAATTATCTTATTGTGAGGGGTGATTATTTTCTTGTAAATCATTTCTTCATTATACTTTATCATTTTTATGTTTATAAGCATAACGCTTTCGTGCATCCCTCATGGCTGTGATCCTATCCTGCGCGTCGTCGTTTCAGAGGGCAAAGAAAAGTGTTGGTCTTTGTCTTCCGTTTTTCATTGTTACTTGATGATTGGATCTAAATCTTTTGATTTTTTCTCTCTAGCATATTGCTTATTTACTCTCGCTAAAATGATTAAAAAGTGTAAAACCTCTTTTTTTCAAAAATCGTTTGGTCTAATATTTCTTGAAACGAATGTTATAATATTCATATTCACGAATCCCAGGAGACGACAGTCGACTTTTGAGACGTGCAAAACTGAAAGTGACGCCGCCATGGAATCCAGGGCTAACTGCAAACGTACTAAGTGTACATTCGTCTGCCCTTCCGGTTTACATAGAAACGATACTGCCGCATCTCCCAATTAATCACTTATACAAATCACTCTCAGCCACCCTTCTTTATTCTTCCCGTTTTCTTTGTGCACGAATGAAAGCCATACGTTTTTAATTAATGATTTCATTCCAAGTAATTTTTCCAAATGTATTGTCGTCAATGGACATAAATGAGATAATGATAACCAGCGGCGTGGCATATTGACGGCATATGGTGGTGCCATGATTAGAAGAAGAAAAAAAATTCTAAAACAGTGAACACGGTTAAGAGGAGAGAGCACATGTTAAAAACTCTCTTTTGTGGAAAGGTGGGGGGGGGGGGGGGGTCGATGGTTTCTACGAGTGGACAAAACTCACAAAAACAAATAATTCATGAAAACAACAAGCCACAACACTGAGATACAAGTCCCGTATGAAAAGGTCTTTGTAATTATTCTTTGTCCACCATTTAAAGGATTGGATTTGGTAGATAATGCAATCAATATGTGATAAATGTAAATCAAAAGAGAAAAAAAAAACATATGACAGAAATTACTTACTTTTAGTACTTGTAAAAAAAATCTGCACGGCGATGTTTCATCTCTGCAAATCTTTTTATAATGTGTTTATTGAAATCTGGAATCTAGTTCAGCTTTGTGAATTGACAGAATCATTAACGAATTTAACCGCTCCTGTTTCATTGAATTTCGCAAGAAATTTTTCACTCTTTTAAGGGTGCTAAAACAACGTTCAGGAGGTCAAGAAATACGATGGAAGTCGCTAAGGTCACTATAGCCTATAGATGTCCATGATTTGTCAGTGTTTGTTGTATCTGTAAAAAGTAGACAATAAAAACCAAAGAAACGTTTTTTTTTTCTAAACTAACTGTGAGCCATTCATGCCTGTCATACCATGTCACTGAAAAAGAGCGTTTTCGAGATTTCCACACCTGTGTTAATTCAAAATCAGTTGGTTGGTGAGGAACTAGTCTTTTTATTTCTAATTTGTCATCTAGTGTCAATCTCCCAAACGGTCGGTGAAGTAAAGAGTCAACTTGATTCATTGCAATTCATTGTTTAACAAAACAAAACTTCAAAGTATATCTCAAATAATGGAAATCAATGAAATACGATTAATGATTGCACAAATAAAAGGTAGATTCAGATCTTAAAGCATCACAAAGAAAAAATCACTCCACTTAAGTACTTAAAAAATCTAAAAACACACCAAAAGTATAACTGTTGACAATCTTCGCTTTCTTTCTCTGACTGACACAAATACACACGCACAAACACACACACACACACACACAAACACACAAATAAACACTCATACACACAGTCCCCCAGTCCAACGGTGGAGCTCTCAGATCCTGGCACAAGTCGAGGGGTTTTCCGCTATTTGAAGATAGTATAATTCGACCTAGTCTCTCGCTCAATCAGCTGTAGCGATACTAATGGATAGAGCATTAACTGGAGCTGGGATTGCTTTGCACCACGGTGTTCGTCACGAATTCGCGCAGTGATGTCACCAACACACGAGTCGGCGCAGTGAGTGATTCGGAATCTTATAGAGTGGAGACTAAAAAGGCTGTATGTTGTTGGCGAGTTGGCGAAAGACAGTGGAGTTAAAATCTCTCAGTTTTATTGTTTTATTAATTTATGATGTTAATGATTTTTTAAAAGATTGGTGTGGTGCCTGGCACCATTCGATCCAATGGCCCCACGCCACTGAATGATAACGATAGTGACAACGATGATGATGGCGAGATGATGATGATGATGATGATGGTGGTGGTGGTGGTGGTTGTGATGGTGGTTGTGGCGGTGGTGGTGAAGATGATTTATTCCAGAGAATTTTATGTAATAATTCTCCACACCACTGGAGCGTTTTGCATAGTTTGTCAGCTCCTGCACTCACAGAATCGCCCTATGAATTAAAATTAAATTATAGAGATCAGAAAATCCTATGATTTCCCCGTTCCATATTACATGAAAATATGAAACAGCAATGATTAGTGGATCGTATAGCTGTCTTAGGATATAACATTCACAATACAATAAGTAATGAATAAAATAAGTTCCTGTCCCCACTAGTCCCACTTATAATCGACAATAAAGATAAGTCGGATTCATTATGTTTTAAATAGTATGGTACGTATTTACAGGTCTTTAAAAATGTTTATTTTTTCATCATGGGGCACTAACAAAACCCACAACATTTTATTATTGTTGAGAGTCCTAACTTGTGGCAGCCGAGGTGCTTAGCCGAACTAGCCGTCTCTCACTCTCAGGTCTTTATTGTTGGGGTGTTGTTTTATGCCAAGGTGTGAGGTTGGACCGCACTTCCTATGTCCATACTAGGAAGGGATTGAAATCTGGTTTCATATAATAAATATAAACAGGCCGTCAGATTTCTCCGGGTTCAACTTCCTTGGCCTGTCTGTGTCTGCGGGACTTGTGTGCCCTCAGACTCAGACAGTGTTATAATTAGGCTCTTAAGTCAGACCTAAAACATTTTCAAAATGGCACACATGACTAAGCCATCCTAATAATATTTAATAAAATAGTCTAAGACTTAAACGTAAGAGGTATAGACTCGTGAATATTTTAAGTAACATAAGCATAATGCTAACGCCCAGATAGCATGAAGTAAACAAATGATGGATACTCTGGCCTCAAGAATTACCAGACTGCACGAGAAAAAAAATATATAGCTAAACCATAGTACATGTATTGTAAAGTATGATCAATTACATGTAACCTAGTCATAATGATACCATGCATATCAACATCATAGGTATAGAGAGGTAAAAGTATGCTGAAAAAGTTGTTGATACAGTCTGTAGATCAGAAAGAAATTTAAGAAAAAATTTAAAGTTCATGTTTTATAATGCTCGCGCGACATGTGTTCATTCCATGGCCGACTAGAGTACTATAGTTACGTCATGGTTCATTCCCATGGGTCTTTTCCGACGATGATGAGAAGGGTGTTTATGGGCATGTCTTCCAGATGTTCACACTTAATTTTTCATTGTCCGGCATTGGCGGAGTGTGAGCGATGAAGATGGATTTGGGTTTTATTTCTCACGGACGCGTGAAGTTTGCATTCTTCGCTAGGGGAGGTACTTGCGTGTCAACCCAGTTGTCAAATGGTTGTTGTAGACGGAATGTCTATCGTCATCATCATCAGCATCATCATCATGAATACAGTAGCAGGAATAGTGATAATAATAACAATAACGCTGATAATAAGAAAAACAACAACAGCACTGATGTTGATGGTGACGATGATAATAATAATACTGGTAATAACAACAACAACAACAATAATAATAATAATAATAATAATAATAATAATAATAATAATAATAATAATAATAATAATAATAATAATAATAATAATAATAATAATAATGTATTGTTTATGTGTGTAGATGGTGTGAGAGTTTGTGTGTGTGTATTAAAAATATTAATACAAGTCCAAGTCAATATAAGAGAGAAATGATTGATATCTATGTGAAAGAATTAATTAATAATATTAAGAATAAATATTCAACTTGAGTAACCTGAATAATGATCAGTTTTAATTTAATCTATCTACCAGTTTTCTTTTATTAAAATCTAAATGTTGTTGCTCGAACTCGTAGCTCGAAGAAAAAATAACAATGTGAAACAATGTGTAGTCTACTTGAGAATATTGGCTATTAAGCTTAATTGCTGGCCAGCTAACTTCGCGGTGGTTGTGTGTTGGACCCGCGATCTCCAGTAGTCAGCGACATCTATATATTATTATGAAGTCCTAGCCAGTAGTCGATGAGAGAGTAGTGAATGACCTGAGTTTGACACGAATTTTTTTGGGTTCGTGGATAGCTCATACGATAGAGTCACGCTCTCACCGGCCAGGCGGAGTGTCGTACCAATAAGGTCGCGGGTTCAAACCCCATCACCGCCGCGAAAAATTTGTATTCTCTATTATCTTCTGGCACTTTTCTACTCACTTTATCTCTTGTAGTCTACTTCATTATCTCATTCGTCTGTAGTGTTTCATTCATCCTGTTTTGTTGAAACCCGAAACGTCCATTTTATCTTTTTTCGTATATCAAATTGATGCTTTCATTCAATTTCACATTAAAAAGTTTTTTTATTAAAATGAAGCATTTATTTCAGTCAACCATTCTTCCTCCTACATACTAACTACTTATAAACTAGGTTCTCTCACTGACAGGGACGGCTGGTAATAATGGGCAGGGTGGGCAAATACCAGCCTGTTTTTTCAAGTTATATGCTGTATTACCAGGTCCGAAATAATCAAATTTAAATTAGATAATTTCAAAAGTTACTACTTAAACTTGATACTTCGTACTGAAATCAATTTGTGTGTATTTTTGATAGATTGCGAATCACCATGCACCCCTGAATGCATAAACCAGGATACGCTCCTGTTCTTTTTTATCCCCCCCCCCCCCTCCCAACCACTCCACTCCACTCAGCCCACATCGTCATCTCATCGTCACGTCGCCTGACGATTTTTGCTGTCTGGCCTCTCTAGTACTAGGTCGGGCTAATTCAAATGAGCCCACAGTAAAAACTAAATAGGGATTTTGGCAAACGAACTTTTTCTTATTTATTGCCTTACTTGTGCTGGTACCATTGATGTAATGACTTTGGGAAGGTTCCAGTATTGAATTAAATTTATTAATTTATTAATTTTATATCAATTTAGTATTAATTTGTGTTGTTTTTATATATTTGTTTATCCATTTAAACCATTTCTTTTTTTCTCGTTTTCTTTAGTGCTTCTCAAAACTCATTTATTTAAATTGTGTTCTTATTTGTTTTTGTTGTTGTTTTTTGGTTTGTTTTTTTTTGTGTTTTTGGTTTTTTTTTTTTATTACAAATTAATTTGTTATTTTTTTTTAAATTTTAAAGTAATTACCGCTGTATTTTTATTGCCAGACAAAATAATTTTGCAAAACAATGCAATTTTCTATTGTATTCCCTCTAATAAAACAAAACACTTTTATTCAAAAGTCACGACTAAATAAATATATAAAATACAACCACCATTTTGGTTTTCTCAAAAATTGAATTAGCATACGAGAAATACTCTTCTGAGAAAGGAGAGAGTTGAATTCTAACTAAGTTATAGGGGAAATAAATACGTTTAAAGGAAGGGTGGGCAGATTCCGTACTTGCCCGTCCTGAAGCTAATACATACATAAGATAGTTCGCGACGAAAGGCGGGAAGCTAGGGGGTTGGTTGTGTGAGGAGTAAAGATAACACGGTCGTTATTGTGATAATCTAACGAATGCATGAGGAGAGATTGGTAACATTATTTTGTCTTAATTG
>NC_088360.1:91422004-91429504 GCF_034508935.2 Berghia stephanieae | reverse complement strand
TTTTATAACTGGTTCTTCTCTTTCTTTCTTTAAAAAAATTTTTTTGGGGGACAATCTTCCGTATCTGCACAGTGTCTATCGGGTTTAAGGTAAGATTTAAAATAATAAAAAATTATCACAAACATGGAACGTTTAAATGGCAACATTAAAAAAAGGGCTATGTTTTCGGTTGCTAGAAATAATCCAGGTACAGAAAAAAAAATTGGCTAATATTTAGTCTTGGAATACTTTAAACCATGTGGCCACAGCCTCTGTGAAAGCAAGATAGGGACAGGGACCTCTCTTCTTTACCAGTGTCAAAAAATGGATTATCTTTTGTTGCTTGTCTTTATTAGGCCGACGAAGATATGCTACATAACAATCTGACAAAACAAAATAATTTTTTTTTATTATTAATCCCCTTTAACGACAATTACCTGTCACAACTTTCCTTTGGGGCAGATGCTTTCGTGTACTAAGTAGTAAGGGAGCGTTCACATATTACGTCATCAGCTAGGGGGGGAGGGGGTCTACCAAATGTTGACATGTGTTGACATGGGGGAGGGGGGGGGGTCAGACCCAAGCTGATGTCATCAAAACATAGGCAAATTAGGCCTATTTTATTAAATGCAAGAGCTTCAAAAATGGCATTCCAAATAAATTAGCAAAAAGGTGAAAAATTAATTAAATGATGGAATCATCAAAACCGACTGAACTGCTCAAACTGCTTGCTACTATTCAGTTTTGATTCTGAAAAGTTTTCTTCATCAATCATTTGATTTGGTTGTGTCTAGTTTATTAAATATATTTTGGAGTTTTCATCTGAAGAATGAGTAATAGTATTAGTAATACACATCTCTATGAAAAGTTTGTTGATGCCTATTTAAAGGCACATACTGATGACAAGCGCCAACTTGCATTGGCAAAGGCCCAAGCATTATGGAATGGGCTTAAGGCCAATAAAGTTGTGGACAGAGAAAAAGCTGATAACATGATCATCCAATGGCGTGCAAAGGCAGCAAGCATATCTGCAAGAAAAATTGGAATGTGGGCTGCATTTGTTAAAAAAGGAGAAAATAAAGAACAAGCAATAGGTAAGCACTTTAGTTTTCTTATCGATCTAGGTTTTTATTTGGTCCGAGTCGATAATAGATGGATACCCAGAAGTTGGAAAATTCATCCCTCCACCTGAAAATCCAAGACCCAAACTTCAATTTCAAGAAACAGATGATTGGAAGATAAAACACATTCGTCAATCCCAATATCTGCTCCAAATAGTGAAATGCAGTGACAACTCATGCTGCAAACCTTGGCGTACTAAATATTCATCTTTTTTTCCAGAGCGTTTTCTGCCACCACCTGTACCACTTGCTTCATGTGATGATGGTTTGGAGATAGGCAATAATGGAAGATTTGGAAGCCTATTTCAAAGTTTGTTCCTTTCAAAACAGCTAAAGATAAATTGCTATGATGAGAATTGCCCATCTCTCAAGAAACAAGATGGGAAAGGGGTATCACTTCTCAAAAGGCGAACTTGCCCTAAATGTTCATTGTATCACTCCTCGATCACAGCAATGAAAGACCATTCACGAAAATGCGGCATACAAGAAGAACAGCAAATGGGAGAAAGTGATGACGATGAAGATGAAATTGATGATACTATTTATAGTACATTGCCAGAGGTCCAAGGCAGAAACATTTTTGAATCAATTAATTTTATGTTTGGAAATTGAAACAGAAATTCATTCCACTAAAAGACTAATATGCTATAAAATAATTTGCCTCCTATACTATTTTAAATTACACTTTCTGAAATTTTTTTAATAGCACCTGCACCAAGTAGCCTAATTTAAATAATGTTTGTTAGATTTTATCTTTGCAAATTTAAATTTTATGTCCCCATTGTATCGTAAAACATAAATTATCAACAGTTTCTGAAATTAATAAAATGTCTGAATGTGTTTTATCAAACGTTGATAATCAATGTTTATGGTTTGAAAAATGAATAATAAATATTGTGAAATTAAAGTTATCTTTTAGTTTTTATTAAATTAGATGACGTCATCATCTGTTGGGGGAGGGGGGGGGGGGGTCAGGTCAATGATGACAAGTGATGACTTGGGGAGGGGGGGGGGGTCTAAAAAGGGCAAATTTTTGATGACGTAATATGTTAACGCTCCCTAAGTACATGAAGGTCAGATGGGTCATGATTTGACTCCAACTCCAACATTAATGTGAACTGCTTAGCACTTCTTGTCATGGCCACTTAGCGAGATGCACATATATGACAGTCTCAGCTTATATCAGCTTCGAGTCATTTTCAGAAACTCAAAATTAAAGAACAGTCTCCTTTTAAAATGTCTCAGTGAAAATAATTTTCAGTGATCTTTATTACACGCTGAGAAGGCTTGAGACGGATGAAAGAAGAGCTCACCCCGACAATGGTGAATTTTAATAAGGATATAATAGAACTACTTTTATAATATACAGTACATCACTTCCTAAAATTGAATAGAAATAAATAAAAACAAAAGCAAATAGATTTAGGGTTATAAGAATGAGTCTCAGGAAATAGCCTTCCATTCGAATTCCATGAAAAGTTGACATGTTGAAGTTATAGAGAAATTACAAAAAAAAATGTAACTAAAGAAGACTAGTGCTTATTCTTGATGAGCTGGGCGTCAAACTGCTGTGAGATCAAGCATCATCAAAAACCTACCTTTACCTCAATTGAAAACAATAGCCTTTGTATGCACAATGACATCTGTATCAAGTGGCAGACATTAGATTGGTGTCTATTGGATTGTGCAAACTGACGCGTAATTGATGCCTTATTATTGCACCCACACTGAATAGGAATCTGTTAGTGTTATTTTCAAGTATGTTTGTCACGGTTCATGCTCCATTGCAGTCAAAGGTAAACCATTTCTCCACCATCTGTAGGTTACTATAATCATAAATCAATAAAATATTTTCCCCTTGCTGTAGTAATTTTTTTTCTTCTTTTTTTACCTTCTCAACAGAACAGAAACTGGAAAGATTGAAGAAGAGTAAGGAAAAACCTTCATCCAGGGACATTATCAATTCATTGGCTTTGTTTCATGATGATCAAATGAGAAACTATGTGAATTCTGATTCAGTAAGTGTTGACAGTACATTGGATTCAGATAGAGAACTGACACCTTCTTACATGAAAAGAAAGCTCTTTCCTGAATTGCAAGCAATCAATGTCTCAGAGATTACAGAACTTGTCAAGGAAGATTTTGTTGAAAAAACTTTTGAACGACTTTCTTTACAAAATAATACAAATATTTTTGAAACCGGAGTAGTGAAAAATGAGGCTGCTGGAAATAGTGATGAATGTCAATTGAATAGAAAAGATAAAGAAGATGTTTAACACTTAATTTTGATTATACTGGAATATTATTTGGAGATAAGACTAGAGCTATCACTTAAATAATCAGTCTTTTTTTTTAATAGTGTGAATAATTCTTTTTACTTTGGATAGCTGCTGCTCCAGTTGACTGACACACAATGAAATGAACCTAGATATGTCAGTTTGGCCTATGGTCTATATCAAATATCCTCTTGTTTAATAAGTGTGTGTGTGTGTGGATGGCCGACGAATCAAACCTCTGGAGTCTCGATTTTCACGATCGGCGGATCAAAACTGCATACAAGTTTTGCGCACCTTGTTTTATTTAATTTTGGGCGGATCAGACCTCGATGTTATCAAAGGTCTGATCCACCCAAAATTAAAGAAAACATGGTGCGCAAAACTTATATATGTATACTTCAGATCCACCGACTATGGATATAAGTTATGACAACCAATTAAATTTTTAATGTGTTGAATGGAGAAAATTTTGTTCCCGCGTTTGTATTAGTAAATGTGAAAATTAAGGAATGTAAAGTTAAGCTACATGATACATGTGCATACAAGTCAAGTCTGATTTGTTATCCACCACTTCAATATGGTGCTGTTGAGATGAACTAGAATTTAAAAACAAATTATAAAAAAGGGTGAAAATGATATATAAATTCACGATAAACAGTGACTATACTTACAATACAAAGACTTATTTTAACAAAGACTAAAGTTTTCCTCCTTGAAACCAGGTGAATGCAAATTATGGTAACAGAAACATTCAAAACTCTTCAGAAATCATCCCGAAATTGTCTAGAAAATTTAGTAACTTTCAAAGAAGGAATATATGATGTTAGGCACATCAATACTGATAATGTCCCAAACATCAAAACAACCAATTTCAGTAAACAGTCCTTTCGTTATGCCGCTGCAGTTTCGTGGAATACTCTGCCGGAGCACATGGGAACGGAGACAGATTTGACTAGGTTTGAGTCTCTTATGTGGCAGCTTCTCAGACTGGTTCAGATCGGTTTTCGGTTCCCCTAAGTAGCCTATATTTGATATTCATATAATTTAATGAAACCGTGAGACATGTCAATTTTTATGCCTAATGTATATTATTTAATTTATGTGCAAATTATTTTATTTATTATTTTTTGTTTTATTAATTCTTATGTCTGTGAAAAGCCTTAAAGGGCTTACTGATTTTAAATCAGATTTTATTAAGAAAATATACATCATTATATTTTTTTTCAAATTATTGTTTTTAGATTTTGTTGTCATTGTTACTAGTTGTTGTTATGTATATGATACATATGTATTTTTACCAACAATAAATATGTATTCATTCACTCATTCATGATAAAAAATATGTACATGTATAAACATTTAAAATCGTCATATTTTTGTTTTGAATCATAGCATAAAGCTGTTTGGCTATAGTTTTTTAGGTTTTGAGCTGTGTAATTATCTTCGAGATATTTGTTTTCACCTCACTTTTCCTTCTCCATGATGTGCAACTGTTGTTTTAACCTTTTTGCAACCTATTGTTTTCAAGAAACATGGAGGGTAAAAAATTTACACGTGTTGTCTTGTTTGACTTCTTTCAATTTAATGTTTAAAAAAAAAATGAAATCATTTATTCCAACATTCATTAACATTGCCAAGACCTAATTTAGAATCACATGGTCGTGTGGATGGGCTCATTGCAAGCGCTTCAGTTAGTGAAGTGGCAAGACTGTTCAATTTTAACAGACGGATTGTTTATTCGCCGAACTCTGCCTGAGTGACTTGGTGATGCTTAATCACTATCCATCTGGTAAGATTTAACTGTATTGCTACTTTAGTGACTGATGCGTCTGTTTTAAGGCGTCCAACTACACGACTATGTGCTTTAAAAGTAAGTCTTGGTATAGTCACTGGGTGGGGTTCCTGACCTCCCATAGTGGGCAGGGAAGTACTTCTGTGTCTTCTATCGTCCTATATCTGCTTTCCAACTTGCTTTCTGTCTTCGTCTTGGAATGAGATTACTTGGTTTTGTCTTGGCCCTGGCCGGATGCCCTTGCTGAGAGGGAAACGGTCAAATGTATAGATAGTTTTGGGAGATGATATTTTTTTCCCTTGTAAATCATCTCTCTGTTATGCACTGTATTATGTTTTGTTAAGTATTATATATGATTTGTAAACATTTGAGTGTATACCTCTTAGTAGGGGCCTGTGCTTGTGTGTGGATGAGACTTTTAGTGATCTCAAACAAAGTACACTGATAGTGTGCTCTTGGAATCTACACATGTTCCCTATTTGAACCAATTCCCCTTTGTCTGCCTTATTCTTGGATGCTTTAATTGTAATTCTAGAACTTTTTACTATCCCATTTTCTTCCTTTTTACTGGCGCTGATATAACCTTAATGTGTTGCAAGCGCCGAAAAACCCTTAAAAACAAAAACAACATTGGTATAGTCAATGATTGGAATACACTCTGTAAATGATTTTAAACGTTTTGATTTGGAGGGAGTTAAGAAAGAACTTGTAATGGACAATATCAATTGCATTCTACCACCTATTTTGATAGGGTGTTAGTCTATCGGAAAGTACTTTCCTCTAGATCTAACAGACCCAGCTACCCAATCACTGCTGGTTGGACAGGGGATCAGGAAAAAATCTCGACTGAACTGGGGATCAATCCCGGTCCCTTTGTGTGAGTTGCGATTAATTAATTAATTTTTTTTTTACAGATTGAGCTATCGGGACCCCTCTTCAGTAGGAGTAATGTTCGTTTCAAAAAGCAAGTTCGCGCATTGTGATCTTCATCTTTGAGTGATTCCAATAGTAAAAAATAGTATCGGATTTTTTGTTTTGGAATGTTGTTCGTTCTTTTATTTATTTATTAAGTTTGGTTAGACATTTATTTATTTATTTGTTTATTTATTTATCTATTATTATATTTTTTGTTGTTTTGCTTGAGAACAACAACGTGAATTTTGCACATCAACGTTTTTATAAGGGAAAACTTTGAACAACATTCGAACAGTTTTATCGTGAACTATTTTACCCACAGGCACATAATGTTTAGTTTACAAAGAAAAACCGAAAATACTTACTTTGACTTAATCCGATCTCTCCTCAAGGAGAATAGGGTCGTGAACATAATTATCTTCTCCATGCTGTCCTGTCCTGTTGGCTCTGTGAGGCAAATCCATTTTTGATCTCCTGTTCAACTGTCCTCCTCCGTGTTTCTTTTAGTCTTCCTCTCTTCCGCTTGCTGTCAGGTGTCATCGTTAGTGACACACAGGGGAGGCTGTTGTTCGGCATCCCTAAGAAATGTCCCATCCATCTCCATATTCTGGGAGTCACCATTTACCTAAGAATGGATGTATACTCCATTCCTCATTCGACACTTTCGTCTTAGTTTTAAAAGACGCCTCGAAGTTATACGGATAAATGTATCCAGGACCCCGTTATCTTAGAATACAACAAAAAGAGGGGAAAGGGCAAGGCCAAAAGGGTAAATAATACGTCATGTCTCAATATCTTTATTGCATAAAGTGATGGTACTTGAAATTAAGAATAGGTCAAAACATTGCTTTGCGATTCTTTCATTACTAAGCTTGAACAATGGAGACACACAATAGGAGACAGTAACAAAGCATTGGAAACCCCTCGTGAAGAATTTCAAACAAGCATAAGAATAGACAAAATTGCCACAATTTCCGGGGTAGTCTTGATTTCACCTGCTGGATCCGTTTTTATGAAAGCAGACTAGCGCTTAGTCTCTAGTCTCTGACTTTAGTCAAGGGACTTGAAAATAATCGGATTTTATGTGAGCTGACTGAGCAAGTCCCAGGCCAAAAATCACGGCACATTCGGACTAAGTTTGGCCAAGTTTTAGTCATTTACTGAGGTCAGACTTCAAGCTTAGTCTGAGACAAGTTACTAGGATACATCGGAGACTGAAGTATACGTGAAACTTAGGGACTCCTTCCATATTATGTAGGTGTTCAATGTCAAGTCAGTAAACATGGCATTTGTGTAATGATAGAATGTGTTTTGATAAAATACACACCATTTCTTCACGCTATATCAATCGTACAAATACGCAAAAAGTTTATGAGTACAGTGCACTCTGGATATGTTGCGTAAGTCGATTTTTATT
>NC_088360.1:91414504-91417004 GCF_034508935.2 Berghia stephanieae | reverse complement strand
AAGCCTTAAGAATACTAGTTGGGATGGGGTCTACTAAGTCACAATATTTTGATGGGCTATCTAAAATGGCTGACTTCACTTCATCCTCAGTGGCTGGATCGAAAACATGTAGTGGCATTCCATGGAATGGTCCAAAGCTCGGTGACGATGATGATGATGTATTGTCTAAGTTTTCCCTAATGGATTTTATCTTGCCGTGGAAATAGTTGGCAAAATTTTGAGCTAGTTCGGTGTTATTTCTAGACGCTGGAAGGGGTGTGGATTTCTTACTGCCAAGAAGGTCGTTTGCGGTGGAAAACAGTTCTTTGCAAGATGTAATGCTTTGAAATTTTTCGTTGTAATGGGCCTTTTTTGCGCATGTGATGGCGTTATAAAGAGCCGACTTAGCTGCTTTGTATATATCCTTAAATACCGTTAGGCCACTCTTTCGCCATTTCCTTTCAGCCTGTCTCTTTTTTCTCTTTAATTCCTTTATCTCGGAATTGAACCATCGCGAGTGTGGTCGATTCGATACGACACGACATTGCGGCGGTGCCTCACGGTCAATAATAGATCGCAATACTTTGTTGAAGTCGTTTATATTTTTAACCTCATTTATGACGTCACGAATGCTATCTTGTAAACCACTGATATCAATTTGTCTATAATTCCTTGTTGTTATGTTTCGTTTCGGGAGATCAACTTTCTTTAATGCGATATCCACAAATAAAACTTTGTGATCGGATATCGCTAGGTCAACAACTTCGGTCTTTCTTATTCTATTACTTGACACAGGGGAGATGACCCAATCAATGATGTTGCCGGCCTGGTGTGTTGTCTCGGTGATGTGCTGGTGTAAATCGTTGTCGTGTAGGATTTTCTTGATTTTGGTGACTGTCGGAGAAGTGGAATTAAAATGTATGTTGAAATCTCCAATAAAAATATATGGTGAACTTTTAAGGTTGAAGTCTAAGATATCATTTTGAAATTCAGCTACAAACTTAGTATTGGATGTATTCGGCGGTCGATAGATAGTAATGATGGAGAAAGTGGCAGAGTCGGATTGGAAGGAAAGGCATGCAGATTCGTAGTTTTCTCTTGTAAGAGGAGTGAAAGTGGTGTTGGTGATAGCAAGACTATAAATAAAGGCAATACCACCCCCTTTTCTCCCAGGTCGTGGTAGCGATTTCCAGGTATGCGTATTGGGACAGGCGGTGGTAATGTAGTGGTCATCCTGTTTACCCTGAAGCCAGGTTTCCGTAATGCACAATATATCAATATGACGATCTATAATTAGGTCATGGATCTCGTGACATTTGTTTTTTATGGATCTTGCGTTTATGTGGACGAGACAGAGGGGTGGCCTGTTGTTGATGATGGTTAAAAGATTGCGCGGTCTTTTTGACGCTTTTTTAAATTTCGCTGTATGTCTACGTGCGTTTGAGTAAACAGGAATGTTATAAGACGGGCTGAGTTCTTTTTTAGTGATTTCGGTAAGTGGTGGTGATGGTGATGATGATGATGGTAGCGACATAGGTGAGGGAATAGTGGTAAGAGGGCGGCTTGTTGTTGAGTTGGTCCTGTTGGTACTGTTGGCGGTGATGGTGTGGATGGTAGTGGTGGTGGTGGTGGTGTGTGTGTCGATACATGGTGTGGATAGCGTTGGTGATGGTAGTGACGACGGGAGTGGTTGACTTGGTGAATGGGATTTCTTCTTCTTCTTACCTCCCCTGGTTCCCCTCTTGTATTTCTTCACAAAATTATCACAAGCACATTTTGGGTTTCTGATACCTAGCTTTGAAATGTGTGTGATTAGTGCATTAGAAATAATGGTCTTATGGTGCGATATTGTATCAATGCACAGTAACTGAGCTTTGGTGTATTTTATAAAACAGTTTGTATTCATAGGGTGTTGGAGAAATAGCGATCCGTGTAGCGGATGTGGTTTTTCTAGGCGAGGGTTGGTGAGTTGCTGTCAGTTTGAATGATATCACGCGGCGTCATTGTTATGGATACTCGTATGATGAGGTGGTTGGGGGAGGGGGGGGGGTGTGCAAGTTTGGTTATCACAATAAATCTGGATACGTTTAAAATAGCTAACACGATGTTATCCACAATGAAAAAGAATTTATATTATTATAACTTCCAAAATCAAGTCCAAAATTTCGTAGAAATATTTTCAATCAATCAGGCAACATATCACATAACTGTACACTAATTTATAGAACTGAAGTCACATTATAAACAACACAAAAAGAACAATTTTACAGAGCAGGAGTAAATGCAGCCTGTCGGCGCAGAACACACCAATGCCAGATGCGGTGCCAGGCACCATTTGAACCAATAGAGCCACGCCCCTGGTTGTAGTAATAGTAGTAGTAGTAGTAGCAGCAGCAGCAGCAGCAGCAGTAGTAGAAGAAGTAGTAGTAGTGGTAGTAGTAGAAGTAGTAGTAGTAGTAGTAGTAGTAGTAGTAGTAGTAGAAGTAGTAGTAGTAGTAGTAGTAGAAGTAGTAGTAGTAGT
>NC_088360.1:91364504-91409504 GCF_034508935.2 Berghia stephanieae | reverse complement strand
TTAACAAAACTTATGTGTTATTTAAAACCTTAAGACTGTGAAGCAGAGTCCTGGAATTAAATGAACAATATCTGTTGCTTGCTACCCTTTGTATTGTTGCCAGTTTAGCACAGTACTTATTGGCAGATCTGACAGTCCCCTGTGTTTCTTCCAATTTTGATGTTTGTATTTGATTCCATTTTTATAAAGTTAGTTATTTTTGATTTAAAAGAGTAAGGATCTTTTGCATAAAGACTTCTATGTTCCAAGTCATTTATTTATTAAGGAAAAACAACTTTTGGCTTGTAATTTTAATTCAATCTAACAAAATGAAAATGAATATCATGTTGCATTCAAAAGTCTGAGACGTAAGTTTCATGGAGCTAGAGTTAATCTTGTTTTCACTTTAGTGTTAAACGAATGCTTCCTGTTGGGTTGAAATCACAAAGTACCTTCCACCAGATCTGACAGACCCAGCAATCAAATCACTGCTGACTGGGCAAAAAGGGGGTCAGAAAATTTCTTGTCTGCGCTGAGTCTGAGGATTGACACTGAAGCAAATGCTCTACCATCGGAGCCATCTGGACCCCCAATGAAGTACATTGCCACTAATACATTGTAATAAGGTTTGAATATTTATTCCCTATTATATATCACAGGAGAGAAAAGAAAAAGGAATATGCTCTATAAAGCATTTTTCTCACTTAATTGTTAAGTAAGTGTGTAATCTTGTTTATTTTTTTTTTGATCAAGTGCATTGATTTAACTAAAAAATCAAGGCAATTGATTGGTGCTGAAATGACCTAAAAAAATAGTGTCGCAAGTGCCATACAGCAATTTAACACAAACAAGCCAATTGTTAGAAGTCCAATCTGCTCTTACTCTGTTATTTTGCTACGATTTATATTTATGTCATCACCACATTGGAAAGATCATAGTTATTCTGTAACATTGTAAATATTGTATATATAATTAGAGTAGAAGTAGAAGTCAAATGTTTTCCTTCACCAAGCTTTTTTATTTATTTCTTTTATTACTAGAATCAACCTCAGTTTCTTTTCTTCTTAATTTCATATACAGAACTTTTTCATCCCCACGTGGGAAATCGAGTGATAAGTCCACCTTCGGTCACCATAAGGACAGTGCCTTGTAGTGATTTGCTTAGGAACACATTAGGTATGTGAGAAGCATGTCTGGTATCTCTTGGATTTAAGTTGAAGACCATGTTGCTTCATGGTCACCAAGCTGTGCCATGCTTTTTGTAACTTGACAAGGACAATGGCCTAATATGATTAGATTACAAAATATTTTCATGTTGCTCTGCTATCCAGTCCCTGCTTGGTATATGAATATGGGAGGAGAGAGGTATTTGCGTTAAAGTTAAATATATCCTTGGTAAAACGTTAATTTCCTTTTACTATTGTCTTGGCATAAAAAGAGAAAGAATAGGTTCTTCTTCGTAGGCGTGTACATATTTGCAGGTCTGATAATACAAATTATGATGGGCTCATTGTTGTAATGGAAATATTATCAAACCCACTCAAAATATTATCCATTACAACGTTGTTAAATTGAGCCCATAATTACCATGAGTTATCAGACCTGGTAATATATTCACATCGTTCTTCATTCTGTGATATGATTTGTGATGTATTGATGTGAGTGACAGTAATTTCAAATAGCATAGTCATTTATACTGAACTTACCTCTATTTATTTTTATTGTTTTTTATTCATAATCATTTATAAAAAACCCAAACTGGTTGCTAGTCATGTAACAGGAAATAAAGATCTGATGTTCTCAATTTAATTTAGGTTCTGTCATTGTGTCCAGTTATGTTTTATCATTTGCATTAGGCTTGTCTTTTCTTTCTGTATCTCATTTTATATTATATATTTATTGTTACACAGTGAATAAAATAGAATTGACCATTTGATAGTTCATATCCAGGATTCAGAGGTGTTTATTGATGTCAAATAATTAGTTTTCCCAAGTTTAGATGCCCCCCCCCCCCCCCCCCCCCCCCCCCCCCCCAAAAAAAAAAACAAAAAAAAAACAAAACAAAACAAAACTAAAGTCATAAAAATAAAAGGTTCTATGAGACATGTAGTTGGTTGATAAAGAATTCTTGTTTATAATCTTAATTCTTTTGGAGCGAAATAAATTTTAAACATATTTTGCCAGGCTCTTCAGTTTATTAAATATTGTCAATATTTGCATTATTTTAGCTAATAAGAGTTGCTCTGCCATTTTTCTTCAGCACTTCGTCAAAATTAATATCCTGTCATGACATAATAACATTAAAGACCGTATGTCATTGCCTAACATGATATTTATTTAAAAAGAAAATGCAAATGATGATTTACGAAGACCATTATAACGGTAACGGTTTCTTGTACTATTTTATTATTTTTATTATTATGTATGTATCATTTATGTAGTTGCATATAGTTATTTCTTACATTACAGAGAGGAAAGAACAGAGGAAGAGAGAGAGAGAGAGAGAGAGAGAGAGAGAGAAAGAGAGAGAGAGAGAAAGAGAGAGAGAGAGCACATATCTTTAGAGAGAAAGGGAGAAAGAAGGAAAGAAATAAAGGAAGAGAGAGAAAATATAGAGGGACTGGAGGAGAGAATGAAAGGAAGAGAGAAAATATCAGAGGGGAAGAGAGAGAGAGAGAGAGCACAATCTGAGAACATGACCTTTGTCTTTCTGATGAGGGATATCAAAGCACAAGCTTTCCATCTTACAGCTTGTTACAGGAAAAATAATATAATATTAATATGGAGTATGATGAGGATGGTGATGTTATAGGGGAATGGTGAAAAGGATGGTAACAGAAATATTAGGAAGGTTGTTGTGATGTTGATGACGATGATGGTGACAATGACAACGATGTTGTGTACATATCAATAAATAAAGTCATGTATGTTATTTATTGTATTATTATAATGTGTAACCAAGTGACAAATTGCCACTATTTTGAGGACAATAAAGATTTATTATTATTAAGCGTTTTATGCTATACAATCAGCAAAATCAATAGAAAATATAACAAATTTGAGGGGTAACCTAAATGCACCAATTACGGTATGCAAATAATTTTTCATTAAAAATTTTATTTTTTAATCACTCACTGTTTTAATGGAATATATTATGTTGTGGATGTTGAGTTTTTCTACACACACTGAGACCATAGCAATTTTCGATATTGGAATCATGTAGGTTGTATCAGGTTTAATTGCACGTTTCAGTGTGATTCGTATGAAAGCTATATTATTTTCAAACCCTTTTATGGCCCACTTCTCTACCGTGTAATATTTCAAGGTTTTGTTTCATATTTCATGTCTTTCAATCAAATTATTGTTATCATCACCAAGTCGAATTATTTAACATCCAAATTGTGTGTATGTGTGTGTATGTATGATAGAGAGAGAGTGAGAAAGAGAGTGATAGTTGGGAAATATTTGTGCATGTTTGAATATCGGTCATAATCATAATGCTTGGTGCATTGTATGCTCATCAAGTTCGCAATCAGTATAAACGGGGTATGGTTGTTGGGATATCTAGGGGTTTACAGATCCAAGGCACCCGCATATTCGTTCCATGACCATGAGTTCTTGTTGACTATTAGATATTCATAAAATCAGCTTATTCATCTTTTTTTGTAGTGGGCAACTTGATTTTTCATATTTTAGAAACGTGACCCATCCTAGTCTTTTAATTATATATTTATAAATGTGTATTATATTGGAAGTTAGTGATGTATTGCCTTTATACTAAAGACCGTTACTTGTACAGCTGTACTGTATGATTACATGATGTGTTATGGATGTTGATATTTTGTTAAACAATAAATTTGGTATAAAGATAATAAATCGTTTTTAATTTTATTTAATTTTTGTCAATTTAATGTTAACTATTGGGTTTAGACTAAAGTACACATATTTACAAGTCTGACATTTGAATTAATTTATGTGCTTGAGTTGACATTGTTGAAATGAGTATTATTTTGTTTTGGTTTGAGATTATTTCCATTACAACAATTAGCCCATAGCAATTTGAGTTATCAGACTTGTATATAAATGGTTTACACCCCAGACAACGTGACGTGCCTGAGTGGGATCTTTTGACCTTCCATGGTGGGCAGGTTTTCTGAGTTGCTTTCTGTTTTTGTTTTTTGTTTTTAAGGGTTTTACGGCGCTTGCAACACATTAAGGTCATATCAGCAACAGTAAAAAGGAAGAAAATGGGATAGTAAAAAGTTCTAGAATTACAATAAAGCATCCAAGAAAAGGGAAGACAAAGGGGAATTGGTTCAAATAAGAAACAGGTGTAGATTCCAAAAGCACTCTATCAAAGTACTTAGTTTGAGATCACTAAAAGTCTCATCCGGACAAGCACAGGTCCCCGCTAAGAGGAACACACTCAAATGTTTTACAAATCATATATAATATAAAGAAAGCATAATACAGTGCATAACAGAGAAATGATTTACAATGAAAAAAATATCATCTCCCAAAACTTACTATACATTCGACTGTTTCCCTCTCAGCCAGGGGATCTGGCCAGGACCAGGACAAAACCAAGTAATCTCATTCCAAGACAAAGACAGAAAGCATGTTGGAAAACAGATATAAGGGGATAGAAGACACAGTATGTACCTTCCTGCCCACTATGGGAGGTCAGGAACCCCGCCCAGGAGTTGCTTTCTGTTGTTTTGGAATGGGATCACTTGGTTTTGTCTGACCCTTACAGAATTACTTGGCTAAGAGAAACAGTCAAATGTGTAGTTTTGGGAGATATTTTTTTCCGTGTAAATCGTCTCTCTGTTATATATTGTTAGGTTTTTTGTTTGAATATATTATTGGTTTGGAAACATTTAAGTGTATTCCCCTTTTGTGAAGTTATGTGGTCTAGTGATATGACATACACCTTCGGATCGGAAGGTAAGGTCCTGGGTTTGAAGGCTCTTTACTCGCATTCCCTCATTGTACTTGAATGTAAAATGAGTATAACGTTTTCTGTCGGAAACAAATTGTAAAACATATAGCCGGCATCCTGTCTCATCCTATGTTACATGTTGCTGTTGGCCAGGGACCTTTTGTAAAGTGCTTTGAACACATTTTGATTATTGTGCTATATGAAAGCTCAAGTTGGTTTTTGTGTGGGATCCTGTGCTTATGTCTGCATGGTCTCAAACTAAGTGCACTAATCGTGTGATCTTGGGATCTACAGTTCACTAGGGCGAGATTACTTGCTCAGGGCTACACAGTGCAACAGGAATTGAACAGTAGCTTTTGGGTACAAAGTAAGGACCATTACCGCTGTGTTACACTATCCCCCTTCGTCCTTTTGGTGGGGTTCCTGACCTCCCATAGTAGGCAGGGGGGTACTTGCTGTGTCTTCTATCCCCCTGTATCTGTTTTCCAATTGCTTAATGTCTTTGGCTTGGAATGTGATTACTAAGTTTTGTCCTTGGCTGGCTCCCATAGCGGGCAGGGAGGTACATACTGTGTCTTCCATCGCCGTATATCTGTTATCCAACATGCTTTCTGTCTTTGTCTTGGAATGAGATTACTTGTTTTTTTTCCTGGCCCTCGTCGGAGTCCTGGCTGGGAGGGAAACAGTCAAATGCATAGTTATTGTTTTGGGAGATGATATTATTTTCCTTGTAAATCATCTCTCTGTTATGTATTATTATATTTGTTGTTTTTAATGTTTAATGTAAGCATTTGAGTGTATTCCTCTTTGTTGGATTTTGTGCTTGTGTCCGGATGAGACTTATAGGTGGTCTCAAACTAATTACTTTGATAGTGTGCTCTTGGAATCTACATCTGATCCCTATTTGTTCCCAATTCCCCTATGTCTTACTTTTTCTTGGGTGCTTTATTTGTAATTCTAGAACTTTTTACTATCCCATTTTCTTCCTTTTTACTGGTGCTGATATAACCTAAATGTGTTGCAAGCACCTTAAAATCCTTAAAAATAAAAACAAAAACAATCCTTGGCTGGGAGGGAAACAGTTGAATGTATAGTAGGAGATGAATTTTTTTTTTCCTTGTAAATCATCTCTCTGTTATGTTTTTTTAAACATATGATTTGTAAACATGCTGGTAACTGGGTGAAACATTTAGGTAATCTCAAACGAAGTACACTGATAGTGTGCTCTTTGAATCTACACCTGTTCCTTATTTGTACCATTCCCCTTTGTCTTACTTTTTCCTCAAGTCCTTTTAATTATACATCTAGATGTTTTTACTATCCAATTTTCATCCTTTTTACTGGCGCTGATATGACCTAAATGTGTTGCAAGCGCCGCAAAACCCTTAAAACCAAACGAACCTCCATCCTTGATTTAATTTAGATCTTAGACACTTTAACCCAGGCACTGGTTGGGATCTTCTCTTGAAGCTCTGACAAGTGTCGAGAGATAATGATGGTTTTTTTTGTTTAAAAATGTTTTTTTTTAAAAACCCAAGTGGTTCTTTTGGCTGCTTTGAAGATTTTAATCTTCCCATATCTGTCATTGATTTCATGTGGTTTTCTTCCCTTGCCTCCCGCAAGCAATCCACCAATGTAGCCTACCTATTTTGACAATAACTAAAGTAAAAGTCCCATAAAGGCACAAGCAAAGGATTCCTTTATGAAGGATGTACTCAAAATATTACAAAATACATTTAAAATAAAAGAACATAACAGAGATGATTAAATCATCTTACAAGGAAAGTTTCCTTGCCAGGACCAGAAAAAAACTGAGCAATCTCAATCCAGAATAAAGGGAATAGACTACATATAGCCGGGTAGAAAACGTACTTAAAGTGACCTGCTTTGAATACTGAACTTTCAAGGTAAAAATCATTTGATGTGTGTGTTTTTGTTTTTAAGGGTTTTGCAGCGCTTGCAAAAAAAAAAAAAAAAAGATCAATTCAGCGCCAGTAAAAGGATAGTCTTAAGTGTAAAATTATAATTAAAAGTGATTTATTGTTTTGTTAAGGGTTTTACGGCACTTCCGACTTATTAGGTCATTTCAGCGCCAGTAAAAAGGATAGTGAAAAAAACAACTAGAAATACAAGTAAAGATAGCTTAGAAAAAGAAAGACAAAGGGGACTGGTTCAAATGGGTAACAGATGTAGAATCCAAGAGCACACTATCAGTGCACCTGGTTTGAGATCACTTAAAATGTTTCACCAGACACCAGCACAGGATCCTACTAAGAGGAACACACTCAAATGTTTACAGAATATATCCAAAAGAACTAAAAATACATAACAGAGAGCTGATTTACAAGCAAATGATCCCACTGAAAGGAAAATATTAAAATGCTTACAAAAAAATAATGATATTCAAGAAATTTAACTATAACTAACTACATAGGAGATATATGATTTACAAGGAAAACACATCACATCCAAATACTAATTACTAACCGGATTCCGGCAATTGTGAACTGTTTTCATCCAAATATACTTTAGAGTCGGGAACCAGTGAGCTATTTTTAAAACGTCATAATTATTGACTAATTGCTGTCACCCAGCTGGTTTTAATTCACTTTTTATGATTAGCTACGTCGGCCTATGCTTACTGAGCTGTACTCATGATTCAATTTTTAGATCTGACAACCATGGAACAATTAAATAAATATTATCGCTCTGTCCAACTCCATGCCCTGAGGACTTATCATTTTAAACCACAAGACCATTCAATCAACTTTATGAAAACCCAACACATTTTTGTTAACAATCACCACACAAAGAGAGGGTAAGACAGGAAGATGATCGAACCAAAAATCATCAATACAACCTAGCAATCACAGCAAAAGTGACGACCATAATGACAATGAATGACCAAGCAAATAAAGCTCATAACAAAATAAAACAACATAAATCAAAACAATAGTCAGCAACCTTACCAACTACCAACACAGATTACAAAAATACATGAATTACGAGCATGATAATTAACTTTCAAAGTATTTGGATAAAGAAAGAACTGTTGAACCTTACTGAAATTACAAATTCCGACATTATTATGGGAACTGAAACCTGACTAAAGAACGAAATAGTAAACAGTGAATTTGACATCAGACACATTTGAAATATACAGAAACGACAGGAAAAATCAATGCAAAAGAGGGGAAGGGGGTATTATGATTTGCATAAAGAAAACAATAAATAGTGAAAATATTAAATTTACCAAAAAATAAAGTAGACTCACCCACTTTATTTTGCAAAATAACAATGACAAACAAATCACCCCTCATAATAGGACTAGAAAACCCGACAGAGATATTGAAACTATGAAAGCAATTTGTAATTGTATCAACGAAATAACATAAAAATACAAGTCAACAATCTGTACTGGAGGGGATTTCAATTTGCCAGACATTAACCGGACACCTCAATTCGTTGATTCAGAGTAACAGGTACCCAAAAGGGCTTAATTCAATATTCAAGGAAGCGATAATAGACTGTGGACAACAACAAATTGTGTTGGAAAACACAGGATAAAACTCACTACTTGACTTGCTTTTTACAAACCACCCATCACATGTTGAGAAAGTATGTATCTTACCTGGTCTTAGTGATCATGATATAGTACAAGTTGATAACTGTGTCAAACATAAGTAAAAAGAAAGATCTATACGTGGAAACATTCAACTATCACTAAAATGAAACAAGAAACTAAACACCTTGCCAGTGTATTCTTTGAAAATTTACCATCGACTCTGAAATTTGTGACCAATGGGAACATTTTTACCAGTAACATAAAATCTATCCTAAATGATAATGTCCCCCCCCCTCAAAATTACAACCAACCATGGACTAACAAGCAAACCAAGAGACTTGTTAAAAAGAAAAACGAACTGTATCTAAAGGTAAAAAAAACCCAACAACTCTGAAGCAGCAACAGACGACTTTAAAAAAATCAAAGTGGAAACTCAAAGAGAATGCTTTAGAGCCCACAGAGAGTATGTCGATGAAATAATAAATGATGAGAGCAACAATAAAATAATCTGGTCGTATATCCAAAGTAAAAAGAGACTAAAGTGGAATTGCTACACTCAAAGACAATAACGGAACATTTCAATCCGATCCATAAATTAAGGCAAATATATTGAATGACCAGTTTGCTTCAGTTTTCTCCTATCCAACAAACAAAGAATTATACTTCACATGACCAAGACAATTTTGACATACCTATAATGAAGGACATCAAAATATCAGAGAGGTGTCGCAACGCTTCTAAATGCAATTAAGGAACACAAAGCAACTGGTCCTGATGATATACCAGGAAAATTAATGAAAAACTGATCAGACGAGCTAGAACTAGAACCTATATTGACACATATTTTCCAGAGTTCACTTAGCCATCAACCTGTTTATTGGAAAAAAGAAAAAATAACACTGGTTTATAAAAAAGGAGAAAAAAAGCTAAAGCAGAGAATTATAGACCAGTATGTCACCAGTAAAACACTGGAACATGTTGTATTTTATAACATTATGAATCATATAGAAGCCAATACAATTTTAACAGAAACACAACATGGCTTTATGAAAAAAAGATCATGTAAAACACAACTAATCACACCAATCAATGACCTAGCAGAAAACATAAATAAAAAATTACAAACTGATGCCATTTTGTTGAGACTTTAGCAGAGCTTTCAACAAAGTCCACCATCATACATTGGCACTGAAATTATGGAGACATGGAATACGAAACAAAACATTCCAATGGATTATGTCCTTCTTGACCAATCGAAGACAAGTAGTTGTCGTGGATAGTGAGTCATCAGAGTCAGCCCATGTGGTGTCTGGTGTTCCTCAGGGCACACTTCTCGGCCCCGTCTTGTTCTTAATCTACATTAATGATATGCAGAAAGACTTACACCAGGAACCCAACTGAGATTGTTTGCAGATAACAGCCTTCTATATGGGTCAATAAGAGCTAAACGTGACACAGAAATTCTTCAAGTCGATCTAGATAGCTTACAATGCTGGGAAATAGAAAATAGCATGGAGTTCCATCCTCAGAAATGCCAGGTTCTAAAATTCAGAAACAACAGAAAAATCATACATTCAACATACACAATAGATAACACTGCACTGGAAGAAGTGAGCAAGACGAAATATCTAGGAGTAACAATAGCTCACAAACTAAATTGGAAAGATCATATTACAAACATATAAGTATGCAAAAAAGCAAACTCTACCTTAGGCTTCCTCAGAAGAAACTTATACGGGAGCAGGAGGGAAATAAAGTTAAAGTGTTATAAAGCCTTTGTTAGACCTACACTAGAATATAGTAGCTCTCTCTGGGACCCTCACCACAAATCAGAAATCCAAGAAATCGAACAAATACAAAACAGAGCAATGGCATTTATAAATCAAAACAACAAAGATAAAAAAAATGAAACTGTTTTAAATCTCGAACCATTACAACAGAGAAGAAAGCGTGACAAAGTAACAATATTTTGCAAAGGCCTAAATGATCAAGTTAAATTAATCCTCGGTGATTTTCAACAAAATGAGAGGAAGTCATCCAAGTTTATGATTCCCAACTGAATAGTGGATGCACACTTGTACTCGTTCATACCATCGACATTAAGACAGTGGAAAAGACTCACATCTCCAAATAAAGAAAAATACTGTGGTCTGTGGAATCTTCAAAATTTTAAGTTACAGACTTAAGAGGAAGAAGAAGAAGAACAGGGTCAGAAAAAAACTAAGTTATCTCATTCCAAATCAAAGACAGAAAGCAACACGGAGAAGGAAAACATATATATATAGGGGGATAGAGGACACAGCAAGAGAGACCTCTCCATCCGCCATGGGAAGTCAAGAGACCCAACAAAAAAAAACAACCCAATAATAAACAAAAAACAAAAGCCAACCAACAGCTGCTTTTTAAATTGTTTTTAAGGGTTTTAGGGCGCTTGCAACACATTTAGATTTAGGTTATATCAGCGCCAGTAAAAAGGAAGAAAATGGGATAGTAAAAAGTTCTAGAATTACAATTAAAGCACCCAAGAAAAAGAAAGACATAGGGGAACTGGCAACAAATAGGGATCAGATGTAGATTCCAAGAGCATACCACCAATGTACTTAGTTTGCGATCACCTATAAGTCTCATCCGGACACAAGCACAAAATCCAACAAAGAGGAATACACTCAAATGCATACATTATACATTCAAAATAACAAATATAATAATACATAACAGAGAGATGATTTACAAGGAAAAAAAATATCATCTCCCAAAACAATAACCATGCATTTGACTGTTTCCCTCCCAGCTAGGACTCCGGCCAGGGCCAGGACAAAACCAAGTAATCTCATTCCAAGAAAAAGACAGAAAGCATGTTGGAAAACAGATATAAGGGGATAGAAGACACAATATGTACCCCCCTGCCCACTATGGAAGGCCAGGAACCCCACCCAGAACAACAGCTAAGATCTACTTCCAGATTTATAAGACAAGATTCATCTGTATTTATATTTACAGTATCTGTATACATAGGCTAAAAATCTCATTTAATTAATAATTATCATTCTTATTACTATTATTACTATAATGATGATGAAAATAATAATAATAATAGACCAATTATAAGCATTATATATAGCTGACAAAAAACAAAACAGTAACACAATTATCTAAAAAATCAGAAAGCTAAAACTCAAGTCAGTAATAAGTCCTAAGACATTTGTCCATTTTATAGAAAACTTGACAAAAAGAGGTGCAATTTCAGATAACATAAGGTATTTGCTGTAACATAAAACAGCATTCTTGTGAAATTTCTTAATACATACATAAAATATTATTGAAATCGACTGCGAATCACTGCGATACAGTCAAGCAAGTCTATGCAAAGGGCCACTTTAACGAAAGATTATCCTGCTTCCCAAATTGTAAACTAGCAGATGTAAATAAATGCTTTGGAAGAAGAAAATATTCTTCTATTTAGTGATAAATATAGAAAATTAATCAGTGTTTCAATTTGAAACAATAATTCTAAAACTGTTCAGCAGCATGACCTTGCATCAAAAGCTTGCTGCCAAATTAAATATAAGTGTATTACGTACTATGTTTTGATTACTTAATAGGAAGGCTGAGCAAGAGGCACACAATGAAAAGGATCAAGAATGCAGGGATTGGACTAACTTTGCAGAAAAAAAAAATCAGCAGGGTGAACCAGGTACGTACATTGCTCCCAAATACTATGAATGTAACGATTATGCTACTAGAGTAATGCTAAAGTGTGATTATTCCTTAAGGCACAATAATAAGGCCCCATGTCCACTACCAATGAAACAACCAATAAATAGTCTGAGAGCAGCCGCTATATACAGTGGAACCTCCCGATTACGACACCTCCGAATAGTGACAACCTCCTGATAGCGACATTGACCCGTGGTCCCGATTTTTTTTCTATTTAAGATCAGTAAAATAAACTTCCAAATAACGACGCACTTTTTGATAAAACCTCAGAATAACGACATCATTTTGGCAATTTTCTGCAGTTTTCGTAGATATCTGATACTAAAAATACCGAGTATGAGTACTCAAAGTTTATAAAAACGATTCCTGCTTGAACCAATGAGAATGCAGCTTTTGAAACCAATGAGAATGCAGCTTTTTTTTTACGAATCTTGGCTGATGTGCATTAATAGAAACCAAGGTATAAATGTAAGTGTAAGCAAGTAAACACAAAATCTTGGAAAATGTGATATTATGTGGTGATAGAAGTAGTAGTAGTAGTAGTAGTAATAGCGTTTTTGTGGGAGGAGGAAGAGGATGAGGAATTTTATCTAACTCACAGCGTCCGAATTAGCTGTTTTTGTTTGTTTTAAAGGGTTTTACAGCGCTTGTGACACATCTATGTCATATCAGCGCCAGTAAAAAGGAAGAAAATTGGAGAGTAAAAAACATTCTAGATTTACAATTGAAATTACATAAGAAAAAGTAAGACAAAGGGGAATGGTTTAAATAGGGAACAGATGTAGATTCTAGGAGCACACTATCAGTGTACTCAGTTCAGATCACCTAGACTCACGCACTACAATGTTTTGTTTGTTTTGTCAATGTTAATAAAAACAGGTCTCATGGGCCTTACCACACCCACTTTCCGCCATCTTGGAAACCTCTAAATAACGACACCTCCGGATAACGAAATAAAAACTCGGTCCCGTGGCATGTCATTATCGGGAGGTTCCACTGTATAGGGTTTGAAAATTAAATATTGGAAAATGATTTATTCTCTTACACATGCCAATAACATTGTCCAATCAACTTTAAGAATTTCATGGTTAGACTTAAGTAGTAGGGAATAGTTACATTACCGAGTCACAACAAGCAATTTCAGGTTTGATTCCAATAAAGTATTATTCAATCTGGTCGCAAACTTCACATCAGAAGTTCTGGCATTAATTCAACTATGCAAGATTCCTTTTCTGTAGTAATCATGGTGTGCTGTAGATTTGTAGATTTTTCTCCAAGTTAGACAACTTCATAATTTTCACACAGTTTTTCTTTGTTCATCATGGGACTTATGATGGAATACAAAAGAGATGTTTGAATTCCAAGTGGTCTTTAAAGTGACATCTACCAAATTTTTCTTGTCTGTGGTGTGATTCCACTGGGACAGATTAGAGTTGCAATCACTGCCTTCAGGTGGTCCTTTTACTTGTATTCCATTAACACATCGTCGACATTTAATCCTGTTTTTTTTTTTAAAAGAGAGGAAATTCATTAAATTCCATAGAGGCAAAAATTAAATATAGCTTTGAAATTTGCACTGTACGAGTTGCTGTTTTTGATAAAAGAATTAACCAGTTAACTACTGTACTCTGGAAAAACATGTATCAAAAAATTTGGCCTGAAACTGTCCTTCAAATATTGATTGATTTAAATTACAGTCATCTTGGCAAAAACTCTCAAACCTGGGATATTGCAAAGTCCCCGGATTGAAAGTTTTTGTTAAGATGAGTGTCATTTAAACCAATAGATATTTGAAGAATGAGTTTTCTTGCCAAATTTTTAAATACATGTTTTTCCAGAGTATGGCAGTTAACTAGTTAAAACATACTGTTAAGTGAAGCAAAGGTTTAGTTAGTTACAGAAAAGTCTTCATCCAAGTTGGGTTGCTCTTTATTATACTATTGATAATAAATAACTTTTGAAATTATTGAGTTTGAGCTGCTTCGTTACAGTCACTTAGCAATAGAGAAACAAGAAACTCACTTGTCATGTGTATCACTTAAGGTGTTTTCATTCAGAGTGAAAAGTTCCCGTAGCTCCTCAAGACTAAAGTGTCTTTCCACATCAACCTCCTCATCCACTACACAACTACTAAGGGCTTTCTTGTGTGCTTGGCGCTGAAAAATCTTCTCTTCTATTGTTCCAGTCTGATAAGATGCATGGATAATATGTATGAATAAGTATGAATACAAATAATAATCTTATATAGGTTCTAATCAAACAATCATTCAACTTCAGGTGATCAATGACAGCAGTTAATGGAACTTTGCATTTTAAAACATATTGCTTTTAACTTTAAATTTGTATACTATTCTAATGTATTGTAAAGTTCATACATTGCTGAAAAATATGTAGACATGGGCAATAGTTTAATATTTCCCGTTAAAACTTTAATACAGTGCAAACTCTGGATTGTAATAAAAAACCCAAAATGTGACACATATTTTAGTAAAACCCCAGTTTAGCGACATCAATATAGCAATAATCGACAATTGACACCAACGCTTTATACAAAAAATCTACCCTGATAGGAAACCTCATTTCCGACCAACGTCATCTCATCCTCTGACCAAAAAAACTTCTTTTTTTAATTCCGTCCAATGAGATGTCCTACTGATGAAAATGAGTTTTGTCATTAGTTTTTCAAAATTACTTAATATTAGAGTATTTTTGTGGCAAATGTTACGAAAATGACCATTGACAAAGTCTCAAATGTATCGACTTCTGGCTTCATCATCTGCGAGCAAGCAAAAATTATTGTGGACAAGCTCGGAGTAGCAGATTTCTAAGTGAGCAATGGTTGGTGCAAGAGATTTAAATGGTGACATGGCATTGTCTTTAAAATAAAGATATCTGAAAAAGTGTGTATAAAACAGAGCCAGACACAATCTTCAGATCTTTACATTATACAAGTGCCTTTGCCTTAATTTATCACCTTCATATTTAAAGTATACTGTTTTTGTTTGTTTGTTTGTTTGTTTGTTGCTTTAGGTCTCTTTCAACACAATTGAGGTTATATGAGAGACCGCTGAAACAAAAAAACAAGCAATCTAACAAAAATAGTACAAATGTAAATCAAAATCATAACTTAAAGATATCATAAGCTAAATTATAAATAACCAAGAACAAACAGGCAGAAGATTTACAGAAAAAAAAATATCCCCTGTCAAAAATACAATCACAAACGAAAGAAGCAGGATAGGCTAGTAAAGAGAAGAAGAAACGACATCACTATCGGATCGTACACCCATGCGAACATCATAGGTATATGATTCAAGGGTGATGCTCCGATCCAACTACCCGCAAAGTATACTGTGACGAGTCTGCTGGGCACTGTTAACGATAAAACAATGACAATACACATCAGAGAGTGAAAATGGTAAAGACTTTCGCAGTGGGGAAAATGCACATTATAATGTGGTTAGGACCTGTCTTATCACAGGCACTGGTTGGTCTACACATCGCATTGTTATATAGGTCTCAACACATCACCTTTTTCCATCATCTACAAAACCCCGGAATAACAAAACTCCAGGAAAACTGGACTTTGAATCCTAGCACCATTGTGCCATTCCATGAGCGACATCTATAGAATATAGATAACCATGCAGTTCATGAATCCTTGTTCTCACAACTCATTTCTCAATGCCTGGTCAACATCTAGCAGCAAGATTTCCGTAATGTTGCGAGTCACCAAAAGTTTGTTATCACACTTGAACGTGTCATTAATTTATTAGTGTGAAAGGTGCGTTGGTCAGTTGTGCATGGCAAATTGAGAGGAGGCTTGATGAGGGATGGGGGCAGAAGAAGGGGGGAAGGGGGTAACAATGGATAGGAGAACGTTGGAGGGGGGGAGGGAGGGAGGAGTTGTTTCATCAGCTTGTGTGAGCTAATCAAAAGCAGAATGGGAGGAGCGGACAAAGGACAAAGTTGTTGACAGTGGATTAGGACTTCTGGTAGAGGGCGAGTGTAGACCTGTAATAAGCCAAAGGGACGCTTAGATGGTAACTTGTCCTATGCCATCCAATAGAAGTCATGGGAGAGAGGAAGGTAAGGGGGGGGGTCTCTTATCTTTATATCAAACAAGACTGTCCATATTGTGAAATTGGGAAAGTGAAAAAAAAACAAAAAAACAAAAGCATTGTGAAGTTGTCAAAGCGAGCACTTAGGCGGAATTCCTTTTAAAAAGTGGGCATTTAGAGTTGTGTTTTACAGAACAAAATTTCTGATTTGCTAAGAAAGCAGGCACTTAGTCAAAACGGACATAAAGGCAGCGGGCATTTAGGGATCACCACTGTAATAATAATAATAATAATAATAATAATAATAATAATAATAATAATAATAATAATAATACAGTGGACTCCGGATAAGACGATGCCCAGGGGAACCGTGAAAAAAATCGACTTATCCGAAAATCAACTTAACCGGAGTGTAACCAAATGAGCAAAAACTCATTTGAACAAAGCAAACCAATCTAGAATAAGTATGTCCCTTCATATCGCGCGGTCTCTGTAGGGGTCATGAGAGGCTCCTACCCCCAATAGTCCCATAGAGGAATCAGAATACATAAAAATCGGAATTTGAGATAAAAAAGCGGAATCAACTTACTGTTATTGACTATGACATACTTTGCAACAGAAAATGTAATAGACAATCCAAAAGTACTCAAATGATTAAAAATAAAAAATGTGTAAAAATGTACAGATTGTGTAAAGACTAAGAATGGGGTCAAATAATAATAGAGAACACACAGGTCCTGGCCGTCTGAGAGCAAAGCATTGAATGGATGGATTTAACCTTGTCAGGACCCTCCTCCCCCCCCCCACACACACACCTAATCAAGCAAACGCGCGTGCCGGTACACACACACACACCCACACACACACACACACGGACACAGGCCTAAAATTAAATAGGGAAAGAAGCTGACCGTACTCAAATAATATTATTACCGATTGAAGCCAACATATAATATTACCAAGGTCATTGACCTCACGAATTGGAGTCACAATAATACTAATAATACTTCGGTCAACCCCCCTCCCAAACATATAATATTATCCGACATCAGCAGCACACACTTTGAAGAGACTAATCAGACATATAAAATGTGTGTTGATTGACCATAGGAGATGACGAAATAAGCCATAGCTCACTTTTTTTTAGCTAGAGATTCTTTAAAAAAATTTTCCTCGATGAGAATGCCTTGAATGTGGAATGTATACCAATTAAGTGAAAGCGGAAGGGTAGGCGCCTCTAGGTCAAGGTCATGCTTCTTGTAAATCGACAGAAATAGCTGGTATGCCAATTTCCTATGCAATGATTTTCTGTTGCATGCCTAACTCTCCAAATGCATCGAATCTTCCTTTTCCGCGATAGGTTTGCCATTGTAGTTGTAAACTTGACTTGAATTCCTCTTGATAAAATTGATACTAATTAAGAGGGCCATTACATAGGATGGCCTGGGATTAGAACCAAAAAAATCTTGAGCTTGAAGTTGCGACAATGTAAAATTTGAGATGGAGAAATTAAAGTTATTCAATACTGCTCATGTACATTGAACACGGACGTCAGGCAAAGCACCTACATCACATCGATGTGCACCAATCGTTCACGGATATTCTTAACCACTTAAAATTCTTACTGGTAGCTTTTTTAACCAATGAAAATACTTGTTTATTTGTGATTTTTTTGTAGTCATGAGTGAGAAGAACATCGACTTAAGCGACATCGACTTATGTGGAGTTTTTTTTTTTTACTAATGTTATATAGGAAGAAGGGGGAGGGACCAAGAAAAAAAATCGACTTGGGTAAAAATCGACTTAGGCAACGTCGACGTATCCAGAGTGCACTGTAATAATAATAATAATGTCCACTCTGGTCAATCGCAACTCGGTTAATCCCAAGAAACAGAATTAATTCCATAGTCACTTGTTAATTGCAACAAATTTCGGTTAATTGCAACAAATTTTCGACCTCAAAAAGTGGCAAATTCAAGGGATCAATCAAACAAAATTTCATCATTCCAGAAAATTTCACCCACGAGCTGGAGACAACGGGAGAGCTATAAAATGAAGAGCTCTTAAGAGCTGTGCAGCCGGCAAAACATCAGCGGCTTGGAGAGGATGCCGATGATGATGATGAATATGAACCTTTGTCAAATAAAGAAAAGCTAGACTTCATGAAAAATTTCCATCGGCTCATTTAAGAATACTCTTTAACCAATTTGCTTCCATCAGTGGAAACTATTGAGCATCATGTTTATAAACATTTGGCATCAGCAAGAAAACAGACTACCCTTGATGCCTTCTAGAGAAATGAGTGATGTCAAATGCAAAGGTAAACAATAGAATTTACAACCAAAAAGGAAAAATAAATTAATTAAAAAAGTAACGAAAAACAAAAATTAAAACAAACTAAAAAAATTTTTAAGAGGTCATGGACGGTCCCAAGTCCATGTAATCTCGGAGAGAAATTGTTGCAATAGTGAACAGGAAAGTCCACTTTGGTTAATCGCAACATTTTCACAGATCCCAAGGTGTGGCGATTATCTGAGATGGACTATAGTAGTAACGCTACTACAATTACTACTTCTACTACTGCTACCACTACGACTACAAAAACTACAACTACTACTACTCCTACTACTACTTCTACTATTACTACTACTACTACTACTACTACTACTACTACTACTACTACTACAACTAATAATAATAATGATGATGCTGATATAAACGATAATAGATATGATGACATTTTTCCACAATCTGAGATTGAAATTAAATTTACTGAAATCAATTTCCAAAACAGTCTTCAGAAGGAATGAGATTTATATAATAAAAAAAAAAAAAATAATAATAATGATAATAATAAAAATAATAGTAATAACAATAATAATAATATTAATAGTTGTAATAATAATAAGAAGACGAAGAAGAAGAAGAAGAATAGTTGTAATAATAATAATAATAATAATAAGAAGAAGAAGAAGAAGAAGAAGAAGAAGAAGAAGAAGAAGAAGAAGAAGAAGAAGAAGAAGAAGAAAAGAAGAAGAAGAAGAAGAAGAAGAAGAATAGTTGTAAAAATAATAATAATAATATTAATAATAATTATAGTAGTAGTAGTACTAGTAGTAGTAGTAGTAGTAGTAGTAGTAGTAGTAGTAGTAGTAGTAGTAAAGCTAATACCACTATTACGCCTACTACTACAACTTCCACTACTTCTACCACTCCTACTACTACTGCTGCTAATATTACAACTACTACTTCTACCACAACTAAAATTAATATGATGATGATGATATAAATGATATTAGGGATGACATTAACATTTGCCACAATCTGAGATTGAAATTAATTTTACTTAAATCAACACGCCTCAGGAGGAATAAGATTTACCGCAATCAATCTGTAAATAAAACATTGCTTTTTCTGGCCATCACGCCAGCATCGTGCCATGGCTTGTTCATCATTGGCTGGATTCCAGTCAGGGTCAAACATTACCAGTCGATTGGCTCCAATCAGATTCAATCCACAACCTCCCGCTTTGCTACTCAGCATAAAGATAAATTCTGGGGACTGTAAAGAGATCAGTGGCATTTATTTACAAAATAATAAATATTGCTTCATTTTATATTGCCAATTTACTCTCTCTCTCTCTCACACACACACACACACGAAAAGAAAGACATGGAAAGGACCAAAGGCATACGGGTACAAGAGATAGCAAGGATGTGGACAGATGGACAAGGTGTCCATAAAGTCTGGGTACGTGGTGAAAGTACAAATTCCTCTTTAAAAACCCAATCTTATTTCAATTTGGGATGTAAATGAATTGTACTTTTTACAACACGTGACCTCTTCTTCAGTGAAGAAAAGCATCTTTCAGCCAAATCTCCACAATCTGTAGCATAAGTGAATAAATAAAAATAGAAAGTGAAGTACAACATGTAACCAGACTTTGTGGACACCCTGTAGAAACTATTGATCCACAAAGCAAGCATTTTTTTTGCTTTAATTCTCTACTTACCTACCAACGGGAAATTGTCAGATTCATTATGATACAACCAACATCTTTTTTATTCAAATCACTTATATTCATAGAAAAAAATTTAAGAAAATACTTTGTTACAGCTACTAGAATCCACATTAAATTACAAAGCTTGCTTTTTTTAAAAAACGAAATTGTATACAATAAGAATGTGTTGAAGATTAGGAATAATTACAATAAACTCGATCGTTGAATAATAAAGAACAACTTTAATTTGGAATAAAACATTTCGCTTCCTCAAGCCTTCATATTTCATAACATTCCGTTTTCTTCATTCTTGCTAACTTTTACTACTTTTATGTACTTTTTGCTTTTAAATTTGATTTAATGGATGGGTATGACATCTCAGGAAAAATAATGAAAAGGGTTGGTAAGGAAAGAGTTTACGTGGAATTTCACCAAACACATATTACAATTATTATAGCATTTACAACAGACAGAGCAAAATTAACGTGTGTAAGGAAACAAATTTCAATCTAAATTTTCTCTTTGTAAAAAAGCCAAACTGTCCTAAAACTTGTATGGGAAAAATAATAAAACATAGAATTTTAACCAGTAATAACCACATTTACTCAATATGGGATACACATCATAACTCACATTTTTAAAAATTGAAAAGTATAGAAAATTGGCATAGTGCATATTTTATTAAGCTACAAGGCATTTACTTAAATGTCTCACACAGCTTTGAAAGTTTCACAGCCTTTGAACTGCTTGAATACTATTTTACAAGCAAATAGTGAATGAAAAAAAATTGTTGGTGACTTAAGTTTACATCTTTTGAAAGTGATCTCTTGTTCTTTATGCTTGAGCCAGTAAGAATCCACATCCCAGATATTTCAAGAGATTCTAACAAGCATTGTGACTCCTAGTCCCCAAAATACTATTATGTCTTCATTTGAAAATTTTGTTACTTTCCTAGCTTCCATTCTTTGAAAGGGTCCTGTATAAATTAACTCAATCGTATGCAAAAATTAGTCATGGAACTATAACATATGGATTTGATTACTTTCGGGCGATCATTGATGATATTTCTTGGTGAAAAGCCAGTCATGTTCTTCTCTATATTTTGGTTATGATATTTATATGATGCTCCCATAAAAGATTTTTGGCTAGACAGCTTTTTTGACTATTCTCAGGGTGCTTTAAGTTATCTTGGGGGTTCCAATAGATAAGTTAGTTGCAATATGACTCGCAAGCAAAGGAATTAAGACCTATACCAGGTCCGTTTGAATTTTTCCTGACCAACAGTGATTTGACAGCTTGGTCGGTTAGATCTCGTGAAAAGTACTTTAGGGTAAACTGTTATTTTATTCAAAGAGTAGCGTGCAACTACAATAAATTGTCAAATGAACAATAATAAATAATAAAAAATACTTCATCACAGTCATTGTTGTACACGCGATTATTTTATTCAAATTTTTCTTTTATACATTAAGAGCAATGCAGCTTTGCTGAACTAGTCTGTTTATCGGAAAAAGAACATAAAAAGAATATGACAAGACATCTTTTGAAATACAATAACTCACTCAACCTCATCAGTTTATTTCGGTATGCACCAACCACTGTTCACTACCAACACTGATATCATCACCATGGACTTTTCTTTCGAAATAATCTAACAAGTCAATTAAAATTGACTAACTATAATCTTAAAGAAAAGTGAACCATTTTGGTTACAACTACTTGTACCCAATCATTATTTACATTTTTCTGAGACGAATAATATATTGTATCTATCTTTAACTCTACAGTTTATAGTTTGTGCATGATGTTGTTAACTGAACAAAACTATGTACATGCCACTTTTCTTTTAGATTGAACACTTAAGTATATATTTTATTTAATTTTGAAAGCACAAAAAATATCTAAGGTGAGCAAACAACACAGAGGTAAAAGGCTAGGGTTGAGTGAGATAAACCGTGTTATATTGAAAATTATTCATATCATATAGTCTCATGATAAGCAGAATTTTATAACTCACAGAGGGATCATTGAACTTTTCCACAATTTTAGCCCTTTTTTTGGTTGTCATTGATCCATCCAATCTGACGTGCTGGTAACTGAAAATGGACAGGAGATAATTTAATGATTCCAATTTTGATTATCGAAGTGGAAAAAGAAAAAAACGGTTACACATATCTACTTAAAACTAAAATAGCAAACTTGTCACGTGTCATTGACAGTTCCTGTAAGTGGTTAACAACAGATGTTGTGTACATAAATGCAAAGTGGATTTGAAAAACGTTTAGGGAAAGGTTGGCCTGATTCAAAGCAAAGAAGTGTGAAGCAATGGGCAATGGGTAAACTAAGAAATTGTTTTTATATAAAAGCAAGAATTGATGGCTGTCAAAAACACAATTTCTTTTAAATTAACACCATAGAAGAAAAATAGATAATAGTGAATCTAGTGATGAAATCAGAAGTCATGTATATGAGGCAGTAATTCAAAACTTTTTGAAACACATCATATTATTGTAACATCAATATTGCTCCAGGGTGTAAAACAAAGCATATCTACACAAACTTATCAAAGTACAAAAAAAATCAAATATTTTAACAGAACTGATTCATATATGAGACTTACTTTCTTTGTCGACACAACTTCTCAAACAAGTCCAATGTCTGTGTGTAGTTGGAAACAAGAACAACTTTGTCATTTGATGTTGCTTTTATAAGAGCCAATAGTGTGTCGAGGACAAGCACTTTCCCTGAAACGAGGAAGGTTGGATACAGTTGAGTTGTAGTTTTGAAAGACTGAGAGGACATGCAAATTCAGTGAATTGTAAAGCCCATTGTTATAGCCAAAATCATTGGAGACTTATCTGATTTTGATTTTATTTTGAGCTTTCATTCAATGCAAAATTACCTTCCGTGGTCATTGCACATTGTACAGTATTGAAGGTCATGATTTTAAATGATTGAAATTTTACATGTTGTTTAAATTATTTTTTTTCTCACAAATTGAAAGATACTTTTTAAAAACATTTTTTCCAGTTTTTATTTCATTACTCTCACAAAAGACATATTAAAATCAGTGGCATCTTTCATTAATAAGTGTGCAGAAAATAAATCAAAACGTTTATAGGGTTCATATTCATGGTTGTCATTATATTAAGACTAAATATACTTTACAGGCAACGTTAAACACTATATACAACACGACTGAATTTGCATGTCATACATCTCAATTGTGTGGTAGCATCCCCGCTGTAAAAGCACAATATCCATTTTCCCTTGTTGCCAAAAACTATCCATACTATTGCTTGATGTTCACAAAAGTAAAGACACTGGGATTAAAAGCTCAGAGATGCAATCAGTGTCTCATTTCTTTTCACAAGACGTTTTAGATAATAAACATTCAGTATTACTCTCACATGAGAGTTTAATTTATATGAAATAAAATGATTTAAGTTATGTTACCAGATAATTCTGGCATGACTGTTTTAGTAGAATATCCAGCAGGAAATAAAGACAATGTTTCGTGGAAACCACTGGCACCTTCCACACATTTGTCATAAATCAGGTCAGGATCTGAAAACAACATAAAATAAAAAGAAAAAATACGATTAAATTTTATGTCTGGCTAATTTTAATAGTCAGTGCAACAATGTGACAAAAAAACCATCTCGATCTTTACAATTCTAAAAAATATTTCCTCTGTCTGTCCTCTATGTAATGATTCAAAATATGACCAAGTTCTTCGTTTGACCAAATTTAAAGGTACTCCAAATTATATTGTAATGTCTGTATGATGCAATGTGTTATAAGAGTTCTATATGTAAAGAGCAATTAATATATTTCATGAAATAAAGGGTTTTGATGATCAATCAGAGTGATACAAATTTAATGTATCACATCACTAAAGAAATGAATTTGAGGTAATAATAAATGAATAAAAAAATAATTGAAAAAGAAAATTCCCTTTTTCTATTTAAATCGAGAAAAGATCGAGATAACCCAAGCTAGCACCTCCAAACACAAGTGCAATGTCATATTCTCTCAGCCATCGTGTTTACAATTTAAAACTAATGATGAAAGCGAATGGTACTTCAATTTATTACACATGTAAATTATGTGGATGTTGTGGGTTGTACAATGGATTTACAAATCAGATTTTGATATAATCATTGTTGTCAATATTATTGAGAATGAGGAAAGCTGAAACATCCAATCAATTTGCCTGAACACATAACCACTATTTAGTAAAAATATTTTCACTGACTTTCTTCTAATATTTTGATTAAGAATCTGAAATCTGATTACATACAACGTTGTCCTAACACTTCACAAAGCTACTTTGTATTTATTTCTCAGTTAATTCGCTATTTGTCGATAGTTACATTTTTAAAAAACTGATTAAAACCAAATTGTTTTAATAGTAATTTAAAATAATTCAATATCTTGAGTTGAATAAATATCAGTGGTAGGTCTGTATTCAGCCCTATCAGTTGTTTTTGTGTCTTTTACAATTAACATCACATTTGCATTAAAATATTAATTGAGCTAATCTTCATTACAGGGCTGGAGATGAAAAAAAAATCATAAAGCCTCACCAGGAAGCAAAATTTAATATGGATATCTGTGGTATGAAACAAGTGTTAACAACGGCTTGCTACTCATTGGATACGATGCTTATCTATTCAAAAAAAAAAAGTGGGCTCCCAAAAGGTGGTTAGTTATAGATAAAGCATTCTGTTGTTGTTTTTTTTTCTGTTTGTATTCTATTTTATTTTTAATTGAGGACATCTAGTAATAAGTAAAGTACTCCAAATTATACAACTCCAAGTAACATAATAATGTTGACTATATAAATAATATATTTTACCCATAAAAAGCGGGATAAGTAACAACACCCTGATATTGAGACATGACAAAAAAAGGTATGATGATGGAGACAAAAAAAGAAACCAAGTATGTCCCACTTCTTGGTAATCAATGTATATTCTCAGCATTATTAGCCATTGGGGTCGAGCTCAATGATAGAGCACACCTCACAAGCAAAGGAACTGTTATCCATCCTGGGTGCAGTTGAGATTTTTAAAAGACCCCAATGCCCATTGTACAGTTATTTGGTCACTAGATGTGTTTGACAGTCTAGCATTCTATTGAAAGGGTAGCAAGCAATTGCTATTCTCTGTTAACACTGCAGAAACTGAAATAAACTCCACGGGTCTTATAGCTCAAAAGGATAACTTTATGATTGGTCATTGCATTAATTAAAAATAATTCAAATATTAAAATGAAGTTCAAACATGTGACTTACGATTACAAAGTTTTTTCAATTGAGTTATTGCTGCCAATGTAGTAAAGGATCCTTTCCCTCCAGAAAGGCACTCTGCCATCCTCACTTGGACGAACTTCTGATAAAGATCTCTTTGTAAGGGTGTTAGACTACAACACACTACATGCTCGACTGAAACAGGAAAATAATTTTTTTAAATTGTGATTTAAAATCTAACTTACATACTTAAGTGATAAACCAGCATCAAAATGAGGAGCTGCAAAGTAAATAAACCAGTAAAAGACAAAGTAATATAATCATTGGAACAATAAATCAAAGATATTTAATCCACAGCAATTGCTTTACTCTTGATGGCTTACTTTTTACAGGAAGGTATTTAGTGAGAAGGGCCTGGGTCCTCCTGATGATACATTTGGTGACAGTGGCAAGCAACTGAAAAGTAAAACAACGAATAATGAAGACTAGATTCAACACTGGATGAATTGTTGATAGCTGATTCCAGCTACTATGCAAATATGAAAGTTCACGCCAATCCCTATAAAATCAGTCCCCAGATATTATAGTGGCTCAGTGGCACAGCTTTATCTTGTATAGGTGAATGGCAGTGTGGTCAGTATCAGATAATAACAGATTATTACATTTTGCATACATTTTTCTGTTATGTGAATGAGTATACACAGAATTGTTCAAAAATGAAAATGGATTCCTGAGAATAAAAATAAAAAATGACAGACCATAAAGCTTAAAAATTGAAATGTTCAGTTTAATACAGAATGTTAGCGTTGCTAGCTACGAAATGTATAATTTAATTTGAAAATATTTCAACAGTGTGAATTAAATCATGGTATCCTGGTGGTAAATTTTAGGATCAGGATAAAAGCATTTCTGAGTTTTTAAAACTTGTCTCCCTCAATTTTTTTTTTTCCCACATCTGCCAGCACTTGAGCTTCAAAATAAAACCTACAGTCTCAGACAGAATGTTTAAAACCTAGGCATATATAAAACCAATACATAACATGATAATATATGAAACCAATAACCCATCAAACAGATAAAACATTGCTAAAGTACTGGCAGACCGTCTTTTGGAAATTTTAAAATACTTACATGCCAACAATTGGCATTCAAGTTTTATTGATATAAGCGTAGGAGGTCATTTTTTAAATATATAGGGTAGGTAGGGGGCCAATGATGAGACTATTGCCATCTAGTATTCTTCAATATTTTTGTTGTAAATGTAGTTTCATTTTAATAAAATCATTTATTTGCATTCTATGTTGCTTGTGACCGATTACACAAAAAAGAACAATTTTCTCCAATAGTTTATAACATTATTGTCAATTGTGACTTTTTATTTCTATCTCACTAAATAAAGTTTGATTTTTGATTAAAATCATTTGGTTATTGGTTTGTTTTGTTGGGTTTTTTCTTTGAGACCACCAACACTTAGATAATGTCGACATTATTGTGCTGTGCTAGAACTTAATTTTATCTAAAGGGCCTTTGATTTATGAAGTATAAGGTTTTGCTACACGTTTGGATACATGGATGACTATTATGTCACTTTTATTTTGAGACAAAAAATTGGCACCTTTTGACCTTGATTCATATGTATTATTGTTCTTACCTCTTTCAGCTTTTCTTCTCCCTTTTCACGTTCATTGTCAGTTGCATCAGCATCTCTGCTTCTTAAAATAGGTGTTTCATAGCGTTTTTTGAACTCCTGAGACGTACCTAAAAAAGCAAATTAATATAAATACAGTCTTTTTTATGACCTGATTGGTATTTTTCAAATGTAACGTTTGAAAATGTTTAAACTTAGAACGTGTTTCCTTGTGGTATTAGCTTTGTCAGAGATGCTGATTTAGACTATTATTGTTTGGTATGCTTTATCAATGCCGATGAAGGAATTATTTTTGATTGAAAAGAACCACTGTGGCTCAAGATGAGTAATCCCCCCATGAGTTAGGGCAATGTAAGGTGTTCAAGGCCACAAAGTGGAGGTGGTGGGATTTGAACCTTATATCTTTGGTGTATGAAGCACATACAGAGACGCAAACTTTAAATTTTGCTCACAGGAATTTCAGACACCACTCTGAGGAATTTCAAAAGAGGAATTTCTGCACACAAGAAAAGGGAATTGGGATGGTATTTGACATTGTGTTTACATATTGTATAGTTCTAAATAGATAACTGATTAGAACTATATTATGATATATAAACACAATGCCTAATACAAATCCCCAAGTTTCCTTATTTCAATGAAGTAAAGGCACATCCCTGGTTTGGGTCTCGCTCATGAAGCACAAAGTCGTCCTTGGAAAGGACTCTTTACTCATATTCTTTCATCGCACTCATATGTAAAATGAAGATCTGGCTAGTAACAGCATTGTCTCTGTTAAAAAAAAATTGTCATAGGGCCTTACAAGTGTGATGCCTCATACTACATCTAAGTGTTGCTGTTGAATCAGGTCCCTGTGTAAAGCGCTTTTGAGCACTCTTAGTGGATATCACGCTATATAAAAGCTCAATTTTTAAATATTTTTAATTTAAATACTCACATTAATTGATACTATAAGTTGTAACCATATTTTTTAACACCCAGTAGTGACACACTAAGGCAGCCCTGAAAAAATTTGCTTTTAATGTCACTCCAACACTACAATACAGTTGAATAACAGACTAAGATTACTATCCAGTCCTTAATACAAAGAAATAAAAAATAAATAACATACCTAGAATTCCAGTATTGACAAAATGAAGTAAGCTAAAATATTCCAAAAGATCGTTTTGAATGGGAGTCCCTGATAGGAGAATTCTTTTTCTTGTTTTTAACTTTGTCAAGGCATTGTAAGTCTGGTTTTCTGAATTCTTCAGACGATGACCCTGTGAGATGTATATAAACAATTGGGGATTGTCAAGTGAATACTAACATCGAAATTTACTTGAAACTTCACTGTTTGTCATGTCAAGATTATGGCTAATTAAACTTCTGAATTATGTGGCACCTGACATTTTAAGACAGTGTCATGTCTTGTACTAAATTCAAGCATATGGTCATATGGCATTGTGTCAATGAATATGACACTATGCATACATTACCCTACTAAACTCAGGTGTGAATAAGTGCCTGACTTTATACAGTGACAGTTATTGCAGAGTGCTAGTACAAAATAGATGTCAAATAGATAGGAGAATTGTACTACTGTAAAACATGAAAATTGGGTGCCACTTGGCCTGTTGGGCAGTGAAGTGTACTGACCATGGCATGGTGAATATATGTGAAAATGAAAAGTAGTGCTGGATACATGTTCAGATTTTTAAAAAAAATTTATTCAAGTAGACGTTAGCTTCACAAATAGAAGAATCTGATCTTATTTTTCTCACCTCATCACAAATGACTAACCCCACTTCTGACTTGTGTAAAACATTGGCATGAAGTCTAAAGGTTTCATATGATATAATTAGAACAGGAAACACTACTCGTCGACCTTGTTGAGTCATGAAATGATCTGAAAAAAAAAATGTCAATTTCATATAATTCATTATAACAATTTTATACAGCAAAAAAATAGCCAAATTAATCAGTGATTAATGAATTTAATGCATCTCAATTACACAAGATAAGTGTGAATAATAAGCCAACGTTAACAACAACAACAACAAAAACATTAGAAGAAAATTTACTGGAGTAACTATTGATAATAATTTTTAAAAATGCTGTCACTCCTATGAGGGTCAAAGATTTGATAAATATTGAAAACTTGTTTTCATTCTATATAATGGTTTCAGAAGGGAATATAAATGTCCTCTATGAAAAACAAATTTTAAAAAGAAAGAAAATTTCTAAATTACTGAAGCAGATGTGTATGAGAGACCAGGATGTATCAATACTCTTGATACAGATATAATTTACTACGAGCACTTATCTAAATGGATGTCCCAGCGACTCAGTTGGCTACAAAAAACAAACAGGAAAGAAAAAACCATCTTGGATACAGTAAAGATTTTTTTCCAACCCCATGTCCATAACACAGTGATCAAGTAGCTCCATTGGAAAGTACTTTGCAATGGACCAGCATTACCAATGGTAAGAAAAGAATTACTTCTGTCCATTAAACTCTGGTAAAACAAGGATAACATCCAGCTCCATGGGCTCCAGGACTCACCTAAATTGCGATCAATTTCACTTTTAGATCCAGAATCTATTGCCATAGCTTGCACTCTTGTCCCAAGCCATTTTGCCAGCTCATTCTGCCAATTCTATAATGCAATGATGAAATCAAATAAAGCGTGCATTGATATCTATACAATTTGAAAGGTTAATACACAATTAAAAAAATTTAATGCATGCACATCAAGATTTATTGGCTGCTCATTTAAACTCTACGAACGTCGTTAAATATAACTGTCAAATTGAGTGGCCAAGACTGTTTTCTTTTACATCATATATAATATATAATATAGTATATAATTTTTCATTTTTCATATCAATTTTGAGAAAACTAATTACAAATTTTAAACCATTTTAATGTCTCAATCACCATAGCAAGAAAAGCAAAAGATTATTTTTTTAAATCATCAAACAAGAACAAAAGGGTCACCTTGACAAGACTGCTGGGGCAAACGATAATGACTTTATGGACAGTGGGACAACAATCTGGGCTTTGGCGCTGAACGATGTGGAATAAATTTACGAGTATGTCATACAATGTAAGTGTAAATCAACTTTTAATTTCATAAATATGGTCTGATAAATAGATCATACAAAATTGGTTCTATGATAAAGTATCCCTTATGTTCTAAGCTATTCCTTGTATTATATTTCAAACTTATGGAGGAACCTTCAGTTTACCTTTCAGATTATCAGACAACATAGCAAGCATTTTAATGATCAGTGTTGAAGGTAACTTTTTGAGCGATTGCCTTTAAGCCCCATTTTACAGCACTAACCCCCACTTTTAGAGTAATTAAGATGATAAACTATCATTGATACCCTGGCTAACTTCTGGAGAGTGGGAAATTTCACCTATTTGTTCCATCACACATCAAGTTTCTTACTGCCAGTGCATTTGATTGGGGGAAATGTAATCTTTTAAAAGGAATGTCCTCCTCTGACTTCAAAATCGAGGATTTCCGCAGACCCAAAGAAAATTACCAGCATTGTTTGATTATAAAAAAGATTAGGGGAAAACCAGTCTATTTGAGATACATATATTAACCCCATGCTGTTAGGGAAATAATATATTAAAATATTATCATTAACAAAAAAACAAAAAAAAAAAGGAAAAATGAACAAGTGAGCTATGATAAATATCTATAAAGATGTTACAACACCTAGCCTGGTAAAATAAATTGAAAAATACAAGAAAATACTTCACCCCCCCCCCCCCCCCCCCAGTCTTGATTGACATATCCTTTTTGAATATGTGTATCAAAATGTATGCATCAGAATTTGTCTATCTTATTCTTCTTGTACAGTTGCAATGATGTGCACAAAAAATGGATTTTTATGAATGTATACTTTTAGATGCTTTGTCTGGCACACTATATATATATATATATATATATATATATATATATATATATATATATATATATATATATATATATATACATCTTTTCAGATTTTTATCTTGCTCAGGTATATCATCCCAAATTTTTCAATTTTATACTTCAATAAAATATGTTATCTACACATACAAATAAAATTGTATTGTATTATGATTAGAAGAAAAATGGTAATGCTCTTTTCCAACCCATTGTTGAGAATTAAACAGCCACCATGATGGGGAAAACTTACAAGAAGTGTCCACAGCAAAGTCACGCACTGTAAAGTTTTACCAAGTCCCTGTTAGATCAAAAAAGACATCTTTAACAAATGTCATGCAGAAAAAAAGCACTGTAAATAAACAGGCCAAAACATGTGTTGCTAAGAAAATGTGGACACAAGTAGAGAACAACTTTCTTGAAAACTACATCTGAGCTTAAAAGACAAATCGTTTTAGATGATCAGCAGAACATCATCTTATCTATAAAAGCAAACGATTACATTTAATGAATATAAGAAACCAATTGTTAAGGAATGATGAAGGTTTCAATTCAGAACAAATTCTAAATGAAAGTCATGTTATATGAAGAAATTTTGTATATTAAATGGAATTGGAAATATACATTCATAGATTCTAGGTGTGAATGGACACTTTTCCAAAACGATGGATGATTGCAATCAAATGATCTACTAAATCAAAGTAACTATTCATATACACATGATCCAGTCACTAACCCCTACAAATACTTGAAATAAGATTATGAGTGTTTGTCGTTTAAAACAAATAAAAATATCTTTAATTTAAATTTCAGAATTTAAGACCCGACAAGGGTCATCTATTTGAATTTCATCATCCTTTTTATTTAAATGAATCATGAAAATTCTATTTCAATTCCATTACCATTTCATCTGCCATGATACAGCCGTAATTGTTTTCTATTTGTGCACCTGTTACACAATCATACATGAACTTCACTCCCTGAAATGGAAAAAAATTGTATAATAATCATTCCATATTCAAAATCTCTTAGAAAAAGATTAATCCTTTTGAAACTGTTAATTAGACCTTTAAAAAGAGCAATGTCAAGAAGAGGCAAACAAACAAAACAAAACAAAAAATACTGATTTGGTGACTAAAAAATGACAAACATTGACTAATTATTATTTTTCTCTTATGATTATTGGATTAATTCTACATCTTATCTTTAGCTGCTAAACAAAATTAAATTAAAGAAAAGCTGCTTAAGAAATAGTTAAAACAATTTAATTAAACCTTATTTTTTTCATTTTAAAATCTTCATATAGAGAAATTAAGGAGCAGGCACTGAAGTAAGATAACGATCTGAAAAAGTGTCTATGAAACAGTGCTAGACAAAGCAAGAATGAAAACCATACAAGGAAAAAAAACATCCCCAAAAATCAGTCTTCCTTGACGGGGGATCGAACCTCAGACCTCCTGTTTACCTATCACTATCAGGCATGCTACCATTACACCACAAAGATTATCCGATGGTTGGGACAATTTTGATGCCTATATTCTTCACAAGGGTACAAAAAAAGAAAAAAAACATCCCAAAAAATCATTCTTCCTCAACTGGGGATAGAACCTCAGAGCTCTTGATGACTTTTCAGATGTGCTACCATTACACCACAGAGATAACCCGATACTTGGGATGATTTTAATGCCTATATTCTTCACAAAGGTGTAGCATGTCTGACCGGTAATCAGGAGGTTTGAGAATTGATCCCCAGTGGAGGATGGTTTTGGGATGGTTTTATTCTTGTATTTTTCTTTCTTGCTTTGGCACTGTTTCATACACACATTTTCAGATCTTTATCTCACTTCAGTGCCTGGAATACAGATTCATTGAAGACATGTTAGGAATTGTTTTCCAGCAAAATCTGATTACAGATATAAATTTGTAAGGTCTAATCATAGAAATAAAAACCAGAACCTAGTATCCACTAAATGTGCTCAAAGAACTTTACAAGAGCCCCCCCCCCCCCCCCCCAAAACCCATCAGCAACAATTTTTTAATAGATATAGTGTGAGGCAAAATGTTTGTAAGGTTCAGTTATAACCTATTCAGGGACAACGCTGTTACAGGCTAGGTACTAATCTTATACTTGAGTGAAGTGTTGTGAGATAACATGGGTAAAGATCCTTTTTTGTCCAAAGCGGGACTGGAACACAAAACATAGTGGTCACAAGCCAAGCATCAGATCACTTGACAAGAAAGTCACAAATAAATAAATACAAATACAAACATGATACTTCCATAAATCATGCCCAGAACAGAGAAATAGAATTCCAAGCATATATCCATTCTATTATTCTTCGATAATCAGTGTTGATGGTGACAAAAAGTGAAAAAAAAGAAGGATAATTATTAACGATTGCCATTAAGCCCTATTATTACTGTATTAATCCCCACTTTAGAGCAATTGATAGTTTATCATCATTGATACTCTAGCTAACTTCTGGAGAGTGGGAAACTGCATCTATTTGTTTCAGTGCACATCAAGTCCCTCACTACCAGTACATTTGAAGGGGGGGGGGGGTGTGATTTAAAAAAAAGAAGGAATTACTGTTTTGACACCAAATCACATATTTTCTGTGGATCAGAAAAAGACATCAGCATCGAATAATGGGAAAAAACAACTTAATAAATGAGCTTTATTTTCCAACGTGTCATTGGTACTTACCTCCCTTTGATGAGGTCTTAGAACCTTGGACAAAATGGGATCAACAACAACATGGACTGGATGCTTCTCCCTAAGGGTATAACAGACAAAGATATCTGAATCTTTAAATATGATATAGAATTGAGTCATGATTTTTTTCAACCCAAAAGCAGATGTAGCAAGCTTTGAAGAGTTGCAGTATGGTGATGATGGACCAATGAAATCGTTTCTGGGCGAAGTTTATTTATGAGTGACAGTAGAAAACGAAAATGCGACTGTAGACATCAAAGGGTAGGCTTATATCATCAAAGGACGTTCTCATGATTGACATGACCATGCAGCAGGTAACTCATTATCTTCTCCAACTAGAGGGTTAAAAAGAAGGCAGAACACATGGCTGACTATGAGGCATCATGCCCGCTATCGAACAGGAAATGCAGAGCAACTGGGAATGAACCTATTGTCACAGTAAAAATTGTTCACAATTATCTTATTAAATTGTTATTTTAGTAAGAACTGAATTCATCTGACTCCAGTTATATTTCGGTAGGCTTAGAAAAACTTTACCTTCTAATATTAGATCATCTTTCCTTTTATAGTCTTCCCTCGAATTAATTTCTAATTTGTGAATACTTTTCGTTCTACATTCTGTCACGTAGCCACTTATTATAAAAGCAGTTAGGTCTAACATTCTACACTCACTTCTCTCTACAATCTATGCCGGACGGCCAGCCGCTCCATTCCTCATACATCGATATATTTGAAGATTTTTATCTTTTGGTGCTTTGTGGATATTTTTATTTCCACCATCAAGATGCCGGAGCTTTTACCTTTGATAGTGCAGTCTTCAACAGATCAAGGATCAAACCTGAGCCCGCTGTTGGAGGAATAGATAATTCATCCCTTCTCACTGCCTGGAAGTGGAACCTTACAAACCTGAGCCCGCCGTCGGAGGAATAGATAATTCAACACTTCTCAACTGCCTGGAAGTGGAGCCTTACAAACCAGATATTATGTGGTCACAAGTTACGTAATATCTCAATCTTTCTATTTGTAACGGCCATAATCATTATTCATCTCATTTAATTAAATTTCATCTTTCTTTTTATTTCATCTTAAACAAATTGTTAATTGTTCTTCATTTTAAAGTAACTGGTAAATTCTGGGTCCTTATCTTCATATCTTTGTTTTATGCATAGTTGAGTAGCTCTTTACTCACTTGAGACCATGACACCTATCAACGACCTCTTGTATAAATAGTTCATTCATGCCACAAACATTAAAATCAAGCCTGCAACCAAATTCGCAAGATATGACAGCTCAGAAGGGGATGTTTATTACATATTTTTGTAATAATAATATTATTAATAGTAAAATTAATAATAATAATAATAATAATAATAATAATAATAATAATAATAATAATAATAATAATAATAATAATAATAATTATAATAATAAATAATAATAATAATAATAATAATAATAATAATAATAATAATAACGATGACGATGATGATGATGATAATAATAATAATAATAATAATAATAATAATAATAATAATAACAATAACAACTATAATAAATGATGACTTGTGATAGGTTCCAATGCTTTGAATAGGCTAAGATAGTGCACATGCCCCCCCCCCCCCCTCTTACAGTCATTAATCCAGTACATGTCGACCACCTGCTGCCTATAACGACTACTTTGGCATTTGATCATGGCTGGTCGTTATAGACAGGTTTGTCTGTAAATATAATTGCAGTACTCACATATCTGTTTTCATTTGATCATGAGCAGAGAGCTCTGGGGGTGAGTACAATACTAGAGCTCCTTCTTCATATGGATCATGCAATGGTTGTCTCACACCTTGCCTTCTTACACCCAAAGCTCTGCCCAATATGCCATTGCCTAATAAGTGAAACATAGGGGGGGGGGGGGGGGGGGGGGGGGGGGGGCGAAGAGCCATTTTAATACCTAATTATTAATTGAAAAAAATAAATTCAAATGGATGTCAGTGAACCTCTCTCTTTGATTAAACAATATGTTAATCAGTTTAATATTGTCCTTTTCAACAAAACAAAACCACCATACAAGTTGAAACAATTAAGGGGAAGGTCGGCAGTGAAAATCAGAGGTCAATGTCCAAATTTTGAGTTTAATAAACATTTCCATTCTATAGCCACTATTTGACAGTATCAAAAACATTTCATGGTCAAAAAAAAGGCCCCCCCCCCCCCCCCCTCCCCATAAAATCTTTGTTTATATCATGTGAGGTAGCTTAATTTTCATCTGTTGATGAAGGAAAATGCAAGTTTTTAAACCCTAGTAACATTTTTTGTTCAGAATGAAAACCCATGAATTCTTATATCGATTTGAAGGTTGACCTCTCTTCTAAACAACCCAAATAGTATAATCTCTCAGCTGGTAGATTTCCATTAGAAATTATGAGAGAATCTATGTCATATTCATTACTGTAGTATTATACTTCCATAGATGCCCTGATCTTTCTTTCTTCTCTAACTTTGCAAACCACTTCTGGTGTATTGTCGCAAATGTAAAATGTAGGTGTCTTCATGTTTTACATTTCAGGATGTATTTGAGTGCTATAGTAGTGAATTAGCCTGGCTCTAAACTGTTCAGTGGTGATTGAATTTATAACAATAGGTGCTAGGTTATTCCACAAGCATTATAAGAGGGGAAGAATAACTGTTCATGGCTTTGTATTCGGGAGTGCGGCACTGTGAATCTTAGATCATGCCCCCTTGTTCTTGATCTCGTTTTTGCGGGACTAAGGTTGTTTGGTAAAATTGCTACAAGGTTATGGAATACGCAATAGAGCATTGTCAGTTTGGATTGCTTTCTTCGTTATTCCAAAGTTGTCCACTGTAATGTTTGAACCATCTGAGTCACACTGTAATGGTTTTGAGATTGAATAATGCAAATCGCGCTGCTCTCCTTTGTACCATCCCAAGTTTATCTTTATTTTTGTTTGTATATCTTTATTTCTTTTTTTGATAGAGTCCCAGACAGTGCTTGCGTATTCAACGACTGGTCTTATTAGCGTTGTATATCATTTGGCCTTGATGTAACTGGAGTAGCTGCTTATGTTTCTGTTCAGAAGGGCAGTTATGGAATTTGCTTTCTTCGTGATTGTGTCTATATGGTCATTCCAAGATAGGTTAGTGTTGATGTTTAGACTAAGGTATTTTGCAGTGTTTAAAAGTTCGGTATCAAGCATCGTATACTTGGTGTGAAGTGGCTTCTTTTTGTTTGTCACTTGCAGCACTTCACGTTTGTCTGGATTGAAGCTCATTTGTCACGTGTCTGTCCATATTTGAATATTGTCAGGTCTTGTTGTAGTAGTTCACTGTCTTCATTGGACTTTATTTTTCGATATAGTAGGCAATCATCTGCAAAAAGTCAAGCTCTTGATGTGACTACTTCTGGTAAGTCGTTAATGTAAAGCAAAAAGAGCAATGGTCATATGACCGTACCTTATGGGACTCTAGAAGTGACCTCCGAAAGACCAGACATTTCCCCTTCCTCCCATGACCTTTGTGCTAGGTAGTCGCTCATTGGTCAGGGAGCCAAGTTCACACTTCACCAAGTAGTCCAGTGACTCGCAACATTAGTGATGTGGTAACCAGGGTCAAATGCTATAACCGGGTGGAAACAACCTGGTCCATTTTCATTGTGTTTTGGTTTCCTTTTCACCAAAATATTGATTTTACTCATTCCAATTTTATTAACCTGGAGGGAGGTCTCAGCTATTCTGCTGTTGCCTTTTGAATCCAACAATCATTATGGGGGGATTTTGGGCAATTGAGTGAGTCAGGGGGTTTTTTCTTCATCTTTTTTTTTTTTTAATAAATTGCAATTGCTGCTAAATTAAATTTTATTCCATTAAAAATTACAATTTGAAAAAAAAAAAGTTTGAAATTTGCACCAAAGAAAATATTTAACTATAAATTCTGTCAATTTTTTCTGTTTTTAATAGAGTCTCTATTAAAAAATAGTACCAATTTTTAAAATATTTATACAAAATGCATTTTTTAGCATATCCTTTACAAAAAATATGACAAAATTTATATTTCATATAGGCTACATCAAATAATCTACAAAGTTTTGGCGTGACTGTAGGCATAACTTAATGTCACTTTGAAAATAAGCAAAAAAACAAAAAAGGCATTGTTTATATCCGTTTCCATGGCAACCACACATTACTTCTCTAAAACAACCATAGAGTTGTTCATAAAATATAAATAGTCACAATTAGGAATATTACAGAATCATATTGCTACAATTGGAGATTTTTGTCTTCACTTTTGACTTTCCCATAATCGTTCAAAATGTGAATACTATATACATAAAACAAATGGTACCTTGATAATTTGGCATAGGAATCTTGAATGGTTTTGAGAGAATTTTCTTGATGAGCTCTTCCTGTAAATAAAAAGTATCAAATATTTAGGGTAAATAAAGAGAAAATATGTCACCAGCAATTACTTTTTCAAAAAGTTTATTTAACCATTACCGCATCCTAAAACGCACCATATTCACCACATGTGTGGTCTTTTAGACCCGCCTATAGCTAAATAGAGATTTATTTCTTACGTCTCATTCGCCACTCGCGGGTCCTCTTAGACCCGGTGACTTGGGAAGAGAGAAGTATTTTGTGCCACCGATTTGCCACACGCGAGGTCTTTAGGACCCAGCCTCTCTCTCTCTCTCTCTCTCTCTCTCTCTCTCTCTCTCTCTCTCTCTCTCTCTCTCTCTCTCTCTCTCTCTCTCTCTCTCTCTGAATAATATTAATAATAGTAATAATAATAATAATAATAATAAATAATAATAATTTAAAAATAATAATAATAATAATAATAATAATAATAATAATACGGTAATAATGGTGATGATGATGATAATATAACAATTATAATAATAATAATATAATAATAATAATAATAATAATAATAATAATAATAATAATAATAATAATAATAATAATAATAATAATAATAATACGGTAATAATGGTGATGATGATGATAATATAACAATATAATAATAATAATAATAATAATAATAATAATAATAATAATAATAATAATAATAATAATGATGATGATGATGATGATGATGATGATATTAATTTGATAATAATTTGTGTGTTTGGTACGTTATATTCGGCTGGTGATGTTGCGAGTTTTAAAAAATAAATAAACGCACAGCATCATCTGCAGGTTTGATATCCCAATTCCTTATGGGCTCATTGTGTTGTAACGGAAATCTAAATAGGATTCCACAGTCTGACGTCACGTCCGCCTAGTGCTGAGGAGGTTTACATTCATGTTCCGTTTGGTCTGGTAGCTCACCAGTGTGGTGCTGTCCTTGAATGCAAACATGGATTGGTGAAGGGAGAGATGCTTTTTGTCCTTAAATATCTGAGGCAAAAACGTCTTGTTCCCCCTTACTGTCCCCAAAAGAGTTAGCTTTTGGCGCAGCAGTTTTTGGGACAGCTCGAAGCCTGTGAAGTAATTGTCACTGTCACAAGTGACGTTCCTTCCAGACTGAAAATAGCGCTGGACCAGGTTTAGAACAATAGATGCTCCAACACTGCTGGCTGTTTTGGGCTGTGTTCCCTTTCCAAGATATGGTATGCCGTAGCACGGAAAGGCGTTGGCGGCATCACACACCCAAAATATTTTGATGCCATACTTGTCAGGCTTCGAGGGGATATACTGCAGAAAGGCACAACGACCACGGAAATTGACAAGTTGCTCGTTTACTGTGAGGGCTTCTCCCGGCGCATAGTGCATCTGAAGGGCAATCTGGAACTTCTTCCAAATGTCCCTGATTGGAGCAAACAGATCCCTGGCTCTTCGTTGGCTTCTCGTCAAACCGCATGTAAGTCAAAAGAGACGAAAAACGGTTCCGAGAGAAACAAGCCCGTAAAATTTGCAGTCCATCCAAAACATCGAACAACATCTTTATATTTGTCATGTTTTCCTTCTGGAGCCTGCATACAGCAAGCACCCAATAAGGGCAGAGATCTCATTACTTGTGCAGACTGTCCATTTCATGCCTTTCACCCTCCTCCCTTCAATATTTGTGTATTTTACGCACTCGTCGATCATGAACGCCGTGAAAAACAGCAGAAAGGCGCTCTCTGGTGTCTCCACATGTCCTGTTGCGGGAGTGCGGTCATGAGGTAACCTCAAAATATTGCGGGCTGGCGTTTTCGGTAGCTGCAGGTTTGGTCTTACTCCAATCTACCATCCATGACTTGTAGCAGCCAGCATCTGAAGCGATGTCGTTGGCAACCACGGGCAACAGCTCGGTGTTGGTTGCAACCACAGGCAATAGCTCGGTATAGCTGGCAGTCTGCAAGTCATTATCATCCTCATCATCCTCATCATCATCATCCCCACCAACTGCTTCGTCCATTTCACCATCCTCAACGTCAAACTGATTCTGAAATAAATCTTCTTCAGATGAAGATTCCTCTTCAGAGCTGTTCTCCGGCTCAACAGACAGGAGTTGTTCCCATATATTTCTGTCGCCATTTCACTGTTAAAACGAGAAACGTAATTTACTTTAGTTATTGAGTCCATTGAATGATAAAGAACTATGATACAGAGTCTATCCCGGTTTAGAAACGTTAAATGGACTGATAGCATTTGGTATCACAAGCATGACGATGGCTTGTACCGTATGAAGGGACCCCACCACCCATTACTGTTGATAGAAGCCAACATGGAGAGATTGTGTGGAAATAACTAGAAATAATCTGACTCACACTGAAACCCAGGATTATTGGATCTGTTCACTATCAGCAAAAATCATAGAGGCTAGCTAATCTATTATCATCTTTATTTCTTTTTACAACACACTATGTGTCCGTGTCTCCTGAAAAGAACCAACGTGTAAAACCTGCAATGTCCTTACCAACTTCATCTATGCACATGAACTGGCTGCTAAGTAGTAGGACTAGTTTGGGTTACGTCATAACCATATTGTACTAGTTTATAACAGCTAATGATGAATTTATACTAATTACTCACCTCAATAGGCAAAATACAAAACTGGCAATTGTAGTTGTAGAAATATATCGATATTTTGTAAAAGCAGAAGAAATAATATTTGTAAACTGTCGCGGGCAAAACGAGTAGAAAAGGTCATGAGTACACATGACATAGACTAACCACGGCTAGGTCAGGTCATGACTCGGCGCATTCTTTTAGGACACAACAAGATTATTTTGTGGAATCATGCCAAAATCGACGTTCAAAAATAACCCTTACAACCAATTGATACCAAAGTCAGAAAGTGCACTATAAATTAGTATTGCGTTGATCACTCTGTTGTATTGTAAATACAGAAACATCTGTGTAAATAGTAATCTATTAAGACATTCTCCTTGCCACTATTCCAATAGACTTATACAAAATATCTATAAATTTTGCTTTTGGCAAAAAGAATGCCAAATTGGCAACCATAGTTGATACGTGAGTAAGTGACACGTCGGGCACGCGGGTGGCGAACGTATTCCTCTCTTCGCTTGTCGGCGGGTCTGAAAGACCACGCGAGTGGCGAATGGGGCATGAGGAATAAAACTCTCTTTGTGCGTTACCGGGTCTAACAGACCCCGCGAGTGGCCGCGCTAAAGAATTTTATAGGGTTGTGAAAAAAATTCATATAAAATACAATTTCCCTGAAAATTAAAAAAAAACTCAATCCACATAACAAAAAATGGTTGAAGGAAGCATATCTAGAGTTTCAAGTTTTTATTTACTCATTCAAAGACACAATGACAGAATATGTACTTGGGGTGGGTCTAATAGACCACGAGTGGCGGTAAAGGTTAACCACCTATTGAGATTGAGATTAATAAAGTATAATTGGAAGTGTCACCAAGATTCACGCAAACTTGAGCACAGATATGACAAAAGACATGGGAGTGATTTTTCCATGGATCCACCACTTAGCGATCTGAGTGTTTATCAGAGGAAAAGTTTTGAGAGGGCAAAATCAGCTGAAAATTTATGAGAAAAACCCAATACCGGAATTCTGTGGAAAATTATCATCATTGCCCTTGTAAAAGCGGTCAACCTGTCTACTAGACAATGTTCAAGACACCTAACACACATTTTTATAGGGATACTTACATGACTGATTGGACTGTTTTCATCTTCAGTTATGTGGTCAACAATTGCTTTTAGAGGCTGTCTGTAGGGCGACAGAAATTCTCTTCCAACATAATGAATATTTTCAGTAGACTTTCGTCCCTGTAGTAAAACATTTTAAAATATACAAAGTTTATAACCTCATTTATTTTTTTAAAAAGTGATAATAATCACAACCTGTAGTTACCGATTTTTAATTACTTCTTGTGAGTGAGTATGTGGATATTTATGAAAGTGACTTGAAAATCTACATATTGAATGAGATAAATGATCCATTCAAATCTTTTTAAACAAATTACGAAGAAACAAAATAGTTATTCAATCAACTTGTTATATATATATATATATATATATATATATATATATATATATATATAGATAGAGAGAGAGAGAGAGAGAGAGAGAGAGAGAGAGAGAGAGAGAGAAAGATGCAAAATCAGTAGATGCTCCCACTCTTAATATCAGCATTGAAAGTTATCATTGTTCATAGAACAGGAACACCCAGTTGTCAGAGAAGCAGACAATTTTGTCTGAATGGTTGGTTAATGCTAAAACACAGAGAATCGACCTTACAAACTTCTTGACTAGTTAAGATTCTGATTACTCAACCAAGTGTATTTTTATAAGACAATACTCACTTTGAGGAGTCATGAAGAGAGTAAAACAAACTACTACTCACTTTTTTCTTGCTTTTCATTTCTTCATCATCATCTGTCTTCCTTTTTTCAACCACAACACTTCGCATACTAGGAGCATGGCTTCTCCTCTGCAAAGTGTACAAATGAAATAAATTTTCATGAGTGTGTGTAACAAAAGTGCCTGCTTCACTCACTGGTCTGAATTTAAAACATTTAGACCATAATGTTGAAATAACAAACAGTTTGAAAAAAAAAGAAAAAAAAAGAGCAGACTGATAGGGAAGCTGGCATCAAAAAGTAGGATGATATATTTTGTACAGACCTCTCTATATTGTTGTAAGAAAGTGGCCCCTGCCGAGTGGAGTAATCTTACTGATGTTTTGACTAGATTTTGAAAAAAGTTTTCAAAAACATATAATCAGGGGGGGGGGGGGGGGGGGGTGGACTACAGACCCCATATTTTCACTATGATTGACGGGCGTCAAAACAACAATATTTGGGATCTTCTGAAATAAGGGGTCATCCAACATAAAGGGTAATTAGCTCATGAAAAACTTATAATAACTTATAATGCTAAATTCTCACAACATTTATATTGTGATGGCAATTTACCAACGTGAACATATTAGCTTTGAGCTGAATGCAATTATGGGCTTATTTATTTTCCCGAGCATTAGGATAAATAGTCACTTCGTTTTAAAAATTATTTATTTATTTATATTTTGGTCATTGTGATTTCAGTATGCGTGTGCCATGGCCTTGGTTTTTTTTACACTTGATCTTTTAAAATTATTATCATTATCATTGTATCAACGTAGACCGGCAATCATAACTAAGCAGCGTGCTGTGCTAAACTACAATCTAAAACAAACAAAACCAAAAACTATCCAAAACGTAAAAGTAAAAAATGGGTCGATTCCCGGAACCGAAAATAGGAAGAAATATTCTATTTTTCTGTGACTGTGGGTCTATTTTTACACCCCCAACGGCGATGCATAAAAACGGTGTTAATCTGCACCCCCAACAATAATAAAAACGGAGACCAGAGCCGGAGGCATATTATATCTAGGGAACGTCACCAGTCACCAATCACTCAAATGCCAAAGACAATGTGACAATCAATGCCAATCTAGCACCTCACCTACCCCTGCCAATCAGTATCACTATCAGTATCAGTATCAGTCTATCTATATTCTATTTGGACATGACAAACTGACAGGGGTATTGGACCGAGTTTTTGTACGACAGTGTTCATAATATGTACATATGGGCATGGGGTTTAAATTATGTTGCTATAATAATAATCACCATTTTAGCAAGTTAACAGTAACGTTTCACTCATGGGTTATCAATTTGTTTCTTTTGTAAACAAGCGCCATTCGGTAGGTAGGAAGCCAAATATTGTTTTCTCATTCACAAGAGTTCTAATTATCATTTGATTCTTTACAATCACAGTATACGAAGAAAAACCCTCATCGAACTGAAATGCAGAGAATGAAACAAGTATTCATTCAGAACAGTGAACGGAGCAGACACTTATGTTGATAACAACAAGAAATGAAGTGAGTAGAGAAGTACCAGAGGACAATAGAAAATAAAAACTATTCCGGCGATGGGAAGTCGAACCCACTTCCGACTGTTACGGCACCTTCGCCTGGCCGTCCACTTCCTAATGTTACGGCACCTTCGCCTAGCCGCAAGAGGGACGCTCTACAATCTATACCATCCATCAATCCATAAAAAGTGGTTTCTAATGAAGTAACTATCTTGAGTCCCTCTCGTGACTTCTGGAGGTCATTAGGTCAACATACAAATACAACGAAAGTTTATCTGTCCTCGCAGTTTTTAATTACAGTACTCTACATTAGATTTCAGTACTTAATTGTCTCCCACTATAGAGCAGTAAAGTTAGGTGCCCCAAACGTAAACAAAGGTCTAGAAGCACATGGCAAACCACATGTTCATGTCTTGACAGCTCACGTTCCAATGTAAATTGTAGAAAAAAATAACCTTTAAAATTTGGCTGTCAGGTGGCAAAAGAAACACATATTCCTAAATACTCGATCATGCATCAAATAATGTCTAGATATGGATATTTTATGGAACAAAAGGTAAAATTTATCAAAAGTTACAGTCTATCTATTTTTAGACCAGAGCAAATTATTGCGCTGGTGTGAACAAGACGAGAATTATTCGGAGCCTGGTTTTCATAATAATTTAGCCTTATATTATTATTTCTGCAACTGTTAGATTTTATGTAAACATATTTTCAATACTGAAAGTGTATTGCCTACAACTCAAACTACAAAATTGGGAGACCTATATTGTGCGTAAATTATTCCGGTCCCTAACGAAAATCACTAGCAACTTGTTATTGTTTACGTTTGGGGCACCTAAT
>NC_088360.1:91269504-91357004 GCF_034508935.2 Berghia stephanieae | reverse complement strand
TATGTGCTTTTTTTCTTTCACAATAAAGGATCAATGACTGAAACCCAATCCTGTATCGTCCACGTTGGGTCAGCTACAACCGTCACATCATTCACCATGAAGGTCGGTGTTCCATACACACCTCGAGTGCAGCTGTACTTGAAATCTAATCGTGCTGCCATTTCATTGGATCTCTGTGAAAACTGTACGGAAAAAAAAAGAAGAATACAATGAGAGCTGTGATATTGGTCATCCTTGTAAACTATAGATTGTATTGTTGCTGTTGTTGTTGTTGTTATTGATGATGATGATGATGATGATGATGATGATGATGATGACGATGATTATTATTATTATTATTATTATTATTATTATTATTATTATTATTATTATTATTATTATTATTATTATTATTATTATTATTATTATTATTATTATTATATTATTATTATTATTATTATTATTATTATTATTATTATTATTATTATTATTATTATTATGATAATGATTGAGCTTTTTAATATAAAAAATAAACTTTTTTAAAATAGCGCAATATCCACTAAACGCGCTCAAAGCGCTTTATAAGGGACCTATAGCCCACAACAGCACTTAATATGTAGGACGACACATGATGCTTGTTAGGCGATATTACAATTTTTTACCGACTGATACAGCTCTTCTCAAGGCCAGGTATCATTTTACACTCGAGTACGATGTGAAAATGTGAGTAAAGAGAAGTTTCCAAGGACTCAACTATGTGCCGATCAGAGCGAGACTCGAACCCTGGATCTTCCGGACCGAATGCGAGCGTCATACCACAAGACGACATAGCCGCACGATGACGATGATTATGGTGACAACAACGACGACGATGTTTATGATGATAAGTAAAATATAGTAATCTGTAACTAGCGCGACAACGTTTTCGTTCAGCAGTGGCATGTGCTGGTCACACCACATTTCTAGTTTATCAAATCATTCGGCGATTGATGCCTTTTAAATTAGTATATCCCCTATGTCTTGACGTGATTAGGTCATACTGTTTACTTCTCCGTGATGCCACCCCCTTTGTGGCTTTATGTGCAACTGTAATTCTGGTTTCGTCTAAGGTTGTAAACTTGTGATCCTGACACTCTCAATGTTTCTGTATGCTTTCTTTAATAAGGAGAAGAATGCAGAGACAGTATGCCTATGGGAAGCTATGGCACGCACTACTGGAGCTTTTGGCTGCATATTTATTAGTATCATCCATCGAGCTCTTACACACTCTTACACAAGCCATGTTGGAACTACATAAAAAGCAAGAAAAACGATTCCATTGGTGTAGCCCTACTGAAAGAAAATGAAACCCTGTACATTAAGGGGAAGGATAAAGCAACGATCCTCTTGGATCAATTTAAATCTGTCTTTACCCCTCATGATCCACACGATACAACCACCCCACCGACATCACATAGGTGTGACCAATTTCTTACTAATATCAACATAAACATCTCAGGGGTTGAAAAGTTGCTGAAAAACGTCGATCCATCTAAGGCGTCAGGTCCAGATAACATCCCCAACACAGTACTAAAGGAGTGTGCTGAGAGTTTGCCCCCCTCATTATGCATAATTTTCCAAAAATCGGTCGACACCGGGATGCTCCCTAGTGACTGGCTGAAGGCAAACATCGCACCTGTATTAAAAAAAGGCAACAAAAATAAAGCAGAGAACTACCGTCCAATCTCACTGACGTCTGTAATATCCAAACTATTAGAGCATATAATCTGTAAGAACAGATGAACCACTTTGAGAACAATGACATCCTAACCGACCTGAACCACGGGTTTCGCAAAGGATACTCATGTGAAAGCCAACTCCTAATAACTGTAAACGACCTGTTGAGACTCCAGAATGCCAACACTCAGGCAGACATCGGCATCCTCGACTTTTCCAAAGCATTTGATACTGTTCCCCACCAAAAACTCCTGCAGAAACTAGAAAATTACGGAATTCGTGGCTCTTTACACACATGGCTTTCTAATTTCCTCACAAAACGTACCATGAAAGTAGTCCTAGACGGCACGTCATCGGATGAATGTCCAGTCATATCAGGAGTACCACGGGGAACGGTGCTAGGACCCATACTATTTCTTTGTTTCATCAATGACCTACCTCTACGAGTAAAATCTCAGATTAGTTTATTCGCCGATGACTGTCTAATATACCGAGCAATAAAATCTGCAAATGATCAAAAATTGCTACAAGAGGACTTGAATAGTCTCTAACAGTGGGCTAATGATTGGGGAATGAAATTTAACGCAAACAAATGCTACATCCTCAGCTGTGCTGTAGTACAATGAGACCTGCAAGTTAAACAACACCGTCCTGAAACAAGTCGACGATAACCCATACCTTGGCATCACCTTCTCAAAGGACTTGAAATGGGGGAAACACATTAACAAACTAACCCAAAAGGCAAGCTGCACCCTCGCGTTTCTCCGCCGAAATCTTAGCCACGTCGGTGGGGTGGTTGTATCGTGTCAAGCAAACAAAACGCCTACTCGCACTTGTGAGATCACAATTGGAATACGGAGCAGTTGCCTGGGACCCCTACCTGAAAGAGGATATTCAAAAACTTGAGAGAGTCCAGAGACACGGCGCCCGGTTCATAACTGGGAACTATAAGAGCAGAACACCAGGATGCATGACAAAAATGTTAGAAGAAAGAAATCTCATCAGCCTCCAACAAAGAAGAAAAGAAACCCGTCTGTCATTCATGTTCAAGATAATAACAGATCAAATACCATAAATAAAGGCAGACTCCTTTCTCACGCCACGACCAAACAAAAGAAAAATCCGAGCACTCACTTCGCCAACCACATAACCGAAAACCCCATTGACAGATACGCCACAAACAATTCGAACTGCTTCAAAATCCCACAGACAAGAACACAAAATTACAGAAATTCTTTCTTCATTAGAACTATTTCGGAGTGGAATGGGCTGGATGAACTGGTCATCATGGCACCACACCTAAACGATTTCAAGGCCCGACTGACATGGGCCCGCGCCCAATGAGGACGCCGCTGAAATACAACCAGACCATTGGTTTCTTCAGCGCCAACCATACAGATACAGATACAGATACACTGTTAGTACACACTTGTATCATCCCATGATTTCGGACAGTTTGCTTTGTTTGTATGTAATAATCAAGTCTTTGTCAATCTTATTGTCTTATCACAATTGCTAAATTTTGTGCAATAGTATGGTTGATTCTATAATTTGGGAAGATATTTTTTCACCTTTCTATGGTACGGGATATTCCATATTTCAGAACCGGGGCAGCCTGACCCGCTTCTCCCTATCGTCACATGATAATGATACGAGACAGCGAGCAGCGTGGTTTTAAACAAAGAAAATATGTGCTTTTTATTCTTCATGCTGGCAAGAACTTTTCATATGCCATGTAATCAGAATGCCTAAAAGTCAAAACACGATCTTATATATAATATTTTTCTCCTCTGGATACACTTCTCTGCTCGTCGGAGAAATATTTCATCAGGGCGTCCGCCATTGTTCCGATAGTTTATAGCCCGTTACTAAGTAACTATGCGTCATTACGAGGGAATTAACCGGTAGATAACCACGCCTCTCGGACAATCGTCATAATGTAAACAATGGCAGTGATTGGTAGACACAGCAAACTACACAGGTTTTACTATAGATGGTATGTGTTAAGTAAATACCCACTGTTCTACCTCTTGATCAGTAGAATCATCACAGAAAACTAGGTGTAAACTTAAACGTTTCTAATATGATCGAGAAAATCGTGTGATAACTAGTCACCCATTTGTCAATATAAAAACAATAACAACGATCAGATGGGGGTCGAATAAGTTCACGTTATTGTTTATAAACAACCAACTATGTTTGTCCGAGCACGTGTGAAGGTGTGTCACAAATTCCATGTTTTATTGGTCAAAAATCTACTGGTTAATTGACGTCATGACTGTTGAATGGTATTATAAGAACATAAGAATGTTTATGCTTCCCATCACTTATTCTTTTTATGCATCATTAATATGTCTATAATAAATAATACTTTTTGTCAAGTGTAAATAAATTTGAAGTGGATTTAATTACGGGGAAAAATCAATCATATACGTTTTTATAGTCTTAGCAAAACAGATTTGATCCAATAGTTTCAAAGTTATGAGGAGGTGTCCGCTAGTGCGGAGCGGTCCCAAGCATGTTTAGGACCGCTGGTTCTACTGTCCCTGGGAAATGAGAACCGCAAGGACCGGTTCCAAGAACCGGTTCTATTTCGACATTGGCCATTCACAAGGCTCGTTAGGACTTGGGGCCGTCAAAGAATCGGTTCTTTTTTTTACATTGGGACCGTCAAACGATGGGACCGTGCCTGCAGTAGATGGCTGTAGAACCGCTAAGTGAAAGTGAGAGCGGAGAAGGCTTATTACCTCAAAACATGAAAATAGTGCTATAACATTATCCATTAAGCATGTGTGTGTGTGTGTGTGTGTGTGCCTGTGTGTGTGTGTGTGTGTGTGTGTGCGTGTGTCTGTCTGTCTGCGAAGATTGATGGAGCGGGTCACGTCAATGTTAGTGTTAGGGAAAAGGAATTGTTAATATTTTGTGTCTGTGGCATGCTGGACTATTGGATAGGACGCTAGTCTATTCCAAACTACTTTTCGCCAGATCTAACAAACCCAGCTACCCATTCACTGCTGAGTAGACAGGGAGTTCAGAGGAAAAAACAGCTCGACTGCACCCGGGATCGATCGCTGGCCTTTGCGGATAAAGATTGCTCTATCACCTGAGCTATCGGGGCCCCCAAATATTCTATTGGCCTTTTTAAAAATACAGACGTTATAACTGTTATTTTGGAAGGAAGAAATAATATGTGAAACTCATATGATTTGATTAGTTAAAACACCAAACGAAATCTTAATATTATTGTATTATTTTAAATGACAACAATGCGATAGAAAGGAGTGGTGACAAGAGAGAGACAAAAGAAGACAAAAAATCGGACTTGCTAGGTTCGAAACACACACACACACACACACACACACACTCACACACACAAACACACACGCATCTTTAGTAGTCACATTCATTTCAAACAATAACCCATTAGAGAAGAGGGGTCATGCCTTCATCATAGATCATTGTCATTGCGATCATTATGGTTTAGTCAATTTTGAAATTTACCCCGTATAATGGATCGTCCAAGGCGTGCGCCTCCTGTTCCCCCCATCTCACACACGAAAGGGCGGTTTGCGGAGTGGAGGGAGATGGTCGTCTGTGTCGTTTAGTGTATAGCAAAGGGGGTGGGTGCGATTAATTAAGTGGGATGGGTGGTGATTTGTGGATGGTAGGCAAAAGAACCGAGGCAAAGAATAGCTGGGGCAGTAGTATGGCGCGAAAATCGCTGGGACCGTTGAAAGGTTATAAGAAGTAAGGACAGCCAACGGTTCTCCACTTTGGGACCGGTCCCCGGTTCTCAGCTAAAGGACCGTGGGACCGGTCCCAAGAACCGGTCCTCAGCGCGGCACAAGTGTCCACTTCTCCCAACACAACACGACTTAGGACAATCCTTATCGTAATGAAATTATGATAAAGCCTTCAGACTTTTAAAATCTTGTCTAATTGGTGTTATTATTTATTTGATAACTTCATCGAAATTGCAAAAGTGTAAAGCACACGGCCTATGTTTATATTAGTAATTAGAGAGGTTAAGCAGATCATACGTTTCACCCATCACGCATGACGTATCGCGTATCTATCACATGATTATTCTCATTATATTTTTTTAGAAATAGTGTCGCTATGCGATTTATTTATTTATTTATTTATTTTTTTGGGGGGGGGGGGGGGGCACGGGAAAGTTTACATCGTAATATTCAATTTTTTAAAATCGCAACTGTTTTTAATTATATAATTAGAATGTATGATCTGCTAAACCTCTCTAATATCACGAAAAGTATGGTATTAATTAAAAACAAAAGTTCAGTACATTGTAATAAATTTTACTCACCTCCTGCTTAGTTTTATCCACTGACATATTTGTAACAAGGGCAGCCACGGGTAAGAGAATGTTGTCTAATATCTCATTGTCTGTCTTGTCCACCACCGCTTTCGTAACCAGACTATCGATCTCCGCGTATACATCAGTCAAAAAAGGAAAAACAGCTACTCCTTTCGTTTTCTTGTTGACTACGTGCGTCAGTTTCGTAATATTATGGGAGTTACGGTTGTAGGGCAAAGAGAAAGGCTGAACAACTAGCTCAAAATTCTTTCCTGACATTCTGTCTCCTATATCCATCAATACTGGAAACGCTCGTTTTGAGTCATGGCATGTAAAATCAAGAAATGCAGTCAACTTCACAATAGTGTCATAATATTTACTTGTGCACTTTTTGTAGACAAATCCTAAGGACCTGCGAGGAATGTTCATTTTCATATGGAGAACAGTATCGACTGGGTGTTTTGACACATTATGTGAATTTCGCATTCCGTACAAATACGTTGCGAAATTAGCAAGGAAATCTGTTGAGTGATAAAATATTATAAAATATATATTATATATATATATATATATATATATATATATAATATATATATATATATATATATATATATATATATATATTTTATATATAATGTAAATTTTCACTCACGTTTTTTTGGCCGAGACGACTCGTTTCTGTGTTTTTTACACTTCATCAGTCGGCGTAATCCATTGTAATGTCCGTAGAAAACTCCAAACGGACATTACAATGGATTACGCCGACTGATGAAGTGTAAAAAACACAGAAACGAGTCGTCTCGGCCAAAAAAATGTGAGTGAAAATTTACATTATATATTAGCTCTAACCACTATTATCGAGCACTTTCGTACCTACAAGTACCCACCAACACTCATATAATATATATATATATATATATATATATATATATATATATATATATATATATTTTATATATATATATATATATATATAAATTTTAGGGTGCGAGAAAAAAATTCAGAATCATTCAAAATTTTACAAGCAACAAAAACAAAACCTTAAGTTAATACCTACTTCCCAAGTTTAATTAAAAATCATCTTTTGGTTAAGAAACTATGCCAGTTGTACCAAGGTGGTTAAAAATCACGATATCAAAAGTTTTCAATCTTGCGTCTTGTTTTTGAGCTTTTGCTAGAAATCCACATAATGATGTTATCTACGGTCAAACAAAATCAGACATTTCACTGAATTGATTTTACCGCGAAAGCAATGGGTTTATATATACATTTTTAAATTATAGTGTCTGCTTTGTGAAAGACAATAAATATTATATTCATTGACACGTCAACCACAAAAGTGAACTCTTAACATAATGCTACATTGTTAGAAAAAAAATTATTCCGGCTCTTTTTCACTTTATCCTGATGAGTCATATGTTTTTTGTTGTTTTTTATTTATTTTCAACAAGACGGGCAACTTCCCACACAAGTAACACTACACTAAGAGTGTGCTTTATTTAGACGAATTGCAATCAAACGGATAAGTAGAGTTAAAATAAAACAGTCAGCGATGGCGTTCGACGATGAGAAGTATTTACAGTGATGAGATTAGATTGGGGGAGGGGTGCGGGGACGACGGGGTGGTCTATGTTTTAAGTCCATGATGTCCACACACAACAGTTAACGATTTTGTTTTCTTATCCCTCCTCGCTGACGACTGTTTGTTAAAAATGGGTGTAAACAAATTGCACGGCGAACACTTGTAGAAAAATTAAAACCCATTGTAAAATTTCAAAGAAGATCACCAAAAAAAAACAATCACTTGAAATCGTGGATGAACATTGATAAAAGAAATATCACAGTAAAGATAATACTGTCACGAGTAAAATGATATAAAATTCATTTTAAGAAAATGACAATTGATCTTTTAAAAATCCAAACAAACAAAACGTCTGCCTGCTTGGCGTGTTGGTGTTACAAATATTATGAATCACGAATGAATGAGTCTCTGAATTACTAAATGGATTACACAGCCATATTTGCCTGGTAAGGTCCCGTACACTCATTCCACTTTGAAGAAGTCCAAACAGGTAGCTAACTGGTTAACTCTAAGGAAAAGTTCTCACCGCAATCCTTACAGTCCAACAGGCAGGTTCAATGTATTTAGGATAAGCTCAGTGAAGATGACTAGACTTAACTATCAACGTTAGTTGGAGAAATTATAGTAAATTTTGAAGCCCCGACTGACTGAGTGTTTTTCTAACAAAGAAAAGATGCCAAGTTTAATTAAGTTTACACGTTCAGACGCATATTAAAAACCTAAAAGTAAAAGCTTACCAGCTATTTTCCATCAAATGAATGTTTACACAAATTTCACCAATCGCGTTAACGAATTTCTTTGTTCAATAAATCCGCGTCATTTAATTCCGCACGACATCATACGACGAAACATAAAATAAATAAATAAAACGAGCGCCCAATATTTACGAAACATCGTGCACATATTAACAGGTCTGATGGCCGATCGGAAATATGGGCTCGATTTATTATTGTTGTAATGTACAATATTTTGCGTTGGTTTGAGAGTTTTTCCATTTCATTAGTAAGCCCATAAAAAAATTAGGCTATCAGACCTGCAAATGAATGCACGTCGTTACGAAACCTAACGGTTAATATACAAAATGCAAAATGATATCCAATGTCGTGATTCATCGAAACTAAATATTATGTTGATAAGTTCTTTATCAATGGTACTCTTTAAAACATAAATTGAATCAAATGTTTTTGGGGTCTCCAACTTAGTTAATTCCAAATTGCCACGGTTATATTTATATTATGAATTAGATTATTTTTTCCTAGTGAAACCAAAAACTAGAGGTGCCTAAATGAGCCAATAAGATGGAGAGAGAGAGAGAGTGGAGGAGGAGGAGGAGGAGGAGGAGGAGGAGGAGGAGGGAGAGATCAAAATTATATAAATCAAGCATAAGGCAGGGGGAGAGGTGTTATTGTAGAACACTTGACGGCGTTAGTGTTATATTGACTCCCTACCTACCCTATTGAGATTATATATATATAAATTAGAATTAGATCGATTGTTGAAAATTATTTGTTACATAGTCAAAGCGGATTCAGGACGGAGAGGAGTACTGCAGATGCAGTTTGGACCCACAAATGGCTTGCTGCCAAAACCCTGTCAGAAAAAGTAGAAATAGTTATAACTGGAATAGATATGTCTGCCACCTTCGATACTATCAATCGCCAATCCTTGTTAAATATTTTGAAAGGAATAGTTATGGAAGATGAAGTTAGATTAATCAGATTCCTTATAAGTGAAACCACCAAAATAATCGGTGCCTCAGATAATAAATCATTCCTTGACAACATCGGTACACCACAAGGAGACAGCCTAAGCCCTGTTTTATTTATCATTTACCTAGAAAATGCTTTAAAAGATGTGCGTAAATATGTACCTTCGGCCCAATCACGTTTTGAAAACGAACCCCCCATGGAAATTGCATATGCAGACGACATGGACTTTATTGGTCTGAAACAAGTCAATGTAAATGACATCCAAAGAGCCTTACAAAATCACCAACTGTACGTAAATAATGACAAAACAGATGTAACATGTTACAGTACAATTTGGTGCTGATCAAGTACTGTCACAAAATACTTATTTATTTTCACTTTATGCATGACGACCATTTGCCTTTCAATTTATTCGAAGAGAATTTTAAAGCTAAGTTTACTTTATTTTGATTTCATTTTATGTTTTTGTTTTTTTGTTTTTAAGGGTTTTACGGCGCTTGGAACACATTTAGGTTATATCAGCGCCAGTAAAAAGGAAGAAAATGGGATAGTAAAAAGTTATAGAATTACAATTACAGCACCCAAGAAAAAGTAAGACATAGGGGAACTGGGAACAAATAGGGATCAGATGTAGCTTCCAAGAGCATACCACCAATGTACTTAGTTTGAGATCACCTAAAAGTCTCATCCAGACACAAGCACAGGTCCCAACTAAGAGGAATACACTCAAATGTTTACCAATCATATAATATAATATGTAAACTAAACATAATACAATGCATAACAGAGAGATGATTTACAAGGAAAAAAATATCATCTCCCAAAACTATAACTATACATTCGACTGTTTCCCTCCCAGCCAAGGAGCTCCGGCAAGGATCAGGACAAAACTAAGTAATCTCATTCCAAGACAATGACAGGAAACAATTGGGAAACGGGTATGGGGGGGATAGAAGGATTTCATTTTAGAATATTTTTTACCTTTTTACCCATCTCTCTTACCCAGTTGGGTCAACCTAGTTTTGTTTTTTATTTTATCTATTTTAAATATATCTTTGAAACGCACCCTTCCTCTCCCGTTCACCCCGTCTCTCTTTCTTTCTATCTGCCCCAGCCCCCCTCCTCCCCTTGATATAAAAAAAAGTTATTATATATATCTTAATATGGTAGGTAGAGGGTCAATAATAACACTATCGCCGTCTAGTATTCTTCAATAACACATCTCCCCCCACCCCCCTATCTTATGCTTGATTTATATAATTTTTCATTTCTCCTTCTCTCTTCCGTTGCACGCACATAATTTTACATATAATGTTTTAACTAGGATGTCAATCTAATAATTTCGTGTTTACTCGATGAAGGCCAAAGGTCGAAACGTCGTTTGTTTTGTGTTGTTCCCTTATATATGAGTCACATTTACTCACTTTTTCTTTCTCTCCATTTTTCCTAGTGACCTCCCTGCCCCATGACGGAAACTAAGGTTATCCATCCACGCTCGAAAAAAACCCCAGAAACAATAACATAAAACTCGCTGAAATGTTATACGGTATTTTATTCAGAAATATATAATTCTATCTATTGATAACAATAAATAACAATGTAACTATTCTTCAAAAGCAGTCATAACAAATCGGTGCAAAATAGCTACCTAGATCTATTTTATATTCGAAGGCAAGTAAACAATAACAAAGGAATCGGCATTTACTTCATACATTATTATTTAAAATTAAGTACTCACTACGATAAATTTCAAAGACTACATTAAAAACATATTATGTGAAGTAGCTGGCCAAATGTATACGATCCGTAGAGATCTAAAACGTTTAGGCACACAATCTATAATGCACACATTGAAACAAAGGTCCAATATAATGCCATTCATCATCAGCACTAGTAAAAACGAGTACGACAAACTAAACTCATAATGTTTTGGCTATAGCATTTTTTATTCAGCTAACGGTTGGAAAGGCCTCAAACTGACCCAAATTGTTACGGACTCATTGTTGTTGTAATGGAAACATTTAGGCTACTCTCAAACCCAAAGCAATGTATGGTCCATTATAGCAATGTAAAACGATTATCAAACTTGCAAATGTGCACATAACTTCCAACCCTAAATATTCAAGAAATCCCCCCTCCCCCTCTCTCTCCTACTTTGCGAACATGAGTGAGTTAAAAGTACAAAGTATACTTTAATTTACAAAGAATTAAAATATCAATCATCAAATATTATTGCTTTTTTATTGTTGTGCCGGGGATTATGCCTTTTAATTTTGTTGAAATTTTGCGTCAAAACCACAATGTTATGGTATTTGAAAAAGAAAGGCTTCAAAATTACGAAGTTCGAAATGTTAAATATTAAAAGACTTTGGTTTGTTTCCTAAACGAGTGTACTTAGACTGCCATTCAAAATGTTATCAATATACAAATTTTTAGATTTTAAAGATTTGCAGTAAGAAAAAAAAACTATTAGTGCTGCCCTGCATGCATATTTGAAGATCTGATAAACTAACGCAATTATGGGAAAAACATTCGGTACAACAAAGAGCTCATAACAAATGGGTTATCATACTTGCAAATAAGTTCTTTCTCCTTTATCATATGATACATAAAAATTCCTTAAATGAGCTCCTTTTATTTATCATATTTATTGCTTTGATTGTCAAGATAGGAGTAATTTACTCCATCTACTCCTTATAGCACTCGTTTTCTATGTGTTGGAACTCAAAAAATTATATTATATTCATGAAAATATGATCAAACAGACATATTCAACTTATCTAAAAAGTTGGAAAAATCCAAATTTAGAACACTTTTTGCATCTGTATAAGTGTCAAGAGCAATAATTTTCAATTAATTTCATGGAGTAATAGAACTGTTAAAATATATTGTGTATTTTTAAAAATGTCCAGCACCAAATTCAAATAGGGTTCCTAATATCTTACACTACACATTCAAATATTCAATATGTTGTATGGGTACATTGGTGTCCCAGATCTTGAAAGCATATTTCACCGACATTTCAGTATTAATATCTCTGTTAAACCATACACTTTATGATCACAACCGAAACATTATAAAACTGAAAGTGACTGAACAAAAAAAAAAAAAGATTTCTTGAAAACAACTCGAAATGTAGTAATTTTCTATTTATTATTGCTAACCGCAATTAAATACACGAATAAATAAATAAACAAAAAGGGAAATCTGCATATAACACAACTGCTAGACCTTAAAGAGTTGGTTTTCATATACTGTTAGTAAATGTTAGCACAGCCAAGATTCTCATCCCTCAAATAACAACATTTGCTTTTTTGCATAGTAAGTCTTTTTAAAAAATGGGATTTTTATAGCTCCATGTGCTCACAGTGCTTCATGATGGATCCCAAACGAACAGTTACACTTAAAATGTAGGACGAAGCAAAACATCTTAAAATCATACATTCAGCTCCAATTTTCCTCGCTAATTAAGGTCACTACAATGTATTACAAAGCAAACTTTTATTAAAGTCCAATAAGAGAGACTACCAAGTAATAATGGACAGCTGCACTACATGTGAATATGTAACTAACGATCCTTAATTTCCTCCTGTACTCAGCTTCAATGCTTACGTTAAATAAGACTAAACACACACACACACACACACAGAGAGAGAGAGAGAGAGAGAGAGAGAGAGAGAGAGAGAGAGAGAGAGAGAGAGAGAGAGAGAGAGAGAGAGAGAGAGAGATAAGCCCCTTGAAATTTAATTTGATTAATCAATTTTTAATTGTATTCGGCAAATAAGTTTGCTTAAAAGGTAACAGCTTCCAATACGACTTAAAAAAATAAAAATAAAAAGAAAACAGGAGGTTGGAATTTGTAGTAAAGTAGTTTTGAACTTGATGTAGTTTGACAACACTCCCTGCTCCTTCCTTACCTATCGAAACTTTCAATTTCAATGTGAACCTCCAAATTACTGTTCCTTTCTTCCATAATTCTTCTTTACATCTTATAACGCAGTGAGCATGAACTTTGAGACTCAAAACATATTGAATATTGAATTACGTGTATGATATTTTCAGGACAACAAACAGTATGGTTATGTTTGAGATAACCACTCAATCAAAGAAAAAATATTGATAAGTTACAAAAATCAATGGCACCAGTTGAATATCTAATGAAGGTTAAATATTGCAATTTTGTAAAAAGATTGTAGAGAAGACAGAATATCTAAAATGCAAAGTGGTATCATGTCATGCTGATAGCATCTCGTATTGTGTGCAAGCTCTTTTATTTAGTTATGGATTTAAATTTTTATTTCGACGAATTATCTCAGACGATAAGGGCAGGCGAAAACTAATTTTCTCATTACAGAACAATGTCAGGAAACCGGAAGACAACATATACAAAGAAAACAGCAGATAGCTCTCCAGCCCAAAGGAGAAGTCTTCCTTCTCCCAGATACCTTTTCAAATGCCTATAATACAAAGCATGTTTTAAAAAAAATCATAACCAAATAAAGAATGCAAGCTGCTTAAAACAACTAAAATAGAAGGGTAACCTTTCTTTTTGTTCTGTTTTCTTGTTGTGATATATTTTACAGTGTTTTTGAAAAATCAAGTCTGTCATTAAAAGTAAGATTTATTCCATCTAATTGATCAGTAAAATCATGGTTGCCTGAATGTCTGTATTAAATAATAAACATATTTTACAGAGTTATTTGTTTTATTTTGTTTTTAAGGATTTTACGGCGCTTGCAACACATTTTTGTTTTGTTTTTAAGGGTTTTACGGCGCTTGCAACACATTAAGGTCATATCAGCGCCAGTAAAAAGGAAGAGAATGGGATAGTTAAAAGTTCTAGAATTACAATTAAAGCGCAAAAGAAAAGGTAAGACAAAGGGGAACGGGTTCAAATAGGGAACAGATGTAGATTCCAAGAGCACACCGCCAAAGTACTTAGTTTGAGATCACCTAAAAGTCTCATCCAAACACAAGCACAGGTCCCAACTAAGAGGAATACACTCAAATGTTTACCAATCATATAATATAATATGTAAACTAAACATAATACAATGCATAACAGAGAGATGATTTACAAGTACAAGGAAAAAAATATCATCTCCCAAAACTATAACTATACATTCGACTGTTTCCCTCCCAGTCAAGGAACTCCGGCAAGGATCAGGACAAAACTAAGTAATCTCATTCCAAGACAATGACAGGAAACAATTGGAAAACAGGTATCGGGGGATAGAAGACACAGCATGTACCTCCCTGCCCACTATGGGAGGTCAGGATCCCCACCCAGCTTGCAACACATTTAGGTCATATCAGCGCCAGTAAAAAGGGAGAATATGGGATAGTAAAAAGTTATAGAATTACAATTAAAGCACCCAAGAAAAGGTAAGACAAAGGGGAATGGTACAAATAGGGAATTGGTGTAGATTCCAAGAGCATACCATCAATGCACTTAGTTTGAGATCACTTAACAGTCTCATCCAGACGCGAGCACAGGTCCTCACTAAGAGGAATACACTCAAATGCTCACATTATAAATTCAAAACAACAAATAAAATAATAATAATAAATAACAGAGAGGTGATTTACAAGGAAAAAAAATATCATCTTCCAAAACAATAACTATACATTTGACTGTTTCCCCCTCAGCCAGGGTATCCGACCAGGTCCAGGACAAAACCAAGTAATCTCATTCCAAGACAAAGACAGAAAGCAAATTGGAAAACAGATATAGGGGGATATAAGACACAGTAAGTACCTCCCTGCCCACTATGGGAGTACCGAGTTATTTGGCTATTTCAATTCTTTATAGAGTACAAAAATACCCCCCCCCCCCCCCCTAAAAAAATAAAACAACGAAAAGTATATTAAAAATATACATTTGAGGAAGATCATAATTTTCAAAAAAAAATTCTACTTTTTAGGATTATATTTAAGTACATTAATGCCGAAGATAAAATAGAGAAATTTGAATAATTCATTAGTAAAATTATTTTTCCCTCCAAGGAAATGTTTCAGATTTAAAAACTTAACTGTTCCATCAGAACTGGAGGAGTAATCAGATTAGTTGAAGAGCGGTATATCAAGTCAACGTCGTTTCTCAAAATATATATTAAAAAAAAAAGAAAATATATAATATCCCAGGATCAAATAAAACAGATTTTCATTACAAGACTCTCTTTAAATAAAAATCTGAATTGATGATAAAAACTGATAAGTTGCAATCAGACTGCTTGCGTGGCTGAAACAATTATTGTCCCTTCTGTTTGATTTCAAAATAAATAAGACAACCATCTACAATGCTTTATTGATTCTTTAAAAGTGGGGTTATAATCGACTTTACCCTGAAAACATATCTTACCATTTTAATTTTAAAAAGCAGTAACAGCAATGTAACTCGGCTTCAAAATTTTTTTACTGCTCTTGGTGGTGAAAACAGTTGACAAAGTTTAATCAAAATGGGGGTAAGTATGACACAACATAGATAGTCCTTTGCATATTAAGTTTAAAAAATAATAATTGCTAGAGGTGTTTAAAAAGCCTCAGAAATGAGGAAGCTAAATAAAAGTTGAAAGACAAGAAAGGTAAAGATGATATTTGCAGCTCAAAAAAAAAAAAAAAGAGTAACGAGGGCTACGCAATGATGCCAGGGGACTTAATATCTTCAATGGAATGGCAGTAATATGCATTAGGTAATTAATTAATAACAGAAAACAATGAGCAAAATATCAGATCATTTCAACAAGAAATAGAATGAGATATTTCGTGGGTCACTTAAATATATTCAACAATTCAATATCTGTATATCCAAAATTATGAACATTAAGAAAATATAAATGTCAACATCTCTCAGCACATAAAATCATAGCTACAACACAGAAGCCCAGTTAATATTATTTATCACAATTTGCTGAATGAAATCTACCACAAACACAAAAATGAGTTCACTTGGAGTGGAAGAATTAAAATTCTACTTCACAATTTCTTAAATCAACTCATAAACTATGCAAGTATATATCTATCTAAAGGGTAGCAAGCAATTGCTTTCATCCGTTTCATGCTATAAAAACCGGGATAAACTACTGGTCCATGGGTCTTAAGGCTCTGAAGGACTAAATAAAAAAACAAAAACATGTCTAATATGAAAAATACATTTGTCTCCCTGGCACTTCCAAAGCGGGGACATGGCAGTTAATTTATCTGACCCAAGTCATATTTTGCATCATATCTTTGGACCTGACTTGCCACCTGATTCTATTTTTGAGCCAAGAAAAATAAAAGTTTTCAACTCTGAATCTATGTGAATAAAATATAGATACAGCATTGCACTTTACATCCTGGATGACTAAGATTCAAACCTCGCTGTTGACTTCTCCCTTTTCTACCTTGAGCAAGACACATTATTACTAACCTTGAGACGTAGCTGATACCTGGGCTATCAAGGCCTTTTCTCGAGACAAACCTTTATGGAAAATTTCCTCTCAGGATGAATATAGAATGTTTTATTTACAAACTAAAACTAAATGCATGATGGCGTACAAATACAATAAAAAATTTCTAGCTTTATTTGTGGTTATCAATTAATCACTAATTTTGGTTTCCTCAGAGAAACACAGAGCAGCAAACTTATAAATGATCAAAATTTCCCCTCAACACATTTCAATTTTCTTGTATCTACTTTCAAGTTATTGGACATCAGTTTTGTTTCAATTTGACTATCAACTTCTGCACATTTTCCTACTTAATTTTTATAATTATTAATACGAGATAAGTCTTCTGTTGTGATGGTATTTACCAATTGAGGTGAATTTTGGATGAAAATAGGATAGAAATATATAAAATATATATAAAAAAGACATCGTTCAAGAACAATATACTCTCACATTGCAAAAGCATGAGATAAATACATTTTAAAAAAAGATGGTAAATATTCAATTAAAAAAAAACTTTTAAAAAACCCCAATAACAATCGATTATGAAATAAATATTTAAAAATTCATATTTTGATTGATATTACCAATACACAAGATTACAGGAACAATATACTAATATAAAATAGACATAAAATAAATATAACAAAACATAATGTTGTAAAAATATCCTCAGAGAGGTTTGATTTATGGTTTGAAAGGTTTTACAGCGCTTGCGACACATTTAGGTCATTTCAGCACCACTAGAAAAAAGAAAATGGGATAGTCAAAAAATTCAAGATTTACAATTGAAAGCATACAAGAAAATTTAAGACAAATGGGAATGGTTCAAATAAAAGCAGAAGTACTTAAATTGAGATCACCTCAAGCAGACACAAGCATAGGTCCCCACTAGAAGGATCTCACTCAAATGTTTACAAATCATGATATTGATATTCAAAATAAAAAATATAACCATACATATTAGAGAGATGATTTACAAGGGAAAAAAATATCATCTCTCCCAACAATAGTTCTACCTTTGACTGTTTTCCTCCCAACCAAGGCCAGGACAAAAACCAAGTAATCCCATTATAAGACAGACAGAAAGCAAGTCGGTAATCAGATATAGGGGGATAGTAACACAGTAAGTGCCTCTCTGCCTGCTATGGAAGGACAAAAGACCTCATCCAGCAGCAAGGTTTAAATATAGAGAAGACAGATATATGTGGAGTTTCAATTAGGATTTGAAATAAGGCAATAACATTTCTGATTTTGAATTGGACACTAAATTTATCCTCCTTGAGATTAAAAAAAACAACTGATTATCATAAACATTTTATAGTCATTTTATATGAGGATTGATCAATACAAATTGCCCTGACTCTGAAAGAATAGTTCCATTCTCATCAAATTTTCAAGAAAGTATTATCAATTACTTATTTGACTACATTTAAAACATAAGAAACTTTTAATAAACACTTTCGACATTACTGCCTACAAGAGTAAATAAATAAAAAGTGTAGCTTTATCAATGAGAAATTTTGCAATCAAAATGGCTTCCACTGATATGAGCTCTGTCATCAAATATTTTTAAAAACTCCAAGTGATATAAATAGGCATAGGCAATTGTATAAAGTCTATGAGGAAACATGTCCATCATATAATGTGATCAAGTTTTGAGTAGGAAAGTTCAAATGCGGACACCTTGATGTAACAAATGAGGCATACCAACAGAGGAAATGAAGGAAGAAAGACAACAGTTATGTGAAAATACCCTGGCATTTGTAAAAATCAAAACATACTTTTGGATGAAACATTACTCTACCGAAATGATTGAGAGTTTTTTTTTTCTGTTACCTACACAAAATAAACAAATCGCAAAGGAAAGCGTTTTGAATATGAAATCTGTTTCAAGACCTGCATAAGACTGGTTTATGGCCAAATCCACACATTCAACTTTGAAATGTACCCCTTTAGCTGTTGTCTGTGAAGTTCCTTGAACATTTAACTTCTTCCTTTCACTCATATTCTCACTTTTTTTCTGTTTCACCAAACGGATTGTGATTATTTTCAAAGAATTACATGGAAAAAAAAAATAAATTCAAAAGAAAATTTGGCATATAAAACCTATCCGCCCCCGCCACGCCCCCCCCCCCCCACCAAAAAAAAAGGAATTTAAACAATCATTAGTTTATATGAATATCACCGTAGGATGTAAGATTAAAGACATTCTTACATTAACAAAGTCAAAAAAAAAAAAAAAAAGCTATTTGGGATAGCCTACATGTTGTGTATCCGAATTAGTACAAAAATCTACTGATGATAACTGGGGCAAATTTGGTTTTCACAAGTTTATGTACTAGGTTATATGTGGTTGGTCTGCGAGAGACTTTAATTCAAGTTTAATTGTTCACGTTGCATATTCATACTCAGAGGATTTGTTGAGTGAGTGAATGAATAATAAACATGTTTGCTTTAAAAAAAAAAAATCACAAAAAAAATCTTCAAACCGTACTGTTTTTACATTGATGACAATATCAAATATGTAAATTATATTCTGGCTCAACAAAATAGTTTTCTTATTACATTTTTGAGATCTCTAATTTGTCATAAAAACATTTCAAATAAGCACCAGAGTGGAAAAAATCTTCAAAACATCCAAGCAAGTAAATATGGACGAATCTCTGCATGATCCTTATTTTATAGGGTATCAAAGTTTAGTAACACCAAGCAGGATCAAGTCTACACTTCCCAATGAACCATAAGTATATCAACTGATTTTTCATATTTAGACCATCAAGCAATGAGGAAGCTGGATGCCATTCAAGGGCACTTGCGTGTGTCATAACAGGTGGAAATACACGCCGGGTTGATCCCCTTTCAACGTGCTCAAGGTAAGCAATCTTTATGTCAGTCTCCAAAGTTTTGCTTAGACATTTCTTGCAAAGTTTACATTGTATTCTTTTACAGCTCCCTATGCAGATATCAGTTTCACAATAATCAGGCAGTACTTGAATATCAGAAGAAGAAACTAAAATCGAGTCATCATAATAAGCAACATTTTTCCTGTTAGTATTTGATGTAAAATGACCTAGCCCAACCAGACTGAGAGCATTAAAAACAACATGTTCATAGAGACGGGCATTTGTGGAGAAATGATCAGATGACAAATTTGGTGACATATTTGCTTCCATTAAAAATACATTCATTTGGTCATCTAAAACAAAATCAAACCTGACAAGTTCAAAAAAATTCCGTTTTGATCGATAATTCTTCAAAGACTTTATCAACTCTTTCTCCTTGACGAGAATCACCTGCCTAATTGCCAGTTTCATTTTATCCCAAATAGACTTTGCATCGAAACCACTGCGTCTTAAGTACTCATTAAAAGTACTTAGAAAAGTGAAACCATTGTCCGAGAAAGTCTTTTTCAAAGAAGGCACTTCCCACATTGGTAGATAATCATCACCCACAACATATTTGTCCAAAATGGAGTCATCAAATGGATAGTACTTTTGAGGACAAAATCTGAATAAAGCATCACCATCAACAACATACACTCTCAATGGATCTATGCCTGCGATAATTGTATAAATACCAATGTCAAATTTGTAACCGTCAATCAAAAATGGGTTTGAAACATATCGTTGGATAAACGAACCTTCTTTAGAAAGATCTAGACTATGTCTATCCTTAACCTCAATACCCCTGTGTCTATTACTTTTCTGAACCCAACTGAAATCCTCATGGTTGGTTGAATATTCCAGAAATTCTTTTTTTTTAAATGGCATCTCAAATGCTTTTGGAATAAAATCAAAGTCTGTTTGTGCAAGTGATACTTTATTTGTAATGTAACCTGAACCTGGATAATGATTGACACGCTGATAAGGTTTTAGGTCTTTCATGATCTTTTCATAAGTCCCAAAAGGATAATCATGTCCCCACATAACAACCCAGTCATCAGACGAACTCTCTCCTACAAGAAATCCCATGTTTTCAAATACCCCATGAACATGTTTGAGATAGCTGAAACGACCATTGTGGTTGACCTTGGTATTTCCACTTCCTTGAATCCATACAACGGGTTTGTCATTTATTGGCTTTGTCTGGTCAATACTCATCGCCTCTATCTCAGGGAGTTTCTGTAATTCTTGATGGTGTAATCTGTGAAGGAAACAATAAAAGAGACAATCACGAAAGGAGTACAGTTATCTAAGCCTGAGATTAGTCAGAAAGAGAAAAACCAAACAAAACAAAAACCAAACACCCCCTCCCCGCAAAAAAAACAAAACAAAAACAAACAACTCCACCCCCCCCCCCCAAAAAAAACACACCAAAAAACAAAAAAAAACAAAAACAAAACAAAATAAAAATTAAAAAATCCTCCACATATGTGTGCAAAGGCAAAGGGCATCATGGCATGGTACAGTGGAGTAATATTCATCTTGTAACTAAAATAAATAATAATTTAAAAAAAGAGGTTACTAAAATCTTATGGTTTAGAAATACTGAATCATTCCTGATATTCATCTGATTTAGCCCTCTCCGATCTTAACAAGTTTCCAAAAATTAAATAATATCTTCATGGACAGCTTTTTAACTCGGGGTAAATTTTCACTCATATTCTATCTCGAGAAAAGATTGCTGCAGTGCTCCACAGTGAACAATATAGGTTAGTGGCACTCAACCCCAGATCTCTTAGGTAGAAGTGTATGCCATCACTCAGCCATCTACCCCCTTGCCCCCCCCCCCCCCCCAGCTTTCCGTAAGAAGACTGTTTCTTGCCCAGGAGGGCTTTTCTTAGGGTGTTGAAAAAAGCACTCAATGTCGCAATTACAATGGTTGTATTGCTGGCAGAGGTGCTTGGACAAAGTGGTGACTTTGATGTAACCAACATTTTAAATGTATAGTGGTCCTAACTTGAATATATTATTTTCAGTGATTTCTGAGTTGTGAAATAGGGAAATAATGTTTGAAACAGATTTCACACAAAACAGATTTCACACATAACTTGATTAGACACAATAAATGTTTTCAGTAATTAAATAGATGTGATCTACAAAACTACTTACTGATGCTCCATTTTCATACTGTGCAGTTCATACATGTTGAGTAAAATAATAATGACGCCTATTGTCAACACAGCCAGCATAATATAAAAATATTGATTCTTTCGAAAGGACTTCATCTTTGCTCTTGAGTTTCTCTCCAAATGATGATAATGTCCTGACTCCATTATGGGTCATTCACTGTCACAACTTTTAACAAAAATGACACAGTGTGCCTGGGGAAAAATAAAAGGCGAAAGCTAAGCAAAATGAAAAAAAAGGCAGTCTTTACAGTTAAAAGGGATTTTTTTTAAATTAAAAAAAAAATTAATATCCTGGCCTCTGTGACTTTAAATAAGCATAAATAATTATAGACGAGAGGAAAGTTGGGTTGTTAAGTGGATTGGGCATTGTCCTAATACCTAGAGGACCCACGTTTGAACGTTCTGGTATTTTTTTTTCATTAAGCAAGAAAGCAGTCCTATAGAGCAATAAGACCAATAAAACCAGAGTATATATCCTTGTTTCAGTTGTGTTGATTAAATAGTAATAACTGCTTGCTACTTTTTAAAAGGATGATAGATCATCATTATCAAAACCTTGCAAAGAACTATTTGCCAGCATTAACAGAACTCAATTGGTAAAGATTTTGGCTTGAGTCACATACAAATCTATTTATAGTAAATCATTTTTCCAACTCTTAGAGATGGGGTACATTGAAATAAATTAGCAATCTATCCAAAGGGTAGTAATTATTACTGGTAATTTTAATTCTTAAAAAAACGGACAGACTCCTATTTCATGGGCTTTTAGACATAGCTACTCCTGAGAAGAAAGAAAGTCAGACCCCTACCCCGCCTACTTTATTGGGTTTGAAGATTGTTTGCTTGGGAGGAGGCTAGAGCTCCTCCGATAGAGCTTCAGACTCCCTTGAGTAAGAAGCTTAATGTAAAAGCATATTGCTCACTTTCAGGTATCTCAGGCTTATTTTATTTCACTCGCCATGAAATTGACCCTGAAGGCAATTCTACCTACCCCATCCCCTTTAATTTCAAAACGAATATTTGCATATTTATGACAAAGGTATACAGACAATTGGGTAAAGTTGCCTGTACATCCTTGGGCATGTATAACCTGTATATTAGGAAAGCCTGTGATTATCATTTAAAAAACCAGTTGAGGAGTGGCCTAATTATATCAAACACTGCATACATGATCACTCTAAGGATAGCAATGCTGACTTGGTTAGAAGACTGTATCAGAACGAGTGTCACACTTTTTATTCTTTTAAAAAATTTGTTGAAAAAAATTGCTCTTTATAGATTCATGTTTTATCTTTGATTCTGGTATACACAATTAAATCTATTTTTTTTTTCAAGAATAAATTCAATTTAATAAGGTGAAAACAGGAAAAGAAACAGCAAAGTTTGCGGTCGTGAGCCATAACACTAAACACATGATAACATCACAGACTCATCATATGCAAAATAATCAGAATTGAAAAAAAAAGCGGTAAAGCCAGTTTGACATTTTGAGTTGCAAATTTTAAAAACTTGCATTGTATTTAAGCCTTTTGACATGATCAAAATTTGGCATCATGACGTTATTTATTGACTTACTGTGCTAATAATTTACTTAATTTTTTACTGATTTATCAATGGCATTTTTTTCAGATCGTTTGGCTTTTTTCCATGACTTGTTTGGCATTTTTTATGTAATATTTATCTGGCAAGATGTCTGTAAATAATGACCTTTGACTATTCACACAGTACAGTCTGTGGTTAACCGTTTGTGGCTATTAGCATTGCTGTGGCTATGTTCACAGTGCCCTGAATGTAGCTTGTCCAGTGATGCCAGGCTAGGTTCATGGCAGGGTTGCCAAATGGCCATTTGCATGATCAAATTGACCAAAATTGGCCACGATGAGCATCATGGTTCTACGATAATCAATTTTTATTTTATAAAATTTTTATTATAATTTTAAAAAGTAATAACAATGTTTTTCCTAGTTTAAACAATTTTTTTTTAAACCACTGAAACCGACGAGTATTTCAATGGGGTCAAAGAGTAAGTAGTTTTTGGGCATGCAAGGTTCCATTTGGGTACTTTTCAAGTCGAAATTGGCTACGAAGAACTCTGACCATCTGGCATTAGATGATCAAAACCAATTAGCAGAGAAGGAAAGAAAAATACACTGATTTATCCCATACCACTTAGTGAGATAAGAGAAATAATAGGTGTTAAATTAATGGCCGTATTTCACATTGAAATAACAAACAGAGCAATATTCATATCCTGACATTCTAAAAAATATTGCGATTGGATAATAAGACAAAATTCTATTATAAAGTCCAACTTTATGCGAAAAAAGTCTCTACAAATGTTCAAGTTGACTAGGACAGTTCCACATTGTATTCCATCTTTATTTCTCAATTTTGATAAATAAAACTAACTGCATTCCTGAAGAATATTGTTATCATTATTTAAATAACAATGAGTCATAAAAAAACAAGAAGCTTTAAAAGCTATGTTGCAATGTGTGTGTGTGTTTGTGTGCCAAACTTGATAAATGGGCGTGAGATTCTCATTCTCGTGATCAGTCATTTGACATTAATGTATCCAAACTTTAAAAACCAAATTGAGGACTTTGAATGTTGCCCAATTACACTTGTTTAGAGAACTGATTGTCTCCATAAAAAGCACAAAATTTGATTAAACTGACGTCTCTTCTTCTTCCTCTTCAAGCTGAAATTTCCTCATGGAAGACTCAGCTCAGCATTCACAACTGTTTTACCGGGAGCTATCCAAGTTGTTCCACAGTCTTATAGTTGAGAACAGAAATGATGGAAGATGGCAGTCCACTATGGCAACATAAATTTGTCAGGTTTCCTCTTGCTCGGTTGGAGGCCCTGTAATGGCAACCTGGCCTGGTTTTTCTGGCCATGGTAAAATACATTTAGTTTATTCTTCTATCTCCTTTCCTTAAAAAAAAAATTCCCTTTATTCATCCCATAGGGTAAATTTGTCTCTAGGGTCTATTCCAAGGGAAGACTGGAATAACTCAGGCATCAGCCGCAGTGCAGTGCAGTGCCGCAAATTGAGCTAGGGTGAGGTGACTCGCTCAAGGCCACACAATGCAGGGGTGGGTGATTGAACTTGGTACCTTTCGGGTACGAAGCAAAGACCGTAGTGCTGAGCCACGCTGTCCCGTATGTCCTTCAATGGTTCCAAATGGGGTATCATATATGGCTTTAATTTGTTTCTAGGATTTTGTTGAATGAATTTTATAGCTCTTTGTTGGATGGATTCTATTTCCTTAATTTCGGAAGAGTGATAGGGATCCTATACCGTACTGCTATATTCGAGTGTTGGTCTAACATAAGCTTTATAGCATTTCTCTTTAATGTTTTTTTTGCAGCTGAAAAGGTTTATTCTCAAGAATCCCAGGTTGGAGTTTGCCTTTCTGCATATGTTTGCAATGTGGTCTTTCCAGGTGAGGTAATTATTTGTCGTTACTCTGAGATATTTTGCTTCTAGTGTGATGTTGTGTATTGTACATTTTGATGGTGTTATCTTCCTCTTGTTGATAATTTTCAGGACTTGGCATTTTTGTGGATGAAATTCCATGAAATTGTCATTTTCCTATATCTGTAGGTTAACAAGGTCCCGCTGAAGAATGTCTGAGTCCTCCTTCTGCCTTATTGCTCTGAAAAAAGGCTGTCAATCACAAATAGTCTCAGTTGAGTTCCTGGTGACAACCTTTCAGGCAAATGACTGATATAGATAAGGAATAAAAAAGGGGACCCAGAATGGTACCTTGGGACACACCTGATAGTATTGGAGCTGACTCTGACTCTGACATTGCACCTTGAATTAAACTTAAATTTTTTTCACAGCTAACCCTGTCGATTTAAAAAAATGTCAAGGACGAAAATACAGGAACAAGAACTCTTGAATAACCCCAATACTCTTCACAATATCAACTGTCATTGCAAAGAAAGATTACCATAAAGATTATAGAGGGGCAAAAATCATCAAACGTAATGAAAAATTATGGAAACAAAATGGCTCATTTTGGTCAAGGAGTTCAAGATTTTAGCTTCCTGATGTAAAACCGTATTTTCGTTTATGAAGCTGTCTGTGTCTTTCAGTTTAAGGGGCGAGCTTTTTACTTCTATTTATTTATTGCTTGATTTTTTTGTTTTTTGTTCACTAGTCTTGTTTATTTTTTAAAAAGCTTTGTAATAATATTATTATCATGCCCCCCCCCACCAAAAAAAAAATGTCAGAAGAGAGATTGCAAGTTATCAGATGTCCATCACCAACATTTTTTTTATTTTGAACTGATATTTTTAAAATTTTTGTTAGGGAGACAGAGACGCCAACTTTGAATTTGGCTCACAGGAGTTTCAGACACCACTCGTAGGAATTTCAATGCCGAAAGGGGAATTTCTGCACACAAGAAAAAGAAATTGGAATGGGATTTGGCATTGTATTTACATATTGTATAGTTCTAAATAGATAACTGATAAGAATTAAATTATGATACATAAAAACATTGCTAAATACAATCCCAAAGTTTCCTTATTTTAAATGAAGTAAAGCGCCAAAACCCAATGGTAGAAATTGTAGTATTGGTGGTAGTGAGGATGATGTGGTGTTAGTGGTTGTAGTAATAGTGATAGTGATTATGAAGATGTGATAGTGGTTGTTGTTGTAGTAGTAGTGGTAGTGATGATGATATGGTGGTGGTTGTTGAAGTAGTAGTGGTAGTGATGATGATGTGGTGGTAGTGGTTGTAGTAGTTTTGGTAGTGATGATGATATGGTGGTGGTGGTGGTTGAAGTAGTAGTTGTAGTGATGATGATGTGGTAGTGGTGGTTGTAGTAAAAGTGGTAGTGATGATGATGATGTGGTGGTGGTTGTAGTAGTAGTCGTGGTAGTGATGATGATGTGGTGCTGGTGGTTGTAGTAGTAGTACTAGTAGTGATGATGATGTTGTAGTAGTGGTTGTAGTAGTAGTAGTAGTAGTAGTAGAGTAGTAGTAGTAGTAGTAGTAGTAGTAGTAGTAGCAGCAGTAGTAGTAGTCGTAGTAGTAGTAGTAGTAGTAGTGGTTGTAGCAGCAGTAGTATAGTAGTAGTAGTAGTGGTTGTAGCAGTAGTAGTATAGTAGTAGTAGTGGTAGTGATGACGACGATGTGGTGGTGGTGTGGTTGTAGTAGTAGTAGTAGTAGTAGTAGTAGTAGTAGTAGTAGTAGTAGTAGTAGTAGTAGTAGTAGTAGTAGTAGTAGTAGTAGTAGTGGTGGTTGTAGCAGCAGTAGTATAGTAGTAGGAGTTGTAGTGGTTGTAGTAGTATAGTAGTAGTAGTAGTGGTAGTGATGACGATGTGGTTGTGGTAGTTGTAGTAGTAGAGTTAGTGATGATGATGTGGTGGTGGTTGTAGTAGTAGTAGTGGTGGTAGTGATGAAGATGAGGTGGTGGTGGTGCTTGTAGTAGTAGTGGTAGTGATGATGATGTGATGGTGGTTGTAGTAGTGGTGGTAGTGATGATGATGTGGTGGTGGTTGTAGTGGTAGTGATGAGGACGATGTGGTGGTGATGGTGGTTGTAGTAGTAGTGGTAATGAGGATGTGGTGGTGTTGGTTGTAGTAGTAGTGGTAATGATGATGATGTGGTGGTGGTGGTGGTTGTAGTAGTAGTAGTGGTAGTGATAATGTGGTGGTGGTGGTTGTAGTAGTTGTGGTAATGATGATGTTGTGGTAGTTGCAGTGATGATGTGGCGGTGGTGGTTGCAGTAGTAATGGTAGTGATGATGTGGTGGTGGTGGTGGTTGTAGTATAAGTGATAATGATGATGGGGTGGAGGTGGTTGTAGTTGTAGTGGTAGTGATGATGTGGTGGTGGTGGTGGTTGTAGTAGTAGTGGTAATGATGATGTGGTGGTGATGGTGGTTGTAGTAGTAGTGGTAATGACGGTGTAGTGGTGGTGGGGATGGTTGTAGTAGTAGTGGTAGTGATGATGATGTTGTAGTGGTAGTTGATGTTGCAGTGATGATGATGTGGTGGTGGTTGCAATAGTAGTAGTGATGACGATGTGGTTTGGTGGTAGTGATGATGATGTGGCAGTAGTGGTGTAGTAGTAGTAGTGGTAGTAATAATGTGGTGTCGTGGTTGTAGTAGTAGTGGTAATTGTAGTAGTAGTGGTAGTGATGATGATATGGTGGTGGTGGTTGTAATGGTGGTGGTAGTTGTGGTAGTGGTAGTAATGATGATGTGGTGGTGGTGGTGGTTGCAGTAGTAGTTGTGGTACTGATGATGATGTGGTGGTGGTTGTAGTAGTAGTGGTAGTGATGATGTGGTGGTTGCAGTAGTAGTGGCAGTGATGATGGTTGTAATACTAGTGGCAATGATGATGATGTGGTGGTTGGAAGGTGGGGGGGGGGGGGGGGGGGGGGTTATCCTTGGAACAAATTGACCTCACCGGAATTTAACGGAAGTTGCCCGGAGCCCAGAATTTTTTGCTCCAGACCGGAGTTTTTTCTGGTGAAACCGGAGTTTTGGCATCACTGGGGAGACCATGATTTTGGTCTTCCAAAGTAAAGCCGTATTTTCATATATAGAACGGTTTGTTTATGTTGCGGAGTGGAGTTTTTTATTTTTTAGGCCGTATAATAAAAGCATGCAACCTTCCCCAACCAAAAAAAAAAGAAGACAAATGGGAAAAAGCAGAAGAGAGATTGCAAGTAATCAGCCATCCAATTCCAACACACAAGTTATCGTTCCTTTCTTTTTATTTTTTATTTTTTTAGCTTTAATTTTTTTGTTCCTCAACTCAATAATTCGTTCAGAAAAGTTCTGGGTGAGAGGGAGGAGGGGTAGGGTATTATTATTACAAAACTTTTTTTAAAAAGCAAAAAAATAAAACATGAGAATTGGCCAGTTTGGCTAGGAAGACCTAGATTTCGGACTCTCTAGCCGCTACCTCGATTGTCAAGAGTTCCGTTAGCCGAGTGGTCTGAGGACTAGATCAGCACTTGAGAATCCATGGTTCAACTCATCCATGGAATAAAAAAAAAACCAAAACAATTTTTTGGTGGCGTTTTTATGCACCTCCGATAGAGGTGTACAAAAACGAATCGATTTTATGCACCTGCGTTGACGGTGATGGTAAATTAATGAAAATGTTGCTGCATACGTCAATGAGGTTTAAATAGTTTGAGATTGTAGTTTAGCACGCTGCTTAATGATTACCGATGTACATATATACAATGATAATAAATTAAAGAATAACAACAATAATTTAAAAAATCAAAAGTAAAAAGAAACATGGCACACAAATACTGATCTCAAATAAATAAATAATTTTAGAAAATTAAAATCGAAGTTTTTGAAAAAAAAAAAAAAAAAATAAAATAAAATAAAAAAGAAAGAAAGAAAGAAAAAAAATATTTAAAAAATAAATGATGTCTTTCTCAATAAAGTAAACTTAAAAAAAAAAATTTCTACAACAGGAATCGAACCCAGTACTATCATGGTTAGAGTTTGACAGCTTGTCCACTGCCCTACGGAGCCACCTCACTGTTCATCGCATTTAATAAGGTCTTTCTAAAACAATATTTAGCTTCAATGCAACTTCTATTTTCTGGTTTTATATTAAGACTTTTTAAACTATTGTTATTTTTATATAAATTCATTAACAAAAACATCCTACAGATGTCACAATATAACTTTCGCCATGTCCAAATACAGAATCACATTATCGCTGATGACATTGGGTGGGATGCGCATGCGTGACGGAGGTGTATAAAAACGGTCCGTTAAGATACACCGTCGACGGAGGTGCATAAAAATACAACGCAATTTTTTTCTTCTTTGCTTGAGAATTCACGTATCGTTTTATGTTCTAGAGTCTAGAGTTTGAGTTAGAGAATTAGAGTCTCTAGAACACATTTACACTAATAATAGTTTAGTATCTAGTAACTATCAATCATAATCGGCTCCAAAAAATCCCCTCTTTTATCAACTTTAGTCTTTTTATTAATTTATATTAGGCACTTGCTGTGAAATTACTGAACGGGCTTATGAAAAGGACATGCCACAGACAAAGAGAAAACAAATAGTTGAGTAACATAAAGTAAGTAACGGTAACAGTATTGTTTGTTAGTAGATAACAATAACCCAAACAACAGGTGGTCATTTCTCACGATTGAATATTACAGTACAGTAGAGAGACAGAAGAACGTCTCCAGTCCAGTCTACACATTTTTTCGCCCCGTAAGCCAATGTATTTCAACCATTTCATGACAATGAATACTTATTATTGCTTTGCGTATGATTAAAAAAAAGATTTCTGAATAATAAGAATGTCTTACATAAACTAAGAATTGATTGATAAAACAATCTTTTCTTTCAACTCCAATGTTTCACATCTTTAAACCAACCATAAACAACATCCATAAAAATCGGAAGTTGACAACATCAATAATCAATGCATGCGACAGCACAAACAGTTGTTAAAATGAGGAAAATGAAGATCGATCTAATTTAAATGTACTCAATACACTTCTAGCCTGTTGTTACAACCAGATATAATTAAACGACAATTATCAATAAGATATATTATTCGTATTGTTTTATCATAAAAATGATCTTTACAGGTCCTCTGCATTATTTTATCATTTGTCCATTGCTAAACTCAATTTTATATGGTACTTATTGCATGCCGATATAAAGTTATCGTTCAAAGTATTCTTTAGAGAGCTGTGGGTGACTAAGTCTTAGTGATTTTAAGCCTACTCTTTCAACTTTCAAGAAACGGAAAAAAAGGTCCAACATGGCCATACTCGTACATAGTTTTGTTTTTGAGGAATTATTTTATTCCTTTTCACAATTTATTTAGAGGATATAGAGTAAGACATTGAATTAACATTAACAATAGACAGTACTGTCAGTCGCTCTTGCTCTCGTTTTACATTAGATTGAAATTTTTGTTTTCTTAATTATGGGTCTTACCTTACATCACCAACAAAAAGAATCACAATGTCACACACAATCTCATTATTATTGTGGTTATTTTTACTGTACTGTAATCGTCTTGATCGTGATGTGAAGTGTATCGTAAGGTGTATTGTATTGGATATTGAACATGCATTTTTAGAGAAATTTTTATCAAAGAAATAATTTTTGCAATCAGCTATGCGACATTGTCAACTGTTTTCGTTCAAATGTAGCCTAAATCGAAATTGAGATTGAGAGCCGTGAACCAGTGTGCTATCTATTTTTAAACGTCACAGTTGTTGGACTAGGCTTACTGTTGTCACCCAGCGAGTTTTAATTCATTTTTCATGATACACAACGTCAGCACTCTATGGCTCTATGCCTACAAAAAAACAACATATTAACAGTAACAGCATTTAACTTTAAATAAAGGCAGGTGGCTTTTTTTTCTTCACTTCTGTTGGAGGTGCAGAATAACACATCATTTATCTGCACCGTTGTTCGTGATGTAAATGCTAGTTAGTGCCAAGCGGTTTTGAGACTTATTACGAGTGAGTAGTGGTACTGACCCTACTGATAATTTCTCGAGATAGAGCAGCTCAGTACCGATAGGGTCTCATCGTAAGATGAAGACGAAGGAGAAAAAAATAGAGGGAGGGAAATTTTTATTGGCACCCAGTCTCGGTACTAAACTGATACCATTTCGTTGATGTGGTAGCCTCAAACGTTGTATTATTGAGATGTATGTCGGCAACATATTTTGAAAACAAAACAGTTGATGGGGAGCAAAAGGTGTAGGCTGTGATTGATGACACCATAGGGCAGAGGTCCTATTGTCTTTTGTTGTCATACGTAGGCTAAAAGAATGATAAAAACCCAAATGCACACTGTCTTGCCATCATTGTGTCAATTAAAGTTTTTCTTATTTTTATAAGTGAATATAAATATTTTTTTAATCCAACATTGCTAATAATTATTGTTATTATTATTATCATATTTAGTAATTGTCTTTTGCAATTATTGATAACTTAATTTTAAAACTTATAACTTAAATTTTTCCAGTTCTCTTGTTCAATAGACAAATCTGGTTCCCACTACTATAGCATTGAATGAATGAAGTGAAAAAAAGTAAAATAAGTAAACTGAATATTGCAACAAAAATATGAACCTTTTTGAAACTTTTTCTTTACTTTACCTGAAAAAAACCCAACAAAACAATATTCTCTGTATTTTCAGTACTACTGGGAAATGATAATTTTCATTACAAATGCTAATATCAGGAATCCCCAGGACTAGTTAAGTTACTGGTAATAGTGTTCGTGAGCTTTAATTACTGTTTAATATCTCTGTACTGAGATATATCGTTACAACCCAGGCCTAATGATGCTAATTTTAGATTGTTGTTTAACACACTGCTTAGTGATTGCCAGTGTAGGTGTAGATACAATGATAGTAAGTAAATAATGATTTTAAAAAGAAGAAAGGCAAAAAAAGCATGGTGCACAAATTTACTGATCACTATGACTACAAATAAATAATTTGAAAAAAAAAAGAAAAAATCACAATTAGTATTTTTTAAAGATAATGGAATGTAAAAAAAAAGCCAGGTAAACGAATATTGATGATAATTATAAAGTATTGTAAAATATGATGTTATAATAAATACCAATATATTTAAAATATAAAATAAACAAGAGAAATATTTTTTAACTATCTAATGATAATAATAATACTAATATAATAGTAGTAATAATAATAATAATAATAATAATTTTTCAATAAAATAAAATGAAATAAAAGGTAATTTTAAAGAAATTGTTCTCACTGGGAATCGATCCAGGTAAGTATGTTCAAGGCAAGAGTCTAACAGTTTAACCACTACGTTACTGAGCCACTTGGCTAGATGTGATATCCTTTTTGAAGAAAATTGTTAAAAATTTTTCTTGCACGTCATCTACGCTTGTTTTATAACTTTTAGTAACAAAGACTTAACTTACAGCATCATAATATAACTTTTGTGACCCTGTTTTTATGATGTCTATACAGAAACACAGCAATGAGCAATGATAACGAAAACTGTGGATTCCATTTGTGCAATGGAGGTGCAGAAAAACACTTATAGTAGCTCTGCACAACTCCATGCCCTTAAACTACAAAACCTTACAATGTATACTGGTTCTCCATCAGTGGGCCTAGCTCACACAGGAGAACGATGAGAAAATCTTTGATTGTAAAATCTGTCTGACATTACTATGGATTGAACTAAATAAGGATTTAATACATCAGGACTTATAAATTAGTTGTTTTTAAAAAAAATATTTTTTTTTATGATTTACTATATGAGGAAGTTGAATTGTTGATAATGTATAGATTACATTAAGCTTTGGCAATTTTGTTAACATAAAGAAGTCCAGAGCCATAAGGTCCATGGAACCTGAGTTTATTCTTGTTTCTATAGCGTTAAATGGACAGTAGCAATTGCTTTCTACCCTTTTGATAGAACCCTAGTTTATCGCTATACACTTTCCACCAGATTAAAAACCCAGCTACCCAGTCACTGCTAGGTAGTCAGGGGACCAGAAAAAAATCTCCACTGAACCTGGAATCAATTTTGGTTCCAACTGGGAATCCCTGTTGTTAACATGTTTTATTGTTTGTATGCTTTGGTCTTTTCTGTTTGATAAAGTTATTGTTTTTGGAGTAGTAGGCATTGCCATTTTTTATTTTCTCTCTCCCTCTCTATCTTTTTAAAAAATCTTTTATAGAATACTGGTTTGTATTTTTGTAAAGATGAGGTGGACAGTGAGCTTGGAGGGGGGACCCAAACGAGTGAATCATGCTGCAGTGTCTATCAAAGATAGGATTTACTCCTTTGGTGGATATTGCACTGGAGAAGATTATCAAACCACTCGTCCTATTGATGTCCACATGTTGAATACAGGTAAACTTTTTATAAAATCTTTTGTTCAAATTGGATTAATCTCAAATATCTCTTACATGCATAGGAGTCAAAATTTGGGTTTGCCAACAGGAAAACTCTGGTTATTTGAATAAATCAGTCAACAGATGGATATATATTCCGATTATTTATCCCCATGGGGAAATTGCCTTATGGCATATTTCAAGGAAAGAATGAGATATCAACAACAGCTGCAGTGTCAAAAATGAGCTGAGTTGAGGTGACTTGCTCAAGGCCACACTACCACCAGGTTGACTCTAAGTTGCAAAATGAACACTTTTCTTCATTGGCATATTCTGCATTATGAGTATCATCAAATTCCATTGAGATTGTGTTTTCAAAGAAAATCCTTTATTATCACACTGTCAACACAATATCCTCTTCTTGACTACTACTACTACAAGAAAATCTTTTTTAAACCATCACCACACTTTTAGACACACAAAGCCTGCCTTCATGAAATCACCATTAACACTACCACTACAATCAGATCAGTACCACTATTATCACCACTGCCACAGTATCATCAAAACCAGCATCACCACCACCACCACCAAGAATGGTTCTTGTTTTTACTAAGGGTGGTGATGACAAATAATTTTTAGGAGACACGGGCATTATACTTATATTGTTATGTAATCATCACTGAAACTGAGTACCTAAACACTACTAATCTACCTAACCACTTCTTAGAACTACAAGTATTATTGTTTACTTCTGCCCAACTGAATACAATGGTGTTTCTTGTTCCCTTGATTAAATTTTGTAATTCTGGTACATCACATGAACTATGCGCTGCTCAGAGTAGAACCCTGGACCTTCTGGTCCAAAAGGTGAGTGTTATACCAGCAGACCACATAGCTGCACATAATTTTGACTCATCACCTTGAAAGCTCATCTATGTAAACTATGATCTACTGTTTGTTTTTTTACAACCCCACCATGCTCTTTTTACTGATGCTGAAATGACTGAGGTTTTTCCTAGCATTTTTCTCTCTTATATTCTGCACTGTATCATTCACTAATTTGTTAATGACAGATGTCAGCATTGAGGGATCAAAATTTGCTTTGTTTAAGCTGAAAGACAAGAGTATTACAGATTATTACTTTGTAATCTTGCCCACAGTTAATCTCAGATGGGTTTTATTGCCATTACCATCTGACCGCAAGAAATTGAAAGTGATTCCTTATCAACGTTATGGACACACAGCTGTAGCATATGAAGACAACTCCTATGTTTGGGGAGGAAGGAATGACATCAGGGGACCTTGCAACATTTTATACAGATTTTGTGGAGGTAAAAAAACCATTGTTTTTCATTTTGAATTTCATTCCATAGCTTAGATGCTCACAAAATCAAATGCAAAGTTGTTTATTTTAGAAATTAAAGTGATTGACCATTTGGTTTTGTTCATTTTTTTGGTTTGTTTTACTTTGTTTTTGTTTTGATGATTTCTTAAAGTAATGTAAAGTATGCTAAAATTGATATGGTCGTAGGTAACCCTAAAGCATGGTGACCTGCTAAATACTTTGCTGTAAACATTAGGGATGATTATTAATGTGGCAGATAGTTTAGACCCCTTGGAAATATAAAGCGTAGCAATAGATTCTGAGGGGGTGAGGTAAAAGAGGGGATATGGCTGTTTGTGTCACTGTAATCTGGATGGCTAAAGTATTCGTTTCAAGTCAGACTCTCCCATTTTTTTTCTTGGGCAAGATTAATTTCCAAAGAACCAAATGAATGTTAAAACATTTTAGAAGTTTGGAACTCAACAAAACAAGACCAATGATATATTAGCATTTTTTAAAATCGTTAATATTTTTTCCGTACTTATTTAAATAAATTTTGTCCAATAAAATACCTTTTACTTTTAATATTATTTTCATTTTATTTTATCCAAACAACTCAGCATCAAGAAAATGGAGCAGACCTACAACAACTGGTACTATACCAGCAGCCAGGGATGGCCATTCTGCTTGTGTCATAAATCATTGTATGTACATCTTTGCCGGCTATGAAGAATTTGTAAGTCAGCTTCTCAATATTTTTCACCAATGTAATTGATGATTATATTTGATATAAAATGTGATGGTTTTGTTTGTTAATGAGAAAGCATGTTTAAGTGTTAACAAAAGAAACATAACAATCATTGTTGTCATTATGATTATTGTTAATTGTGTTAGTAGTCGTTATAATATATACTAGTAGCAGGAACAGTAGTAAGTTGTAAAAAAAAAAAATTGAGCTTTTATATAGCGCAATGACCATTAAATGTGTTCAAAGCGCTTTAGAAAGGGTCCCTAGCCATTACAAGCACTTAACAAGTAGGACAAGACTATGAAGCAATACTACAATTTTTCCTGACAGACAACACTTAACGGCCAGGTACTAGTTTAACATCTGAGTATGGTGAGAGAATGTGAGGAAAGAACCTTTTGCAATAACTCAACTCTATGCACTGCTCAGTGTCATACCACAAGACCACATAGTCACACAAATAGTAAGGAGTAGTAGTAGTAGTAGTAGTAGTAGTAGTAGTAGTAGCAGCAGCAGCAGTAGTATTACCTATATAAAGTGATTATTTTTATCTTATTTCAAGACCTCTTGTTTTTTTTACTCCACAGACAAATCGATTCTCCAATGATATGAATTATGTCGACTTGAGAAATTATAACTGGGTTTCAATTATCACATATGTAAGTTTTTTGTCTTATCTCTCTTGTGTTCACATTAAAGGACAATGGAACTAATTTGTTTGATATCCATTTATTTGAACTTGAGAGAGTTAATAATTGAAAGCCGAATTTTATCTCCCTTACATTCTATACTCTTATTATAAATCAAAATCTTGAACAATAAGATCTTGCAGTTTATCACATTTGAAATAATTTATAGTCAAACTGTATAAGTATTGTGTGTACCTGAAAGTCAATTTTGAGCAAAACACAAGAAACATACAAGGTTTACACTGTCAAAAATACGTTAAGTTGAAGTAAGTTGTAGATCATACATACAACTATTTCATGCATTTTTATTGGTTGTTGCATCTTGAAATCAACTGAGAAGATGCTCTGTGTCAACGGTGATTTAGATATAAGACTTATATCACAAACTTTTAATTTTCATGGTTTGTGATTGTGACTCTTGAACACAGTTTTGGTTTTCCAACATTGTCATTGGGATTCTTAACAGTTTAACCCAATTAGCACATTCTTGGTCATTTTCATGGGATTCAAATCTTAATATATCAATAATGGGCTGCTTTGTGTAGTATGATTTTGATTATAAATGATATAATTTTTACACTGAGTTTCCACATTTTTATTACAAATGCAACAAATACATTCTCTGTTGTGATAATTTTCTCTTTTTAAAGACGCTTTAAAAATTTGGTATGATTTTCTAACTTTGATTGAATTATTTATTTCTTTGATTTATCATGTGAGCAATTGCAATGATTTCAGGCATTTTCAAATATTCTATTGTTAACAGATACCTGTAACAAAATAGAAACTTGGGTTTTGAATGATTAACTCCATCGAAAACTAGTTAAACTAAAATGAATAAATCAAAACTATTGATTGACATAAGATATTGTCAATTTTTTGTCTGTTATTTGATAACCAGAAACTCTTAATCCCCATTCTACTGCCAAACCAAAAACATTTGCGCTCAGCTTGTTTTTCATTTTGCAATTTATATTGATGCTATGAATTTATCCAAAAAGCTCATAACATCCACCAACCGGATATAACATATCAACACACAAAACTATGTGTAGCCTTAAACGTTTATAGTCTGATTGATAGAATTTAGTGAGAGCTACTCATAAAAAAGGCTGGCTAAAAACAGTAACAAAGAGGTGTGTGGCGTCAGTTTCTTTCTATCGATACCTTTTTGCTTAGCAAAATTTAGGCTCAGCTTAAATAATGGATTCTGTTTTAGATGGCAGGCAAAATTTAGGTTTGGGCTAACATAGCGGCCTGTCCTGATTTGGTAATCTGGAGGAAAAGAAAGAAAAACAAAGTAGAATAAAATAAAAAACAATGATGATGCAGAATTCCAGATTTTTAGGATTTCTTAAGACATTTTCCATTGATTTTCTCATGTCAAATATTTTCTACTGATAAAGATCAGGCCAGCATGAGGACCCTCAGAAGAATCAATGCCACTAAGTCTTGTAGCATAATTTGACATCTGTGTTCAAGCCTCGACAGGCTGGCACCAAGTGTCAAAAGTGACACAAGACAAGTGGTGGTGCTGGTCTTGGATAAGATGATAGTGGACAGAATATGGGAAAGGTCGGGCGCTAGTCTTTTGATGCTATGCATTTGGGTAAAATACTCACAACATTCACCAGCCGGATATAACTTACCAATACACAAAATTGTGTGTTACCTTAAACGTTTATAGACTGATTGATAATATAGTGAGAAGTAATCACCAGAATGGTTGTCTAAAAATAATACCAAAGTGTGACGTCAATTTCGTCCCTTCTATATAATGTTCTAGGGACGTCTGGGATTTTGTTAAATTTTGAATTCTCTATTTATTCTTTATTTATGTTTAAATATAGAATTCTTAAATGACAATTTCATAAAATATTCTGGTAGACTTCTCTCTGTCTCTGTCTGTCTCTGTCTCTCTGTCTCTGTCTCTGTCTTCTCTCTCTCTCTCTCTCTCTCTCTCTCTCTCTCTCTCTCTCTCTCTCTCTCTCTCTCTCTCTCTCTCTCCTCTCTCTCTCTCTCTCTCTCTCTCTCTCTCTCTCTCTCTATATATATATATATATATATATATATATATATATATACAGTAGAACATGACCATAGCGGCACCCGCTACAGCGGGACCATCGCTACAACGGGACCTTACACAAACCCCGCTTTTTTTTACTATATAAATTCAATTACCTGTGCTTGGGTTTAGCGGGTCAAGGAAAGGCCCGAACTTGCTTACAGTGGGAAAAATTGAGCAAGCTGTACACGCCGCGACTCAGCGAGTGACGTAGACTGGGCTCTCTCCCGCCACCCAGGACTAACACACACGACTCTGTCTGCCATTTCACTCGTGTCTTCACACCCACCTCTCGTGTCTACCCTCAATTCTTTTGTCGCTCGCTCTATTTCTTTATATGCGTTGATTGGTCAGTCTTGCGATGATTAATTAAGGTGGGCAACCTGATTTCAAAGAGATGTGTTGCACAAGATGACGCCGTGTGTAAAGCCCTTGGCCAATTAGAGAGAAGAGGCTTATGCGCACGCAGTGGTGTATACATTTTAATCCAGATCAGCCCTATTATTACTATTATGCCATTCCTCATTCATTGCAATTGTTGCTGCTCAAGCATACACATCACTCGCACTCGTTCGTATCGTAGTCCTTCCTGCCTAAATACCCCCCCCCCCCCCAAAAAAAAAAAAAAACACAAAAAAACAAACACTGAACCAAAGATAGTCCATTTCAAGGAACCAAAGATAGTCCATTTCAAGGCTCATGGGTCACGTTAGTTTTATTGACATTCATGTTTATTTTTGGGACATTTTCCTCTGCTTTCCTATAGCGGGAACTTGCCTACAGCGGGATTTTTCTGCTGGGACCAGAAGTCCCGCTATAGGCATGCTCTACTGTATATATATATCTTACAAACACACACACACATATACACACCCTTTATTATCGCAATTTATCATAGGATTTATCTGATTAAAGTAAAATAGTAAGTAACAATAATGGAATGTAAATCAACTTAGGAAATAAAGAGATGCTCCTTCTTTTTGACAAATTTTCATTGTCATCGCTGAAAAATCTTGATTGCGGGGTTGGATATTTAAGACTTTTACAGGACAGGTTTCCCTTAACTATGCTGTTTTGGGACTTTTTTGCAGGAATTATACAATCTCAATCTAGAATATATTTTATAGTAGATAGTCCAAACATAGGGTACTACCAATTTGGGTCTTGACATTTGTGTATTTTGGATGTCCCATTTTAGCTCTTTGAAAAGTTGGCTACAATGGGCTAATACTGAAATTCTCAGTCATGCAATGTAGTCAATAAAATAGAAAGCTCAGGATATTTTTAAGAAAGAGATACAACTTAAATATAATCCTTGGGCATGAAACTCTGCCATAATTATTATTGTGTCATCGTACCAGTGCAAAGTGTTTTTTAAATTATTTTTTTTACTCAATGACATAGGATGGTTATTCAGTGTTAAAAAAAAAAACAACTTAAATTCCAGGAGACCACCTTTTATGGTATTCTTAGTTTCAGTCACTAATATCTAAACAGAAATAAATAACTACGTCCCTTGAACTTTGTGTCAACCAGTTGATATTCAATTCAAATATTTATTTATTGTCGGCATTTTAAAAATGTTTCATAGATAATGTAGTCAGGCTAATAGAAGCCTTTGACCGACATAAAATTGTAATATCATTCATTCTCTTTTAGTTTGGCAATGAATCATTCTCTTATATTTGGTTTCAAATAGTGTAACTTTTTTATTTTTCATCTTTTTATCTCTTAACCAAGGGTGAACCTGCCAGATGGAGGGATTTTCACACAGCCACAGCTGTGGGAAACCTAATGTACATCTTTGGAGGTCGCTGTGATGAAGGTGGTGATATATTTACCAACCAGGAGATCTACTGCAATAAAGTAATGGCTTTTGACACATCAACAAGTACCTGGCTAAAACCTGATGTATCACTCAAAGGAATACCTGAGGGTAGACGCAGTCATTCAGCTTGTAAGTGAATAATTTTCTATTCTGATATTAGTAACATAGGAGTTACATGAGAGATTTGAGAATTGGATGGCAAAAAATAGAAGATACCTGATCAGATAAAGACAAACATATACATGAAACAGTGTGATTAAAAAGTCTACTAACTTCGGACCTTGAACCTTATCACAAGGTCTTGAGTTAACCCTTTATATTGTTGGCATCATCGCCACTGATTAGTTTATTTCCTCTTTCTCCATTCCAGTTGTTCACAATGGAAGTATATTTGTATTTGGTGGATACAATGGAAGACTCGGAATTCATTTTAATGATTTGAATGTCTTAAATTTAGGTATGTACATATCTCGCTTCTTCTCTCTCTATTGAGCTATATATATAATATATATATGTATATATAGATACAACTGCTTTTGCTTACAGTCTCCTAATCTTAAAATAAATGACAACCACAATAACCCATACATACATGAATTGTCGACCAGCATTGTTATATGTTATTTGTTATGGCAAGATATTCACTCTAAAAAAGAACAAAAGTTTCCTGTTGTATTGAATAGGTTTAATGTTGCCATATTGAATTTGTTTTATGTTGTGTGAAGGGGATGATGAAAATTTCATACATAGTTATTGGCATGAAAAGCAGTCCTTCAGTGCCATAACAATAATAATAATAATAATAATGATAATAATAATAATAATAATAATAATAATAATAATAATAATAATAATAATAATAATAATAATAATATCTTTATTGTTCTTGAAGGCAATTTTTCATTTGGTTACAACATATAAATAATACACACAAACAGGCATAAATGAAACGAAAAGTGCAAAACGACACACGCACAAACACACACTTACAGACTCACACTTAAATAGGCTTCGTGTAGTAGTAGTAGTAGTAGTAGTAGTAAGCCTCGCAGTCCGAAAGACGCTTGCTGAGAATTGTGTGATTCAGTCATAGTCGATGAGTATAGCTGCTCTCTCCATCCATATTGTTAATTGTTTCCATTGGTCACGGTCCTGGGCCAGAGTTGTGAGGCTGTCAGGATCTTGTGACTTTTTTGGGCAAATTGGAGTGGATTCAATGTTTTATTAATTTCTTTGAGAAGAACACAATTTATTATTTTCTCCAGGCATTTCATGGTGATGGATGTCAAAGCAACAGGTCTGAAATTATTTAATGTTGATGACAAGGGGGATTTGGGAATGGGCACTATGGTTGATCCAATGTGTTTTGAACTATTTCTCTAAAAACTGGTGCTGATTGGTCAGAACATTATTTTAATACACGACCACAAATTCCATCTGGGTGCTGGCCTTTCTTAGGTTGATGTTATTGAAAACACTTTTCACCTTCTCTTCAAGAATGATAGGTTGCTCATGATGGTGTTGGGTACAGCTAAATGACTGTCTTCTGTTGTCGATGTTAATATTGATATTATTATCAATGTCAAAACGACAGTAGAATTTGTTCAGTTCTTGTGTATTCTTTTTGTTTTTCGATTTGATATCCATTCGTCCCATCTCTAGAATCATTGACAAAACTGTCATTGGATTACATGCTTTAATTTTTTCTTCCATTTCAATTTTTTAAGCGATCTTTTCTTCTGCTATTAATGTCCGTAGTCGTTTGTTTGTTTCTCACACTATATTTTGGTCACCACGTATAAAAAGTACGTTTATTTTCATTGATTACTGCTTTTGGCTTCTTTGTCACCAAGGGCTTATTGTTTGGGTATATTTTTATTTCTTGCTTTTCTATACACAGTTCAATGCAGAAATTGATATATCCATTTATAGTGTCTGTCCATCCATTTATGTCTTCTTTGTTTGTGATAAGTTCTTCCCATGCCATACAATCAAAAATAGCAATAGCAATTGATTGCGAGCCTCTGGAAAGGTTGCTAGTCTATCACAATTACTTTCCACCAGATCTAACATATCCCGCTAGCCATTCAATACCGAGTGGACAGAGGGGTCAGAAAAAAATCTCGACTTCACCTGGGACCGATCTCTGTCTCTTTACGTGTATAGCAAGTGTTCTACCAACTGAGCTATCAGAACCCCAAGTCTTTGGCATGAAACTCACCTTAATATCATCAATATATGCTTTATCAAGGATAATGAATATTGTTTCTTGAATTGTGCAAACCTTTCTGATTGTTTTAGATTTATATTCACTTTTCAGCATCTGCTTTGCCCTGATATAATACCAGATTGGGGTGATAGGTCAAAATATAAGTCCATCAGAGCCATGAGGTCCATGGTGTATGAGGCAACAAAAATGAAAAAAGAATGACAACAGTTGTTGGCTACTCTTTGGATAGGATGTCAGTCGATTGCAAATTACTTTCTGCTGGATCTGATTTTTCCAGTTGTCCAGTCATTGCAAGATGGGTTGAGGGATAAAAAAGACAAACTTTGACTGCACCTTAGACCGAAACCAGTTCCTTTTCTTATAAAACAATTGCTCCTCTATCGAGCAGTTGAAATACCCTGTGGTGGATCACAAATCTTGTTAAACTGTATTCTTTATTTTACTTGTATTTGTGATCAATGTGAATGGTTAAATTAAAGAACTTAATCAATGCCAAATGCATTCCCTTGTCAATTCAATTGGACAATTAATATGCGCCATAGATTAGGTGTCACCACCAAGAAGTTGCTGCATAGGAATCCCCAAGGAATCTGATAAAAATATCGGTAAAAGGGAAACATGGAAGAAATGGGTGAAGAGAGAGAGAGGGGGGAGGGAGGAAGAGAGAGTGTGTGTTTATGTGGGGAAGTCAACAATTATGGTGATTATGATTATACATTAGACATATATCTGAATTGCACTCGCGTAAAGGCCTCCGAATTGGGTATAACAAGTCTTGGATGGAGATAGCTTAAATGTCAATACTGATGAGTTGCTAACTCCTTAGTACCCTTGGTTTTAATGTGTTAAATGACAGGGTAATCCCTTATTCTAATGATATATTTCTACAATTTTATGTATATTTCAATAGCCTTTTACAATGATATAAGTGGTGCAGTTTATGATTGATATCTATTTTCACTACTAAAGGCCCTTTATTTTTTCTTTCCTTTTTTTTTGTTTTGTTTCTTTTTAGGGGAGGGGGGTATTGATAGAGAGAGTACAATTTTAAACATTTTAAAATGTATTACTTGATAATTTCTCCTTTCACAAAGCTCAGATGTATGGCATCATGCTCTTGTCATCTTTCTGATTTGCCAGAATCAATGCAATGGTCTCAGATAGAACTGCCTGGGTCTTGTCCTGCTCCTTGTAGACGTCAGTCTTGTTGTAAAGTTAACTCAAAGGTCTTTCTCTTTGGTGGCACAAGTCCCAAAACTCCAGAGCCAGTTGCTGAAATACATTTGTCAGACGATCCAGATGAATCTGATTTGGTGGACCGGGCTGACATGTATATTTTAGATCTAAGTAAGTTTGGTTTGTTTTTTTTCACCAAAATATACTTGTTTCCAAAATTTAGGCTGGGCTTAAATAGTGTTGTTTTTTTTTTAAACCTCAAGCAATAGTATTAGGTTGGTATGATTAAATTTATTATAAAAATGTTTCTGTAGCTAGTGTTGATCTTTATTATTATTATTGTTATTATTATTATTATTATTATTATTAATTATTATTATTATTATTATTATTATTATTATTATTATTATTATTATTATTATTATATTATTATTATTATTATTATTATTATTATTATTATTATTATCATTACTATTTTTATTGTTAGAAATTACTCAATAAGCCAATTTCGTTTTCCTTCTGCTGTATTGATTTGTACGTGAAAAATTAAGGAGCAGATTGTATGGAAATTAAAAACCTATAAATTTATGCACGATGCATTGCATAACAAAATGGATTAAAAAATACAAGAAAAAAAATCAGCCCTCCTGCTTGGATATGATATTTCCTTATATTTTTCTTTCTACTTGGTCATATAGACATCTTTTCAGGTTTTTACTTTGCACCAGTGGCTGGTCCCCAATGTTTTCAAATTTTCCACATAGTGGAGCAAAGTCTTATGTCCTGATCTCAATTTGTTCAATATTTGAAAGAGTTCACAGCAAAGCAGTCATACTGTTTATCAGGAATATAAGCCTAAAATTATCCCAATCATTGGGAATCACCTGTGATGTAATGATATAATTTTTTAATGGTAATCAGAGGGTATAAGGTTCAATTCCTAGTTGGGGATGCTGATTTTTTTTTCTTTTCTTTTACTCTCTGTTTGTCTGTGCAATGTCATCTACATTCAAGGTCTAACCTAAGGATGTCATTTCTACCGATCTTCTCCCTGCTGTGTCCATCTCAGGGATGTTATCAACATTGCTCCCGCCTTCATCCGACATACATAAAGAAATGTACAGTGTCAAATATTTTTTTTTCATTCAGATCCATCATTAAAAACCCTATCCTGCTTGGTTGTCATTGAGAATCAACTAGACTGTAGCAATCTGCCTCTTGATCTAAGGTAAGCTTTAAAAATATCATCTGCAATGATCAAGAGTAAATTGAATTGGGCAATGTAAAAAAAAAACCCCAAATTTTGCAATGATTGGATTCAAACTCAAAATAAATGATTTTTGAATCATATTATAATTACGTTGAATGATGGTAAAACAGAGATTTTAATTAATGCTAAGCCCATCATGCTTAAACAAATTGATACAGCATTGATTAATTTTGGATTTTTTGTTATTAAATCTGCCACCAAAATAAAAAAATCTTGGCGTCTTTTTTGACTGCAACCTATCAATGTCAGTTAAACACCTTAACAAATGCATGTACATTGAAATAAGAAGAATAAGTAAAATTAGACACCTATAAACATAGTTGAAGTTCTATTATCAAAATAGAAATCTAAAATGTAATAGCGATAGAACAATCTTATCTGAACTTAAAACATTCCAGAATAATTGGTGAACAATCATTTGAATTTTCAGCAACCCATTTGTGATATTCCTACTCATTTATTTCTTCCAACAATTTTCACCAGGTGGGAACTGGCAGCCATGACTTCCAACAACAAAATTACCTCCACTCGTCAGACCAAATCCTGTATTCTTCCAGGCATTGATCCATTGTGACATCAGTAGTTACTTTTTTATTAGTTTATACCATCATGTGCAATGGAACCTTTACACTCTAAACACTTTAACAGTGAGACTGGATTTTTTTCAAATCAAATATCTTTAATCATTTATCTGATAATTACCAAAATCTAGAAGTGACAAATTTTCAAGCAAGCAATGGCTGGCGTCGTTTCATAACAGGACATTGCATCTTTGCAAGGTGGCCTACTTCGATTAAACCACCACTGAAAATAGCTGGGAAAAGACAGCCATAGCCAAATATTTTAACCCCCCCCCCCCCCCCCCCCCCCTTGGTATTAATGGTTGTTCTGAAATTGTGACAGCTCTATTCTCTAAATTTTTTATCTTCTGGTCCTTATAGTGTACCACTTATAGAGAGGCTGCATTGTACCTTGTTTGCTAGATTGATTTTTGGACCCAGGGTGATCACACGGTGTACTTGAAAACAACTGGTGTGTTATCCCTTTTAAGAACACATTGCACTTACCAAAATGCTGCATTTCTGCATGACATTTTAAGTAACATGATGGGCAGATGATAGTATAAGCTATGCTTAATGGGTTAATGTTAATATTAACTACACCTTGAGAGCACACTGTAATGTTAACATTTATCACAATGACCTTTCTAGATATTATTTTAATTATTATTCAATAGCCTAAACATTCTGTTGTTTTAATCTGGTGTGTATGGGTTTGCTCTAAACAGCATAATAATGTGTTGTGTAACTTTTAGTTATCACCTACCTCCAATATCCACATCACACTTGTCAGTACATTCTCCACAAAACAGATGATTGTCATGATTGTGTGTACAGTGGAACCTCCCGATAACGACATGCCACGGGACCGAGTTTTTATGTCGTTATCCGGAGGTGTCGTTATTTAGAGGTTTCCAAGATGGCGGACAAAGTGGGCGTGGTAAGGCCCGCGGGACCAGTTTTTATTAACATTGACAAAACAAACAAAACATTGTAGTGTATTCCTCTTAGAGGGTTCTTGTGCGTGTGTCTGGATGAGACTTTTAGGTGATCTGAACTGAATACACTGATAGTGTGCTCCTGGAATCTACATCTGTTCCCTATTTAAACCATTCCCCTTTGTCTTACTTTTTCTTATGTCATTTCAATTGTAAATCTAGAATGTTTTTTACTATCCAATTTTCTTCCTTTTTACTGGCGCTGATATGACATAGATGTGTCACGGGCGCTGTAAAACCCTTTAAAACAAACAAAATTCCTCCCCCTCCTCCCACAAAAACACTACTACACTACTACTACTACTACTACTACTACTACTACTACTACTACTACTACTACTACTACTACTACTACTACTACTACTATACTACTACTACTACTATTATTATTATTACTACTTCTACTACTACTACTACTACTACTACTACTTCTATCACCACATAATATCACATTTTCCAAGATTTTGTGTTTACTTGCTTACACTTACATTTATACCTTGGTTTTTATTAATGCATATCAGCCAAGATTCGTCAAAAAAAAAAAAGCTGCGTTCTCATTGGTTCAAGCAGGAATCGTTTTTATAAACTTTGAGTACTCATACTCGGTATTTTTAGTATCAGATATCTACGAAAACTGCCGAAAATCGCCAAAATGATGTCGTTATTCGGGGGTTTTATCAAAAAGTGCGTCGTTATTTGGAGGTTATTTTTACTGATCTTATATAGAAAAAAAATCGGGACCACGGGTCAATGTCGTTATCAGGAGGTTGTCGTTATTCGGAGGTGTCGTAATCGGGAGGTTCCACTGTATATTAGAGTGTAAAGGTTCCTATGGACATGTCTGTATTAAATATAATGTATATTCATTGTGACTATGCTAATTTATTAATTTGATAATTAAACATAATACATGCAAACCATCATTGTTAGCACTGCGGAAAAAAAGAAAAGTCTCTTTAAATCTATTATGAAATTTACCACAGCAATAAAGGTAATCAGGTCAAAGTGAACACTGCTATATATTGACAAAATACTTTTTTCTCATTTTGGCCAGAAACCTTTTTACTTCATTGATATAACAAGCATAGGTGCGAGTTCAGTGAACAGGATGATAGGTTGATCAACAAAGAATTTTAAAATTCAAGTGTTGATGAAAAAAAACAAACCAACTCATTGTCTATTGTCTAATTTATAGATAATTACGTTTTTAATGTCATAAGATAACTCAACGGCACTTTTTACTTGTGCACAGATATATTTCTTTGCATTCAAAATGTATCTCAAAACATTTATAGTAGTAGATGAGCCCGTCTAAAGTCTGAAATCTGATTAGGGTTTTGCATTTTTAATTTGAATTTTCGTTCTCTATAAATCGTATTCTTTCACTCTCTTAAGCCCCAAATAGGTAGATGAATAAATTCCAAAGCTAGCTATGGTTTTAATATTGTGCTTTCACGGATGCAAGTGAATTAAGTTAAATGTTTTGAATTTTAAACTGTGTGTTTCTATTGAGTAAGATTGTATATCATGGCTAAGTATTGAAACAATAGGAGAGAGATAGAGAGAGAGAGAGAGATGGGAGGAGGGAAACAGATAGATAGAGAGGGGGAGGGGGGTATGAATGTTTTGTGCATGGATGTGGGCGAGTGTAATGTTTGACTGCACACTGCATCTATGTTTGTGTGTGTGCATGCATGTGAATGAATGAAAGAGAATCATTTGGAGTTCGAAAGAGGTAGTGTGTGAGCACATGGAGCAGAGACAGGGTCTCTAAAAATACAGTGGCCCCTGCTGGACACCTCCAAATTGACTTGTAACTGGTTTGCCCTTTTTAATTTTTGGAGATTTATTTGAAAGGAGGGGAACACTCTTTTCATTTTTTCATTTAAAGAATTAATTCATTAATTTATTTATTCATTTTTATGTTATTTCCGACAGACTGATCTAGCTTTGGGATCTTTCGAAACATCATTTTTTCTATTAATTGTTTTTTTTCCCCAAAGATAAAATATTTTGATTATTATTCTGGCGTGATGGTAGTTAAGGAGCCAACAGCCAGAGGCAGCGGTAGCGCTGAATATCTAAGAAAAGATTGAAAGCAAATAGAGGGCTTGTGTTGGAGGGTGATCTTTCCCATGATCTCAGATAAAAATATGTAAACCATTGATAAAAATAGAAGAAAAAAAAAACAATACACAGTAAGGTGGGCAACATAAACACATTTTTATTTTTAAATGTGCGTGGCGATATGCTACATTTTTAGGCATCATCCTTGTGCTCAAAATCATTCTCTTTTGTTTTTGTTTAACGATAGTCTTGTCACTGTATGTGAAAATAATATCCTGTAAATTGATACTTTTTTTTCAACAATGTTAAAAAAATGTGCTTCTTTTGAAATTGGCTTTTTATGTCTTTGTAAAGAAGTAGTGACCAGCAGGGCCAATCCTTTTTGTAGTTTGCTAGAAATAAGCTTGAGAGAGAGAGAAAGCGAGAGAGATATATATTATAAAGAAAGAGAGAGAAAGGAGAAAGAGAGTCGGTACGTGTGATAAAATTTGGCTTCTTTGCATTTTTTTCCATGCAGCCATTAATCAGGAAGAATTTGTTAAAAATATTGATCTTTAACATATCAAGATACATACTGTGCATTAAATCCGATTCGTTATTTTTTCATTTCAAGTGCAATTAAGATAAAGATGATTTAAAAAATTATCACCAAATTAGATAATATAGGTTTCATGAAATTAATACAAAATTTTATTGAAACCGAAACAGGCTTTCAATATTCATTCGTAAAAAGAGAAGAAAAAACCCCCCCCAGTCTCTTTGTGTTGGACGATTACTGAATATACCCCCCCGTGTTACCGACATGTCATCCCAGCTACCTAGCTGTCTCGCGTCAGGAACGAAGTTTGTTGTAGTCAAATTCTTACATAGAATTAAAATAGTGTTGACACTTGCATGTAAATCTATTTCTTAAGGGGAACCATAGCTACAAAATCTTTTAAAATGAAATAAATAAAATAAAATTTTCAATCTTGTATCATAATTATTTTGTACAAAGAGAGAAGGGGGCAGATTTCGATGTTTGACGTGTGACGCCATAGTTACCTTAGGTTAAAGAACTCGGCATTTACCGGCTGACATATTGTTATTGTTTGTAATCGGATATAGTGATCATCAAAAAGTTGGCAAACCATCTGGTCAAATGTATAAAATGTTTCGATCACTTGAAGTAGAATTATTTCCCAACTTTTAGAACAGAAAATGGTTTATATGAACTTTAAGAAATTGTTTGTATTAAGGATGAGAGGATCCACTACCTGATATTGGCCCAGTGCAAGTACTCACATTTAATTGTCATATCGTTTACCGGAAGTTTAACCCATAACCAATGTGCTAAAATTGATGGCATCTATTTTTGAAGAAATTTTGATGAAACAATTGATTTTTTGATAAAATCAAGGCGTTATTTAATCAAACTCTTAGGTACACAAAAACCTTCTTCAGGTCAATTGTAAATGCCGTGTAAGATTTGGTGGTGATTGGTTAGGCGGATCTCGAGCCTTAGTGGAACAAAAAATCAGATTTGCCAAATAATTAATAAGGTATGATGCCCACCAACATGCCTAAAAGTCATAAACCTCAGACTACAGAGAGATTCCTCAGGCTGGAGACATTTTAACAAGTTCAGTACAACGATAGGCACATCCGACATCATGTTCAAGGATTTGTGGAGTTGCCTCACAGAGAGGATCATTTTTGATCTGGTTACTTTCATTTCGCTTGATATTTCCTTTGTTAGTATTTGAAAGGGCTCAAGGGCTTTCAATGCTTTCTTCATCAGGGACGTGGTCTAGAATGCACATCTCGCTTCTTTCCTGGAGACATAATGTCGTTGTAACAGCTTCATGGTGCTTGCTGTAGCATCTGAGCATTGCTGCTGTCGAGTTCCACCTCATGTCAAAGTCTAATTAGTTTTTTAACCACTCCTTTTCCACGCTTCTTCCGAGTTTCGCAGAGTCTGTCGTTTGCTTTGACAGAATGGTGGAAGTAGCTCATAATGCTCTTAATTTTCTTCCTATCTTCATAGACGTCATTTGTGTTTTTTTTTATAGATTCTTGATTGAAAAAAGAAAAGAAATAGTAACAGAGGGGAATCACAAAAAAAGTACATACAGTCTCGCCTCTCTAATCCAGAACTCTATAGTCTGGATGTCTCCATTATCTTGACAGGTTGCCTGGGGACGTTTTTTCTTTCTTTTTTTCTTTGTCTCTGTAATCCAGACAAAATGTTGGGAACGGAGGTGTTGGATGACTATTATAGGAATTATATTCTTACAATGTCTTCAGTTTTCTAAGATTATTATAATATAATGGAAACTCAATATTTATTGACCACCTGCCAAGTTCGCGGCTGCAGAAACAGCTCTAATAAGAAACAATATAAATTTCAATACATTATTGTTTATCATGGTTTAGGTATAAAGAACCAAATTATATTTTCTTTAGCTTGGCTAATACAGTGGTGTCGGGAATTCTTACGAGAAAGCATAGATGCCGATTTTCCCAACAAGAAAAGCATCGATGAAGTTTGTCTCGACAATAATTCCTGCTCGGCACACTGTCATTAATCCTAAGATTGTATGTCCACAGTTGCCGCTTGTAGTAAACAATGCTTGTTGTCAAGACTGGGATTGGTAGGGTCTTCTTCATTACTTTTGTGTTAGCTTTTGCTGTGTCTTTCTCCATTTCAATTTTTACATTTTCTGCTTGTCTGTGATGATGCAGAGGTGCCAACCCGGACTCTTCCAAAAGATGGACAATTTGTTACAAAAAGAGGGACACTGCACACTGGGGTGAGGGAGTTCAATGACTGCTGGAGGAAGCCAGAATTTTTGCAGTGGCTCCGTTGCATGCCCTCAGCACCTCCTTGTTTGGTTTCTGTTGGAAACATGTCCCACTAGAAGACTGACATGGTGGCTCTGACTCTGAAGCCTGTCCTGTTCTTCCTGACCAAGATGCAGATTCTTTCACAGGAAGCATTTCCAGAGCATCCATTAACACATCAGGTAGAAAGGAAGGAAATCTGATGATGAAATAGGCAACTTAAGAGATGAAGATAGACTCCCTTCTGCCAACTTCCGCATGCCTTAGCACTTCATCTTCAAATGGAATGAGGGGGTTTAATGGATGCACTTCCTTTATCTTCTTTCCAAACACTCGATTAGAAACAGCTTGCCTTGAATTTCTGACACAGTCTTCAACGATCTCTGAAACTTAGCTTTGTTAAGTCCTGGTGTGTGCCCATGGCTACCATTTTCCTGGCAATAATGGGATTCATATTTTAGTAATGCTGTGACAAAAAATTTTCAGCTCTTCAATCACCTGGATTGGTGTCTTGTTCTATGGTTCTCTGCGACCTCGTTTATCTGTTTTGAGACCTTTATTTTTACATGCTTACATCCTTTTATATCGTTCAGTCCAGTCTACCATTGGATATTGGGACAGTCGCTATGAAGAATTTTCATTTTACAAATACAACCGTCAACACTCCAGAGCTGTTTTGTAAATTATATTCTTGAGTCACTTGTCTTTGTGCTGCCTTTGGTAATATTGGTCCTTCAACACCTTTTTGGCTTTTTCTGTCACGTTGGTCTCTTTGTTTGATTGGATTGATTTTTTCAAGACCAACTAAATAAGCATTTTGTGCTATGCACTCCTTTGTGTCCCAAAGGTTTGAGAAATTTTCCTTCCATGCATCGAAACTAACATTTTCGTTACATTTTTAGTGCAATTACATGGATTATCCTCAGTTTTTTTTTTCATTTTACAACCTTTCCCATTCCTCACCATAGATTTTGCAACACTTTGGGACATTTGATTTCCAAATAGAATTATTTTGATATGAAGATGCTAGAATGAAGCTGTGTATTGTAAAAAGTAATAAACAAAAATGAATATAACAGCTTAAAAAAAGAACGAAATACCAAACGAAGAACGTTTTATCAAAGCCCTACTCCAAGCCAAGTCATCCCCGTCCATCCCCACCTCCTAAAAAGCAATTTTAAGTTTTTCATTCTATCCAGCATGTGGCAACCTGTAAAGGTGAACCATTGCAAGGTATTTTGAGCAATTAGAACATCTTGAAAAGTGCGATCCAAATGTCATCTTTAAACCTCTCCTTACCAACTATAGGAAAATCGTCACATTCGTTACGATACAACCAACATTTTTCTTATTCAAATTTCTTTTGTACATCATAAAATTTAAAGAAAATGAACGGTGTGTTGTAGAGCATGTTTTACTAAAGAAATTATTTATTGCAAGAACTTACTGCTATTATGAGTGATAAAAAATATATTTTTGTGGTAGTTGGATGTGAAGTATAGGGGAAAATCCTGAAAATGACTGGTAAGGAGAGAGTTAAATGTTTAATTTAGTTTGTTTATTAGTAATGTTTTGGTACAATTATCTGAATTTTCCAAGTCTATTCCTCATCTGTCTATGTTTTATAATCAAAACCTGTTGGACTGGCAACAAACATTAAGACTGTGATCACAGTCCAGGAAAATAACAATGGCCTAACCCTCATTCCCACAGCCTATCCCAATTAGTGGCAATGTTTACCAATATGTATCAATTGCTTAAGCAGTCTAATCTAACCCACAATATTTGGCTATAACCTATTAATATTTCAACTTGCACACCAGGCCATCCCTCGTTAAATGGGATATCCAATCTTACACATGGACATGTCTGTTGCAAAATAATGGGCCATCCTTGTCACACTTGTAATCAATTTAATCAATTTTCACACATAAAATGCATGTTTAATGTCTTAACCTTAATTTCATTTGCATCTTAACTCATTACACTGACAATTGAAAGACAAAACATTACCTGATATGATGACATTGTTATTTGGTGGGGAGTTATTTTCATCCAATTGTGAACTCGACATGTCTAAAATGTCTTGTTTAAAGCCATGTTTAAAGGGTTAGCTCGCTTTAACTCATGTGCACATTTTATTTTTGGTTAAAACACAAGGCAGTTTCTGGATGAGGTTCCTGACCTCCCATAGTGGGCAGGAAGGTACTTGTTCTGTCTTCTATCCCTCTGTATCTATTTTCCAATTGCTTTCGGTCTTTGTCTTGGAATGAGATTTCTTAGTTTTGTCCTGATCCTGTCCGGAGTCCTTGGCTGGGAGGGAAACAGTCAAATGTATAGTTACAGTTTTGGGAGATGACATTTTTTTCCTTGTAAATCATCTCTCTCTTATGTACTGGTATTTTTTTTATTTTAACATATGATTTGTAAACATTTGAGTGTATTCCTCATAGTGGGATCTTGTGCTTAGTGGGATCACCAGTCTGGGTGAGACTTTTAGGTAATCTCAAACTAAGTACACTGATAGTGTGCTCTTGGAATCTACATCTGTTCCTTATTTGAACCATATCCCCTATGTCTGACTTTTTCCTCAAGGCCTTTTAATTGTACATCTAGAATGTTTTCACTATCCAATTTTCTTCCTATTTTACTGGCGCTGATATGACTGAAATGTGTTGCCAGCGCTGTAAAACCATTCAAAACAAAACAAAAACAAGGCAGTTTACACCAGTAACAAAACAAAGAAAGAAAATTATAGATCTATGTATTTTTTTTTTAATATAACAAACTAAATCTTGGACAGCCCACTTGTCCTTCAAAACGTCCATTTGAAGTAGAAAAGTTTCTGGCCAAAATGAGAAAAAGTATTGTGTCAGCCTATAGTAGAGTCAAACTTGTTAATAAATCTGAGGTGGCATGGGAAAATACACCTAAATTATATAGAACGTACAGGGGGTAATATGTAAAGAGTAAATTTTCTCGTTTTTATAGAGGAAATCTTGATATGAATAAAAGTTTGACATCAGATCTTTTGAATTAAGCAAATTTTAACTCGCACTTTCCAATAGACACTTTTAAAATTAGCATTTGTGCCCAAACTCCTGTATTGAAATGTGTTTCATTCCAGTTTAAGAGGACATTTTCTCGCTTTCTTAATTCCAAGTAGTTCATCTTTGGTTTTAAATGCAATAATTGAATGAAATAAATCAGGTTCAGAATAAATTCGGTTATTTCATCCACTATTCACTCAAATGTTATGTTTTGATAGGGTTTTCCTGGTCCACCTCACCAAAACTCATCACATAGGGTGTATTATGCTGTACATGAATGGACATAATACAATCAGCATTTCTGTGATTTATATATATATATATCCATTTTTAAAATGATTTATAGCTGACAGCGTTTTATTGGAAGAGAAAAAAGTTTATTATTGATAGTTTTACATGGGATTTTTTACAAATTTAATTTAATTTTTGTGGTATTTTTTTTTTCTCTCATAGGTTTTAAAAATTACAGAGAGAAAAGGAAAAAATAACTATCACAACCACACGCTCTAGCCTTGGAATAACATATTTTGCTTTATCAACTGTATTTAAATTAAACGCATATCAACATGAGAATAAAGTGAACACAACTTTTACTTCAGGTTGTGAACACTGAACAAAATACCAATCACATTTTTATATCCATAGTTTTACTGAAGCCACGGGCATTTATTGTTTTAGCAAAATACCAATCACATTTATATACACTTAATCTTTGTATGAATAATGAAAACAATTAACTTGTTTATTCAAGCTCTAAGATCCTCTCCACTGCAGTAAATATATTATCAGTGTCTGTTCAATAACCTTTTGCTGGGTGGGGTTCCTACCTCCCATAGCGGGCAGGGAGGTACTTGTTGTGTCTTCTATCCCATCTTATCTATTTTCCAATTGCTTTCTGTCTTTGTCTTGGAGTGGGATTTCTTGGTTTAGTCCTGACCTTGGTCGGAGTCCTTGGCTGAGAGGGAAACAGTCGAATGTGTAGTTATAGTTTTGGGAGATGATATTTTTTTCCTTGTAAATCATCTCTATGTTATGTACTGTTAATCTTTTCCTTTTTAACATATGATTTGTATACATTTGAGTGTGTTCCTCTTAGTAGGGACCTGTGCTTGTGTCTGGATGAGAATTTGGGTGACCTCAAACTAATAGCGGGCTCTTGGAATCTACATCTGTTCCCTATTTGAACCAATTCCCCTTTGCCTTATTCTTGGATGCTTTAATTGTAATTCTAGAACTTTTTACTATCCCATTTTCTTCCTTTTTACTGGCGCTGATATGACCTTAATGTGTTGCAAGCGCCGTAAAACCCTTAAAAACAAACAATATCCTTTTGATTGATGACTTAACGTTGAAGATTTTTTAGTTCAAAACACTTCCTTTTTTTCTCTGCATGTTGCATTTAATTAAAATTTAGAAAATTTAGAGCAATTTATTTTAAAACGTTTACGGCTTCTGTCGTTATCATCCGTATTTATCTTTATTATTTTTTAATCATACTAACTTCTTAAATGAAGTAATGCTAAATAGTTTTAGAGAGTAAATCATCGTGGTTAAGAAAGTTCTATGACTATGATGAATGGTTATAAGATGTTGTGGGGTTTTGGATTTGAAGAATATTCATAGTTAAGTCGATCTAAACATAATTATTACTTGGGCCTTAAACAAATTGCAACATTTTATGTTATTGCATTTATGTAATTTATAAATGTTCCAAAAATAACATATCTGGGTGGGGTTCCTGACCTCCCATAGTGGGCAGGGGGGTATATACTGTGTCTTCTATCCCCTGCATCTGTTTTCTAACATGCTTTCTGTCTTTGTCTTGGAATGAGATTACTTGGTTTTGTCCTGGCCCTGGCAGAGTCCTAGCTGGGAGGGAAACAGTCAAATGCATAGTTATTGTTTTGGAAGATGATATTTTTTTCCTTGTAAATCATCTCTGTCATGAATTATTATAGTTATTTTTAATGTAAGCATTTGAGTGTATTCCTCTTTGTTGGATTTTGTGCGTGTTTCCGGATGAGACTTGTAGGTGATCTCAAACTAAGTACATTGGTGGTATGCTCTTGGATTTTACATCTGATCCCTATTTGTTCTCAGTTCCCCTTTGTCTTACTTTTTCTTGGGTGCTTTAATTGTAATTCTAGAACTTTTTACTATCCCATTTTCTTCCATTTTACTGGTGCTGATATAACCTAAATGTGTTGCAAGCGCCGTAAAACCCTTAAAAACATAAAAAACAAACATAAAAATAACATATCAAAAGTCTAGAGCTGTAACTGTATCGGAAGTAGTGAAAAAAATGGTCATTTATGTAGCCTATATATAAACCATGCTAAGAAAAAATAGAAAAATACAGCTTATCCCTTACTCCATAAAACATTATTCAGACATCACATAAATTGCATCATTTTATATTAAGTAAATCATCTCTCTGTTATGCATTGTATTGTTTTGTTTACATATTATATATTATGATTTGTAAACATTTGAGTGTATCCCTCTTAGTTGGGACCTGTGCTTGTGTCTGGATGAGACTTTTAGGTGATCTCAAACTAAGTACTTTGATGGTGTGCTCTTGGAATCTACATGTTTCCTATTTGAACAAATTCCCCTTAGTCTTACATTTTCTTGGTTGCTTTAATTGTAATTCTAGAACTATCCCAATTCTATCCCATTTTCATCTTTTTTTACTGGCGCTGATATGACCTTAATGTGTTGCAAGCACCGTAAAACCCTCAAAAACAACCAAAACAAAAATGAAGTTGTCGAGCCTACCTTCCTCCCTCTAATTTGGTCTTTTTACTGTTTCAAAATGCTCATTTTGGTTGACCATTTTATAGTCTGAATTATTTAGTAGCCCAGAGAATTGGAGCGATTTGAATTGAAGTGCAGAAATGCAAATGTATGAAACAAATTTCTAAAATGGAAAAACCAAATATTTTGTTCGAAACTTCAAATCTTAAAACTTTTAAAGAAAAGCATTTGTTTTATTATTTCCTCTAGTTTTGACTGCAAGAAGGGAAGTCAATGAGGGTAGGATATTGTTAAACTGACATGATAACGTTAGTACTGATTTTATTTTATTTATTTATTTTTGTTAGTTTTAGCCTTTTAAACGATTCAACAGAATTCTGTCTTTGTTGTTTAAATGAATTTTCAAAATATTATTTTCACTGATCTGTGCCAGAGTTATTCACTGTTTTATATTTGTATAATAAAATATTTTCAATCTCAATTTATCACTTCTTGATTTGTGGTACTGTGTACATTTCAAGACCAGTATGTCAATGAAAAAATAATAAACAATTTCCCAAATTATACATTTGTTCTCTTAGTTATTTGAGGGCCTTCATAATGACAGGAATGTGGGAATATCAAATAATGAACTGCTGGTGTCCTTTGGCACACTTGTCCACTACTCCGGAAAAATTCATAGAACTACAAACACAATCCATCAGGTAAACACAACAAAAACAAAACAACCGTTTTATTTACTAAAAATTTATTACATATTTCTGAATCAACATAAATGTTTGCCATGAAATTTATAAAAGCTTAACTGACATGATATTGATATTGATAGTTAACCATTTTGATAATAATAATAATAATAATAATAATAATAATAATAATAATATAAAGCAATATTCATGATGATGGGAACATAACACACACTCATGATAGAAATAAATGTAGCGATTTTATGATAAAAATAATGTAATGTTAATATACTGTATACATCTTATAGTATGTACATGATTAATGAGTCCATAGTACCAGCCATTTCCAACTTGCAATACAATATACACCCATGCCACTTAAGCCTCATTCTGCTTATCAATCACATACGCTGTATTCTTTCCAATGACATAAAGATAACCTATAACAAAAAAGGCATTCAATTGCAAATCAAACCGAATCAAAGTAAAATAACAAGAGGAACGGAATAGACAACCAAATCATTCTATATAACCCCTCTATACAGAGAGAATTTACCACTGCTTTTTATTGTTTGTTTTTGTTTTTAAGGGTTTTACGGCGCTTGCAACACATTAAGGTCATATCAGTGCCAGTAAAAAGGAAGAAAATGGGGTAGTAAAAAGTTCTAGAATTACAATTAAAGCACAAAAGAAAAGGTAAGACAAAGGGGAATTGGTTGAAATAGGGAACAGATGTAGATTCCAAAAGCACACCATCAAAGTACTTAGTTTGAGATCACCTAAAAGTCTCATCCAGACACAAGCACAGGTCCCAACTAAGAGGAATACACTCAAATGTTTACCAATCATATAATAAACTAAACATAAAACAATGCATAACAGAGAGATGATTTACAAGGAAAAAAATATCATCTCCCAAAACTTTTAGACATTCGACTGTTTCCCTCCCAGCCAAGGAACTCCGGCGCAAGGGTCAGGACAAAACTAAGTAATCTCATTCCAAGACAATGACAGGAAACAATTGGAAAACGGGTATGGGGGGATAGAAGACACAGCATGTAACTGCTTTTTAATGCATAGGATAATATTAAGGTATTAATGTTGAAAACCCATTTTATATAAACCTTAGACATTGATTTGAATGTGGTCTAATCCATATCAGCTTTTACTTTTACCATTTGTACCAAGACAGCAGTAATAACAGTGCAACTTGGGCTTCCCTAAGTCGCCTTTGTGTTATTGCTGTCTTTTTGAAAACAGTATGGGCTGCAATTAAAGAAGCCAGATAAATAATGCAAGATTTCCAATTTGAAAAAAGAATGTCGTCTTAGGGTTAATATTTTCCAATTTCAATATACAGTTCCATTGGAATACTATCATTCACATCAATGTAAACAGAAAAAAAGCCTGGCTTTCATTTTGATGAAAAACGATTTACCTTGAAGATTGATGAATTAATATGATATCTAATGTGTCAACATTTCTTAAATCTGAGACTTAAAGTAGTCTCAGGTTTAAGAATTTTTGACACCTTAAGGCCATTCACCAATATTTGACGTTAAAAATTCCATCCCGAATAAAATGGCATTTTGTCAGTATTGCTGCATCCCTGGTTATAAAATCCTCAAAAATTTGTGTAGAAATAAAGAATAAATCCATTCCAACCCCGTCTAATCAAGCCATCCAGATTTTCAATAATGTAATCCATCCCCTCCATCTGGTATAACATTGGGCTGATCTGGATGTTTGTTTTTGTTTTTAATGTTTTTAAGGGTTTTACGGAGCTTGCAACACATTAAGGTTATATCAGCGCCAGTAAATAGGAAGAAAATGGGATAGTAAAAAGTTCTAGAATTACAATTAAAGCACAAAAGAAAAGGTGAGACAAAGGGGAATTGGTTCAAATAGGGAACAGATGTAGATTCCAAGAGCACACCGTCAAAGTACTTGGTTTGAGATCACCTAAAAGTCTCATCCAGACACAAGCACAGGTCCCAACTAAGAGGAATACACTCAAATGTTTACAAATCATATAATATAATATGTCAACTAAACATAATACAATGCATAACAGAGAGATGATTTACAAGGAAAAAAATATCATCTCCCAAAACTATAACTATACATTCGACTGTTTCCCTCACAGCCAAGGAACCCCGGCCGGGGTCAGGACAAAACTAAGTAATCTCATTCCAAGACAATGACAGGAAACAATTGGAAAACGGGTACAGGGGGATAGAAGACACAGCATGTACCTCCCTGCCCACTATGGGAGGTCAGGATCCCCACCCAGCTGATCTGGATGCTGAACCTTTAATCATTACACCAAATATGCATTTTCTTCTTTTTGAAGGGAAAGAATGATAGTTTTTCATAAAGCAAGAGACTCGTATAACTTTCGTAAACCTGGTTATTTTTACTTTTAAATTCAATTGTTTTTTCTGCATCAGGTTCAACCCGAAATAATACCAAATGGATGCGTGATACCACATATATCAATGACAGACTTTGATGTAATACATAGTATTATAATAATATATATACCAAAAAAAAAAAAAAGGATGATAATATTTCCCGTTATGACAGGGGTAAATTAAAACAGGGAGTTTAGATATACTTATTTAACTTATTTCTTGTCACCACAAAAATGATAGCCCCCCCCCCCCCCCTCTCTCTCTATCTCTCTCAGTACCCACCAACACCATATTTAATAAATATATATATATATATATATATATATATATATATATATATATATATATATATATATATATATATATATATATTATATATATATACACACACACACACACATCCCAGTAAAATCTGTGGACTCGGGACAGAAAGCCAATGAAGTACGATTCAAAATATCCCTGTTGTCACAAGTATCCATTGTATATTGTTTTTCAAGGGTTCAACTAATTATAAAGGACACAACTTTTAGTTGATGTCCGAGTTTAGAGATAGGGTAAATGATAGGATAATTGAAATGTTACAATTTATCAACTGTAACATAATGATAATAATAAGAGGGACAATATTGTAATGACAGCAAATCCTAAGTTTTTTGGGGGTTATGTATAGGTAAGACAGGAGGACATTTAGGACAGAAGAGATTATCGCATGCATGAAATTCACGCACAAAATTCAAATTCAAATTATCTATGGTGTTATTCAATGTAATCTATCTTGATTTGAAAAAATGCAATTCTAGTGAATGATTTACTCCTTCCTCAAAGTGGACATATTTACACAGGAAAATGAAGAATCAAAATTGTCTTGTTTGTTTCAAATTAACACAATGAGAATAATCTGACGCAGACATGAGCCTTGGACATTGAATACCCAGACAAACACAAAATACTCCCGAATAGCAACAATATTTTAAGTCAGATTTAAGAGTCCATAATGCAAAAAAAAAAAATCTGCTTTGCCCTAATAACTGCTGCGAGATCAATACTCGCACAACCATGACACAAAACAGTTTTTATTTAAATATATAGAAACTTTATGAATCATAATATGTATATTAAAAAAGGAAAACAATCTCTTTGCTTAAGTGATAATACATAAAAATATAAAGAATATCACAGTTGCAAAGACATGCTATGCAATGATTCATTTATAAAGCAATACAAAGTGTATTCCTTTTCATACAATTGCCTCAATATTCATCAAAACAAAATACATCCAAATAATAATGGATGCATGATTTTTTTAAAAACGAATTTACAGCACTTGCCAAACTTTTTGACAAGAAATAAAATCTCCTTCAGTCTGTCTCACTCTCAATTAAAGGCCTGAAACAGCAAAACCAGACAAATTAACAAATTAAACATGGAATAACACGGGACAACAAATTTAGAGGGAAAGACAATCAGTAAAGAAAGAGTTTACCTCCATACCCCATAAACGGTCAATTAGTCCCCAACTAGTACATAATCAAGGTATCACTAACCAGCAAAGACGTTGTAGTTGTACGTACGTTACCTTGAAGTCAATTAATAATCATGTCCAAATCCATTTCGTCTTACTTTTAAATGAGTTGGAGTTTTCATTTAATTGAAGAAATTTGTTTTTAAGGATTTTACAGGGAGGTACTTACTGTGTCTTCTATCCCCCATTTAGGTCATTTCCGCACCAGTAAAAGGAAGATAATGAGAAAAATTTTAGAATTACAATTAAAGCACCCAAGAAATGATAAGGCAAAGGGGAAACGGTTCAAATAAGGAACAGATGTAAATTCCAAGAGCACACCATCAATGTACTTGGCTTGAGATCAAGTCTCATCCAGCACAGGATCCCACAAAGATGAATACTCTCGAATGGTTACAAGATATTTCAAAAGAAAAACAAAAACAAACTATCATTGCATAACAGAGAGACGATTTATAAGAAAAAAAAATTATCTCGCAAAACAAACACTATACATTTGACTGTTTTCCTCTCAGTCAAGAACTCCAGCAAGGAAAAAAAAAAACAAGGTAATCCCATTCCAAGACAAAGACAGAAAGCAACTAAGAAAATGGTATAGAGGGATACAGGACATAGCAAGTGACCTGCCCACCATGGAAGATCAAAAGACTCCACCAAGAAATACAATGTTTTAAAAAAGTTGTTTGCAGTTTGAATATAAATTTTTAGATAACATATCAGTACCACATCAATTGTTGTTATTGCTTTTATTTGCTTTTAAAAATGTTTTTAAAGGGTTTATAATGACTCTTGTGACACTTTAGGTAGTTTCAGTTGTAAAAAGAAAGGTGATGGAATAGACAGAATATTCAGATCACGTTAACAAGCAGCTAAGAAAAATGTAAGACAAAGGGGACTGGTTCAAAAGAATCGTTTTAAGAGATCAGAAATAGATCAAAGAGAAATCTATTCTTGAGTCTAGGCTGAGCCCATATGGCCCCCTGCTATGCTGTTAATACAAACAGTGATTTCTTGTACCAAAAACTGACTAATAAATTATAGATTTAGAGAACTGGTCCACCTTTACAATGCTTTTGGGTCATGTCAAAAGTGACTCATTTCAATTTTCACGTCACAACGTGACAACTTAAAACTAAAATAATTAGCAGTCCACACTTTGGAGCAAGGGGGGAGGAGAGGAGGTTCAGTCGTCAAAACCTCATACACCGCAATTATACTTGGCAACTGTGGGGTTTTAAAAAGCATTGTTGAAAAAAACAAACTATAAGTATTATTCATATAATTTTTAATGTTATAAAAAAAATAAAATGATAAAAAATAAAATGATAAAAAATAGGGGAAATGAAAACGAATGAACAGCTCTGAAAATTAAAAACAAACAAATGAAAAAAAAAATCATTATAACAAAAAAAAATAAAAAATAATACTTAACCCTTATCTTTTGCCACCAAATTAACACATTGATTCATATTCAGCAGATTTATTATCACTGATAAATGGTTAATAACAATAACAATGAACCTGAATATATTAACCCTATCCTAATCAGTGGTAAAATATGGATGCGCAGTAACACAATAGTCACACGCACACACTCTCACACACACACACATACACCGGATACCCTGGTAAAAAAGAGAAATGAAGAATTCTTAATACTAAGTATTTTGTAGATGATATTCAAGGTCAACCATAAATAAGTATCTGGTTACACTTGTCACCTGTTGATTCCTTTCCATCCTTAACCACTCTGAATGTCACAACCGGCTTATTCATTTGTATACAAATCACAACACAATCAGAAACCAAATTGAGTGGTGAAAATTATACGTGGTATTCCAGAAAAAAAAAAAATATTAAAAACCCCAAAAAATCACCACCCCCCCCCCCCCCCCCCCCCCAAAAAAAAAAAAAAAAAAAGCAAAAATCCCAAAGAGTAAAAGTGTAAAATTTAGTTTCAAATGACAATAATATTTATACAACTCAAACCAAAACGATATCACGATATCAACTTTGCATGCTGGCTGAGGAAAAGGGATGATGTTTTATTTGTTTGATGACGGTCAAGGCTCTCATAGCATAAGTCATTTTGGTGCCAAGGAATATGAATGAAAGAATTTTTCAATGTAATGTTTGTTTAGTAAGTGTAAGTGTCAGATTTGCTCTTACAAGTACCCCCCCCCCCCCCAATAAACTAAATATAAGACTTGGAAGTAAATCCCAAGTGCAATCAGTTCGTTTTGAAGCCCTTTCAAGACAAAAACAACGAAACAAGACCCTTACATAATTACAGTATGCTTTTCAAGAACTAATAATAATAGCATATTGAGATGATTCAAAACAAAAACAATTTCATCCCCTAAAATGAAATCCTTCATGCTACTGTCCAACTCTCAGCTAAAGATCCAAGGTCTCATGAATGAATGAATGAAAGAGAGAGAGAGAGAGAGAGAGAGAGAGAGAGAGAGAGAGAGAGAGAGAGAGAGAGAGAGAGAGAGAGAGAGAGAGAGAGAAAACAAGTCCCAAAGCTACATGGAAGGGACAACAGAGGAAAGACAAGAAAAAGCAACAAACAAACAAAAAATAACACAAAAAAAAAACAAAAAAACCTAACTTCAATTTCAAAGTCATGAGAGGCAGCAATGTTTTGTCCATAAATTACAATTAAAATAAGATATTTATAGAGTTTCTCTACTTGTTAATAGACAAGATGAAAGTATCCTGAATGTAACGCTCATAATCTCAAAATTTCACCCCCACAAATTGATTAAGGTTCATGTTTACATAAAACGGAAAAAATATAAAAATGCTTAATCTACGAATAACTGGTAGAGAATGTATATTTCTTTGTCGAATCAAATCAACATCAACTTAGAACTCTTTTCAGCATGACACTGATAAAATATCAAGAAAATTTTTGACACAGCTGGAAATCCCATACCAACTTTTCTCAACTCTTATTTCTCTGACATTGTGTTGGTTACATTAAACGTGCATAGTAAAGTGTAAGGTTGTTTTTGATCAAGTATCGTAAAACGCTGTGCTTGGCTCAATAAGAAATACAATAATGGCTTATACCAGTCGTTTTTCCCAATATTCAATAATGTGTAAGAGGTCAATAGGGCACATAAAATAATGTTGGGGAAAAGTAGGAATGAAATCAAAAGATTCATATTAGAACAAGGACACAAAGCTATAAGGAAATAATACAATGGGATAGAATGCCCCAGGAGACGAACGTTCAAAGACCCTGACATGAATTTCCAAGCTCTGCAGAAAAGTGTCTTTTTCAGCAGGAATAAAACAGAAGTAGCTGTATGTCTAGTTTGAGACCGTTCAACGGTACACTCACATTACTAGAACCTCACCTGGAGGTACACATTCAATGGTTAATTTTGACAGTATATGAGATAGGAAATTCATACTGAATGTGATGAGGTGTAGGGTGAATCAAGCAGGGCTATACAAACCCGAGGTAACTGAAGACAATATTATTATAAGCATGTAAAGTACATAAATAGCATTAGTGTATCTTAATTCACAGTAAAATGATTAAAGTAATAGTAATATAATAGAATTTTAAATGTTTGTAATTTCACAGATTGAATACGCAGCATCTATTTTGTAATTCACAAAAAGAAATAAATGATGATGCATATAAGCTTTAGCTCACAAACTACTGAGATATTGCAAAATATCAATGAAATGATCTTTCAGGAAGTTAAAGAAGATAAAATTGTTACGTATGACAATACAAATTTCTTGAATGTTTCATAATCACTTTCAATAATATAAGGATCATCACGGTTGTTGGAAATCCTTACCCCATTTCCCAATAATCCTCCCCGTCAAAGAAAAAACAAAAAAAAACGGAAAAAACAACTCAAAAAAATTTAGTTCAAATTATTTTTCAATTGAAGAGAGATTATTCATTTATTTTGTAATTTACACTACTGAGAGCTATGAGGTCCTTGAAACTTGAGTTTTACGTCAGTTTCTGTTGCAATAAATATGATTTGTTTGTTTGTTTTTAAGGGTTTTACGGCAGTTGCGACACATTTAGGTCATTTCAGCACCAGTAAAAAGGAAGAAAATGGGAAAGATAAAAGTTATATTGTACATCTTAAAATTGAAAGCACACAAGAAAAAGTTTTTTGTTTGTTTGTTTGTTGCTTTAGGTCTCTTCCAACACAATTGAGGTTATATGAGAGACCGCTGAAACAAAAAAACAAGCAATCTAACAAAAATAGTACAAATGTAAACCAAAATCATAACCTAAAGATATCATAAGCTAAATTATAAATAACCAAGAACAAACAGGCAGAAGATTTACAGAAAAAAAAATATCCCCTGTCAAAAATACAATCACAAACCAAAGAAGCAGGATAGGCTAGTAAAGAGAAGAAGAAACGACATCACTATCGGATCGTACACCCATGCGAACATCATAGGTATATGATTCAAGGGTGATGCTCCCATCCAACCACCCGCCAAGAAAAAGTAAGAGAACGGGGAATTGGTTAAAATCGGAAACAGATGTAGATTCCAAGAGCACACTATCAGTGTACTTAGTTTGAGATAACTAAATGTCTCACTCAGACACAAGCAAAGGTCCCCACTACGAGAAATACACTCAAATGCTTACAAATCATATATAATATGTAATTAAAACATTACAGTACATAACAGAGAGATGATTTACAAGGGAAAAAATGTCATCTCCCAAAACTAACTATATATTTGACTGTTTCCCTCCCAGCTAGGGTATCTGGCCAGTGCCAGGACAAAACCAAGTAATTTCACCCCAAGACAAAGACAAAAAGCATGTTGGAAAGAAGATAAAGGGGGATAGAAGACACAGTAAGTGCCTCCCTGCCCACTATGATGGGAGGTCAGGAACCCCACCCAGATTCCAAGAAAGGACACAACGCAGCCAGCATGGAAAAGGAAATCAGAAGACAACAATAATGAACTCTCCAGTCACCATAGGAGGTCAAAAAGCCCAATCCAATTTCAGTTTTATACTTTAAAAATTGTTCGTGGGGAAATATTATATCTTAATAACAGTTAATGCCCGCATCAAATATGAAAGAAAACCATAAACATAAAGACACAACCAAAATAAACTTTCAGCTTCTAATAAAAATAAAACATATACATCTATATTTATAAAACACAACCTGAATTCAATGTAAAATAAAAGGCAAGGCATAAAAAGACATATTTCGTACCTCTCTTTGGAAATTAAAATCAGTTTCACTTATTTGGAAAAAAAAAAAAGTTGAAAAATTAATACAAATCAATGAGTAAAAAAAATATATGAATTCTTAGTGCATTGAAATTGAATATAATGTAAAGAATAAAATTAAAGAAAATTCAATAAATTTAAGCATCATCGTCTTCTTTTTGTAGTTCAACCTCGATGAATGTTTTCTACTTACAAGGAGTGAATTAATTGATAATACCGCAAAGTTGTTATGACTTCAATATGGACTGAGTATATCAGATTTGTATGCTTAACTTCTGTAATGATATTCTGAGACACCTATCCATATAAATACTCACCCTCACTCATAAATACACATAAGAAGGGAAAGAAAGGATAACTAAATAAAGAAAAGTTGATACAAAGAAGATACCCCCCCCCAAAAAAAAAAAAAAAAAACAAATTAAAGAAAAAGTAATGAAGATAAAAAACAAAATTGATGAAGAATGGAACATAAAACAAAAGACCATGAATATGTAAAAATAAAAAGAATTAATTTTTTCTAAAACCCTAATTAAATAAGTGTTTAATCACTGAAATAGGAACAAAATGGAATTCATTACAACTCCGTAATAAATATATAAAGAGAAATCAAACACCAATTATGAGATAGAGAAAAATCCACATCATAAGAAAGTTGCTTCAAAGCATTGGAAACACTGTAAAGCTGGTTTTTGTCAACAACGCTTTGGATGGACATTTGAGGTCTTGTTTTAATCTTTGCATTTCAAAAAAAGTGAATGGCTTGGTCTTTTCATAATAATATGTATATCTAAACAGAAATTTTCGGTTTGGGTAGCAATCAATCTTAGGCAGCATTATTCTGAACCTATTTTCATTTATACGGTACTATTGAGTGTTTGAAACAAAATGTGTCTCAAAGTAAAAATGGATAGTTCCAAAAGAATATTTTCCTACACATAAATCTCATCTAAATTTTATATTTCTATTACCACCCCCTCCCACTAAAAGAAAGAAAGAAAGAAAGAAAGAAATTGGACATTCTGGTGCTCTTCAGATAAATAATTTTAAAGTAAACAACAAAAAATCTTGCTCCATCTGTCAGTGAATCAACTTGTCAGTGAACCAACTTGTCAGATGTAAGTATTTGAGTGATGGATGGCGTCGATTGTAGAACTACCCTCTCGTGGCCAAGCGGAGTTGTAACAGTAGGGTTGTAGGTTCAAGACCCCATCGCTGCAAATTTTATATTCTCTATTGTCTTCTGGCACTTTTCTACTTACTTCATTTCTTGTTAAGTATTTCAAGAAAGCTGCCTTTCAAACAATATTTTTATTATGAAACTAACTCTGAATAGATACTTGAAAGAATAAACTACATTCATAAATTACAAATTTTACTTTCAGAACAGTTCTGAAATGAGACAAGAGGAGAAAGCAGTAGTATTTTCAAAAATTATTAAAACAATCATGAGGTGCCAAAAACATATTTTTCGTTCACTATAAATGCATGAAAACAATTTGTACAAATGATCTATTAAAAATAAACATCTTAATTAACAAAATAGCTTTTACAAATATAGCAGAGGTAACATTTGACTCAGCTCCGAATGTCGGTGAGTAGGATGTGAGGAAACTGAAAGAGGATGTTGAGGATGGTTCTATAACCTTACCAACAACAAAAAAATGGCTTATAATTTACAAAGTGGTAATAGGTTTTAAATCTCGTTTGACATAAAATCAAAATATAACAAACAAAAGGATTTAACCCTAAAACTATGTTATAATGGGTGGTGGATGGAAGCTTTAAATTTATCACCAGGGAATGGGAACTAAACACAAATGGTGAAACTAAGTACGAAGGCCAATCAATGATGTCTACATATAATTATTTTCTGAAAACATTCCCTTTCTTAAAAAATATTTGTCTGGTTTTGTTTTGTTGTCTCCTTTTTTTCTTTAAAAAAGAATTCTTATGGCGCTTAAAAATTTTAGACAATAATGGGTGATTCCTATTGGCATCACATGTTAATGGATTACTTATTTATATTCCTTCATGGAATGCCTAGGCAATGGAATTAACAAGATTCTTTCCAAGGTAAACCAAATATCTGTTTGTCATTATTTTCAAGATACCTATAAATATACGGTTACCAAAACCTGAATCTGGGGAGGAAAAAAACCGCCTGAGATTTGTTTGGTCGGCAAAAATTACAAACTTCCCTCCTCAAAGTCCCAGGTATGAGAGTTTTTGACAAGATGAGGGTCATTTTAATTGGTCGTTTTTTGAAGGCGGAGTATTCTGGCCAAAATTTTTCAATGTATAAGGCAGTGTTAATGGGCATGTTTATTTGTTTGGAATCCTTTTTTTTTTTTTTAATCTAATAATTTTACAAAGCCAAATTTATCACCAATTAGAATATTCTGCAAATCTTTAAAAAGAAAAAAGTCTGCATTTGAAAAAAAAATTAATAAGTCCACAACCTCAAGGTGTTTGCTATCTTCCATAAAAAACTTGAGGTAAATGTATCTTGAAAGGCAGCCTTTCTAATTCATCAATTAATACCATTTATAGCTTATTTTAAAAACAATAAAAAAATAAAACATCAATTTGACAAACACAGTTGTTGTTACCTGTTATAAGTAAAACCATTCATAGACAATACACATCACGCACATTTGTTTTCCTATATTTTATTGTGCTTTAGTTAAATGCCTGGTCAGTAGAAGTATCTGCACATGTTGGAATTCTCCGCTGTTTGACAGTCTACAGTTTGATTTAAGGTCAATGCTGATGCTTGATTCCATATCCTGGACTTAAATCTTAAATTTCATCATTGCTTTCTCAAATCATGTCTAAAACTACCTATAAAGAAAAGAAAATTTCTTGGGATAAAGAGTATTATCATTTGCTAATCTTCTACCTCAATAACAGCAATCCCAAAAGAGCCATAAAAATAGCGACCTGTCCACCATTTAAATTAAATGTCAATTTAAAAAAAAACAAAACATTTCATCATTTTTTCGGATAATTTGAAAATAATAATTATGCCAACAAAATAAAAATGACAAAAAAATAATATTTTAAAAATTATTGTGATGATAACAGGGAAGTAAATTAAAGTTTGAAATTTATAAAGCAACATAAAGAATGGCAAAGAGTAACAAACCATTATAAAAAAAAAAACAAAAAAAAAACAAAACAATAAAAAAAAATAACACGATTTCATTTTTGTACAAAAATATTATTGATGGGGAAAAAAATAACAAATAAAAGTTAAAAATTATTCGATAGTTAATTCTGAAATCCAAATAAAGGTGAAAATTGTGCAAACTTGTAATAATTGACACGTGGAAGTCTTTCTTAGTCCCTGGTATAAATCATAATAATTCACAATCTTGGCATCACTCATAAATCACAATCTAAAACAATGATGACCAAATAAATACAGCAAACTCTATATAAATTTCATTCCTTGCAACTATACGTAGTCCTCACACAAACACAACCATATCTCCTCAACAAATTCACAAGCTGTTACATAGATCACAAGCAATGCAACTCTCATCATAATGAAGTGAATGAAAGCACACACGGCAATCATCATATACATCCATTCAAAGAAATTATTGCATTGCAGAGAGACTTAAAACAAGAATATTGTAGTTGTAGTACTCATCTCAAATGAAAAAAGATAGACATCCATTATACTTCCGACTGAAATATGGGTTGCAAATTTCTGGTACAGTTTTTGATGCACTTCTGGTTAGATATATGTAACAAACTTTAATGAAGAATAAAAAAAAATAAAAGCAGAAACACAGTTGAACTAACAGGCAAGAGCTTGCAATCACTATGATAATGTGCTGAGTACATTTTCAAACTTTTGTTGTAATCCATTGAATCATTTTGGAACTTGCTTAACTCAAATGTTTGGGGAGGTTTGAAACTGAATTTAAACTATCACCACAGAAGTCTTTAAACCTGTTTGATAATCTGGCCAGCTTAACAATGCCTCCTCCTTTCAACAAATGGATCAAGTCAAGCAGATTCTTATTTATCGGTTGCTTCCTTTTCCATTAAAAAAACAAACATTTGGCCCATTACAATTTGACTTCGAACTGTTGAACTGATTTAGAGCCAAAGGGGTTGGGATTATTATTTTGGGCCCCGACAGACTTGGCAGCCCAAGCTACGTCAAAAGGATCCACACCTGGCCCTGAGGACATGGATGAGGATGGCGGAGTGGTGGTGGGCCATGGGTTGGAGCCCAATGAGGCTGCTCCATTATGTGTTTGATGTGCTGTTGTTGTTGTTATTGATTTATGGGGCTGTTGCTGTTGCTGCTGCCAATGGAGGTTGGACATGTCTCCTGTATCTATGGAATGGCTGCGTCCGCTGTGAGCAAAGTGTTGCTGCTGCTGGAACTGTTGTTGAGGAAGAGGTCGTAAAGATGGTAATTGTTGCTGTTGAGAGCCATTTGCAAAGGTGGTAGACATAGAAACGGAGGAAGAAACAACAGTGTTGGTCTTTTGTTGCAATGTTGTGCCGTCAAAAGGATTGGAGCCAGTTGCAGAAGTGGTGCTTTGTGCATGAGTTCCACCACCCCACATTTTGTGTGCCTGGTTGACAGAGGCGTTGTTGGCCCATGGATTGGTCACTGGCTGGTGGACAGTTGATGGTTGCAAAGCTGGGAATGAGAAAGAATTACAAATCAACGATCAGCTCAATTTTTTGTAATGTCTATGCATTAGTGGGTTGATTAAGTATAATCTTAATATCATCATGGATATCAAATATCTTCAGATGTTTAGTTAATGATCATAAACGCCCAGGAATAAATCTTCAAATATACAAATAATTGTCTAAGATTTTTATTTTTTTTTACTTTTAGAAGAGGGCAAGGAAAACTAAGTGGATTTTTCCTCTGTTTTTTATCTTTTTAAAATAATTTTAAGAAGGGGTCAGAATGAGAAGAGAAGGGATGGGTGGACATGATCGGTTGATCAGATATATCATGGATTAAAGCACAAGAGTAAATCATAAAAAATGGTATACAAGATGGCAAAAATGATCATACATTATTTCTAACAAACTCTTCCCTTCAAGCACCCCCCCCCCCCCCCCCCCCCCCCCAAACAAAAAAAAAAAAAAAAACAACACACACCCCTCTCTCTCTCACTCACTCACACAAACACACTTCTCTCTCACATACACTAATACTAGTGTTTTTCTTTTTAATCCCTGTTTCTTTTAGTTCTAAAAAAAGAATGGAAAAGTCAATCCTTGGTAATTTCTATAGAACTCACTTTGTGAGGCAGGTGAGGTATGCTGACGTAAAAGGGCTGGTTGGTGCTGTGGGTAGGAAGTAGGGAGGGAGGCCTGGTGTGGCAGACCTCGAGACTGGTGGTTTGAAGTGGCCCGGTCATCTGTAGTCAAAGCTGTCAACCCTTGTGTTAGCTGTTGGCACATCTTGGCTATCGAGTCTTCTTGCTCTTGGGACGCCTCTGGTATGGCCCCGCCTATAGCTGAAATATAGTATTTTAAAACCGAAATAAAACTTAGTGAACCTCTCTCTTCCATTGTTCACCTATTCGTGTGTCTGTCCAATTACCTACCCATCCATACTCTCTCTCTCTCACTCTCTCTTCCCTCCCTTCCTTTCTCCCCTCTCTCTCTCTACCTCCTCCCTCGCCTCTCTCCCTCTCTAACTAAATCTGATCTAACTTGTCTGTCTCTCTAACTTTCAATTTATCTGTCTTTCTGTCAATCATTGAGTGTTGGGAATTTTTAAAATATTATTAAAACAAACATTTATTTAAACATTTTATTTATATGTTAACAATAGTTTGGTTTGCTTTTTCTTTCAAATTATGCCAAACATAATTTTTACAGTGGGTTCATGCAGTTAATTCAAATGATTTGAAGAAGTGAAAATCCCTTTCTATCTGAAGCCTTAAAGCTATAGAGGCTGGAGTTTATCCTGATTTTAGTATCATAAATACTGTTTCTTACTAACCCTAGATTTAGGGTTAAATTATGAAATCTTTCAAGAAGTATACTTTTCGAAACTGAATCCATAATCAACCCATTCAATGATAGGTAGACAGGGGGTTTCAAAAGTAAAATATGAGCTGGACTAAAAAAAAAAAGCTAACCCTATTTATTTATGTGTCAGTCCTACGTTTTCCAAGCTGAACCACTTTAACTTTAACCTTTCCAAGCACAAAGGATGGTGATTTATTTCATTCAATTTAGAAAACTTTAAAGTAAAAAGAGATAAGGACTGACCCGTTATAAAATAATAATGATGATGATAATAATAATAATAATAATAATAATAATAATAATAATAATAATAATAATAATAATAATAATGATGATGATGATGATGATGATGATGATGATGATGATGATGATGATGATGATGATGATGATGATGATGATGACGATAATAATGGTAAATATCAAGAGCAATAACAATAAGAGAAAAGAGGAGGAGGGGGAGAAGAAGGAGGTGGAGAAGGAGAAGCAAACAAGGTTGGTTATGGTGCTCTAACTGTGAACAGGCTATTAAAAGAGAGAAAAAAACCCCAAAAAACTGAAACATTATTCTTAAAAATCTAATAATATCAACACCACCCCCTGTAAAAATGTTCCATAACACACCTCCATTTCCATTTTGTGTTGGAGATTCTAAGACAGCATTTTGTCTCTGCAACGTGGACGGCAACTCATTAAGACGTAAGGACAGGGTATGCTTGAAGGGGGATGAAGTCTCTTGCAGCTTCCCAAATCCTCGGAATGAGCCTTGTCTCTCTAAAAGATTGGCTGATGCATGAGGTCGCTGTACAGCAAAAGGATTGGTGGCAGATCGGACTGGGACTGGTTCTACCAGATAATATATAAAAAATCTTTTGTTAATATTTTGAGATGTAATTGTATAGCAAACAAAATCCTAGTACAAAACATTTAAAGTTGTTCGATCATATTACACTAGTGCACCTATTTGCCAAGCAAATCAAATGTATTTCTATATCATTTATTATATTTATTTATTACATTATCATTTGACAAGTTATGCATTAAAATTAACGAGTATCAGAATGTGAAAGACTTTATATATGTGGCTCAGCAGTACAGTCTTCGCATCCTACCCAAAAGGGACCAAGTTAGAATACCCGTTGCACTGTGTGGCCTTGACCCTCGGTCTAGCTCAGTTTGTGGTGCTGAATTGCGGCTGATGCCTGGGTTATTCCAGTCTTCCCTTGGAATAGATCCTAAAGACAAATTTCCCCTATAGGATGAACAGGGTTCCAACAGCAATTCCATTTTGAAATTCAAGGAGTTATCAAGGTAATTTTTTTTATTGATACTATTCACCATGAATGAAGGGAATTTATTTTTGATTTAGTCTCAGGTTTAAAACGTTGATAGTTTGGAGGTAATCTTTATTTAATTTCATGTAAAGGTTTCCCTGTGAAAATGAAATTTCAAAAAGCAATATTTTGCCATTTTGAATTGGGGTGGTTACTAGTGCCGCGCTGAGGACCGGACCGAGGACCGGTCCCACGGTCTTTTAGCTGTGAACCGTGGTCCAGTCCCAAAGAGGAAGACCGCCGGCGGTCCTCACTTCTTATCACCTTTCAACGGTCTCGCGCCATACTACTTCCCCAGCGATTCGTTGCCTCGGTCCTTTGCCTATCTTCCACCAATCACCACCCATCCCACTTAATTAATCGCACCCACCCCCCTTTGCCATACACTAAACGACACAGACGACCATAGAGGCAGACGACCACCTCCCTCCACTCCGCAAACCGCCCTTTCGTGTGTGAGATGGGGGGAACAGGAGGCGCACGCCTTGGACGATTCCATTATACGGGGTAAATTTCAAAATTTACTACACCATAATGATCGCAATGACAATGATCTATGATGAAGGCATGACCCCTCTTCTCTAATGGGTTATTGTTTGAAATGTATGTGACTACTAAAGATGTGTGTGTGTGTGTGTGTGTGTGTGTGTGTGTGTGTCAAACCTAGCGAGTTGCAAGTCTGATTTTTTGTTTTCTTTTGTCCATCTCTTGTCGCCACTCCTTTCTATCGCATTGTTGTCATTTAAAATAATACAATAATATTAAAATTTCGTTTGGTGTTTTAACTAATCAAGTAATATGAGTTTCATTAGTTTCTTCCGTCCAAAAAAAACCAGTTATAACGTCTGTATTTTTAAAAGGTCCAATAGAATATTTGGGGACCCCGATAGCTCAGTTGATAGAGCACTCTCTTTATACGCAAAGGGCCAGAGATCGATCCCGGGTGCAGTCGATTTTTTTCTGAATCCCTGTCTACTCAGCAATGAATGGGTAGCTGAGTTTGTTAGATCTGGCGAAAAGTCACCATCGACCCCTCTTATCACCTCATCCACCCCCTCTTATTATAACTTCACGTCTCTCTCTTACTCTTCAATGCTCGCTGCCCTCTAATGTGTGTGTGTGGGGGGGGGGGGGGGAGGGGGGGTAGGAGTTGCGTGTGTGTATCAACGCCACGAACAACTCGATCAACGCCTTGGGCGATGCCATTATCTCCGTTAATGGGGACAAATTTCAAATTTTATTAAATTATCGAAGTAACAATGAAGTACGGTGAGCAAATAAAGAAGGCATCACCCCTCTTCTCTAATTAGGTTACAATTTGAAATGAGTGTGACTACTCCGTGTGTTTTACTCCTGTAGGCCACGGTTTTCATCGTGTAGCGGTCTTTAACGGTTCAAGAATGAACGGACCGGTCTAGAGACCGGTCCTAGAGACCGGTCCTTGCGGTCTTCATTTCCCAAGGACCGTAGGACCGTGGTCCTTAAGCTTGCCAAGGACCGCTCCGCACTAGTGGTTACCCTTTTAATCAAATAACCAGCATACCTGCTACTATAGCACTTTGAGGATCTGCCAATTTTTCTGTTAGGGTCGTCTGTCTGAAAGAACCGGTGCGTTCAAAACTGGTACGAGATGAATTGAAGGTGACAGTGACTCCTGTCTCCTTGTCTCTTTTTTGTTTCTTCTCCAAGCAAATAGCAAAGGCACATCCTACTGCGTGGCTCAGTCTCTCGCCCTATTTATAAAAATAAATATAAAAGAAGATAAAAATTAGCACTACTGTTTTTGGTTATGGATAAATATCATTGATCAAAGGTATGCTTGAAATAAAGATTTTTGGAGGGTGCCTTTTTATTGTCATCTTCTCTCATTGAATTCTAAGTAGGAATTGAAAACCAAAATATCACAGGAAAATTGGAACAGAGCATGGACAGACAGAATCTGGAACTGATATTTTCCATTTAAAAAATGTTTGAAAACCCTTTGACGGCTTGGTTGGATTTTATTTTAATCTTATCTTACCATTTTTACCAAGAGAGCAGTAAACTTTGGCAACTTAGGTGACACCGTGGTTATGGGTACTGACCTCTTGGTAAAAGGTGTTAGCTCTTTATAATAAAAAAAAAATACTAAAAGATGAGGGACAAAAACAAAAAGAAAGAAAAAGTGAGTTCAGTTTATCACATTTACCTACCCAGATTATATATAACATATCTATTTTAGCTCTGACAAACATTCAGAAAAGGAAGGCTTTTATCGGTTTTCAGGAATGATAAGGACATAAATGTTTCCATTTTTCGATCCCCTTTCTTCTCTCCCCCCCCCCCCCCCCCCCCCCCCCCCACACACACACAGTGTACATTTCTTTTAATGATTATGAAGTTCACTTTGCACCACTTTTATTGTTCTCTTAGTAAAACGGTAGGATCTGATTCAAATAAAATCAAACACTAGGTGCTTCTAATTACCATTAATTTGTTCCCAGTATTTTATCTTTTTTAAATTTTGGGGGAGGGGCGGGGGGCAGCATTTTTACTTGTTAGACCTTATCTAAAATATCAAAGGTCTTCACAATTTCAAAATTAAAAGAGAAAAATAAATGAATGGACAATAAAAGGTAAATACAAACAAGTGCTTAGCTTCCTAGTATATGAGTATGAGCATGCAATAAATGGACTGTGCAGTAATAAAAGAACATCAAATGCATAAATCTTGTCATTTTGCTACATTCTACAATTAAGAGGGTAGGATGGAAGGGAGGAAGGTGTTTGAGTGTGTTGTTTGTGTGTGTGTTGTGTGTGTGTGTGTGTTTTGTGGGCGGGGGGGGGGGGGGGGGGGGGGATTCATATTTAAGTTTAAGATTTGAATCGGGGTCTATATCACATTGATGCGATGCGTTTAGGTAAAACACTCACAACATCCGCCAGTCGGATATAACGTACCAACACGCAAAACTATGAATATTCTTGAATGTTTATAGTCTGATTGATATAATTTAGTGAGAACTTATCATGAAAATGACTGTCTAAAAACAATAACGAAGAGTTGAGGGACGTCAATTTCGTTTCAGCTATATACACACCTAAGCTCGAGTGATACTATGACGTGATTTGTCCAACAAAATCAAAAAAATAAATAAATTTAAAAAAAAGACAAAAACACTTTAAATGAGATCTTGGAATGTGAAAGAAAAGCATTTATCCAAATGAATCTCATTTTGATTCAATCGTTAATCGAATTTTTTTTTAAATTTTGATTGTGAGAGGGAAATCAACTCAATTATTTATACGTCATCTACGGTGGCTAACGTTACATAATCTACCAGGGAGACACCATGCACGATTTATAGCATATCACTAATTTGTGTTACTGTTACACTTGGTGATACACACATAAAGTCGAACACCAAGACAAAACAATAGACGGAAAAAAATGGAGTTTGAAGTTAAAATATGAAAGATAATTGATAAGTTTTAGAATCTTTGACCCTTGTAGACACACACACACACACACACACACACACACACACATACACTTAATTTTCACATTATGACGCGTCCACAAACATACAATAATAAGTTAAGTTTAAAACGCACTTGTTTTGTCTTTCAACGTGACATACGGAAAATAGAAAACACGTTTTTTAAAAAAGGAAATAAATAAATGAATAGACAAATAAAATAATAAATAAATTCGCGAAGACCCAAGTTAGTTGTTGCCAAGATGAGGGTCATTTAAATCGATCGATATTTGAAGGACAAGTTTTCTGGCCAAATTTTTAAATACACGGTTTTCCAGGGTACGGCAGTTAGCTGGTTAAAGAGGTCAGGGGTCATCTCAGCCTACATGTAACTTAAAAAAAAAAAAATCAGAACAAAATGAAGACAAAGTGTTTTGTAATTATCCGACAGAAGAGAAGGTCAAAAGGCCCGGTCAGTAAAAGGTCTCTCAGAGAGAGAGAGAGAGAGAGAGAGAGAGAGAGAGAGAGAGAGAGAGAGAGAGAGAGAGAGAGAGAGAGAGAGAGAGAGAGAGAGAGAGAGAGAGAGAGAGAGAGAGAGAGAGAGAAAATAAGTAGGAGTGAAATATCTGTTCAATCTTAGTTATCGTTTAACATTATAACAAGTGTAACTAAATGACAAATTGCCATATTTATGGACAATAAAGATCTATTATTATTATTATTATTATTATTATTATTATTATTATTATTATTATTATTATTATTCAATAGCAATCTAAATTCGATCGCAATGAAAGATTTGATAAAGTTTCCTGTTTAAAACCAGAATGTCAAGTCACTCTGCGGGCGATGGGAAGCGGGCAAGTAATCGATTAAGCCCGTAAGCATTACTCTAATGCCATCATAAAGAGACGAGGATAGAACTTCCCCTCGCCACAACAGTTCTTATCGTTTTTTATTTTACTTTCCTGTTGTTTCTTTTGTTGTTGCTGTTTTTTTCGTTGATATTTTGCTTGTTTGTTTTTTTTTCTGTTGTTTTTTTGTTGTTGTTTTGGTCTGTTTATTTTGTTTCATTTATTTTTTAAAAGAGACAAATAACATTGATACGACTCGGACTCAATTGAAGTCTTGTGTCGGTCGCGTCAACTTAAGCGCTCTCCTCTTGTGAAATGGTTACATAATATACATATTGTAGTAGAAATTATGGTTAGAAAGAAATCCAACCTCGTCGTTACAGGATAAATACGAACAGACACATCTCTATACTAAATAAAAGCCTTTTGTAAACTTCCATATTGAATATTAATAATAATCAAGATTTTTTTCTTTCTAAAGTCTACAGATAAAAAGCATGCATGACTGGAATGTGGTAAGCAACAATAGAAAAAGGACACTGAACTATGTTCTAATATTACCCGCATACAGAAGAGACACAAGTCAACTTATGTAGGGGAGTTGTTGGGTAGCCTGCAAATCAATCCACGTGTCATTGTTCACACGTTGATGGAAATAATGGGGTCATTTCTGTGGCAGTCGAGGAGTCAGCTGGGAGAATAGAATCGCCGTCCTTCAAAACAAAATCTGGCTTTATTCCAAAACGTTAGAAAACCTGACTAAAAGCATACAATGAACTCCGCTCTTACAATACTTACCGGTAACTAACTTTAATCAGCCTCAAACCACCTTCTCCTTTATTCTGTCTTTGACTCCTGTTATATATACGTCTCGCGCTTTTTGTCTAATTATCGTGCATCCTGAGTGTTATTATAATATTGTTCAAAACACACACGCGGATTATTATGGGACCAGGACTTAGACGTATCAGTAAATTATTGGTTCTAAAAATAAAAATATTTATGAGTTTTTAATTTTTTAAAAAGCAAAACAAACAAAAACAAAAACAAACCAATAATCGTAAATTGTCAACGTTGCACATAACAGGTTATCAAAGATATCTCAACCCCTTCCCTTCCCAATCTTTGTGCAGTCGAGTAACAGTCAGCCTCTTCATTCACTTGATCTTTAACCACTTTGATAAGTTTTGACATTCTTTGTACTACATATGTTTCTTAATTTGACAAGAAGACATTTCAGAATGAATCCTTGATGTTAATGAAATCGGCCATGGATCTAGATAGGTACAAAGAGATAACCGCAGTGTCCTACTTTTCACCACGGCAATAAATAATCCCGTCCTCTGACAAAACATTTTCTTTCATTTTGACCAGAAAAACATTGGTTTCAAATATCCATCGACTACAACTTGTTTTTTTTTTTTTTTATCGAGCCAGACTGAATGGTGATACACACCATAATGAAAATTGTATAAAAATTCGTTTACTATGTCATGCCCTGGTGATTACAGGGTCCGTTTATGATTAGTGATAACATCATGTTCGTTCGATTGATAACATGATCATCAGTGGCAATGCTGAAGTGCAAGAATGAAATGAAATGTCTTGCGTTATTATTTCACATTGTCATTATCAACTGGTCACTTTCAAAACCAGGGATGCCCTTTGCTAAATTCTAAAAAGCCCGAATGCTTTTCTCGTGAAGACCACATTATTATATAAGATTATGAACATATTTCGTGCGAAGCTTCTCTTCATCATCATTGGTATCACCCTTAAATCATAAAAAAAAGGATATATATCAATCTTAGCTTCCCCTTAACTGCTGCCTTTAACCAACCAATACTTTCATTTTTTTAAAAAATCAACTCACCAATACCTACCAAGGTCAACCGGAAGACTTCAGAAAGCCGGATTTTCCGGCTTTAGTCGGAAAAAGGTCATCCCTGCAAAATGTAATCTGTGGCTGCTTAATATATAATATATGCCAGCGGCGGCGTGGCACAACAGTATGGCCTTTTAATTTTTCCTCAAAAGGAACCGAGTCCGACTCTCCGCCTCGCTGAGTGGCTTTGAGCAAGTCATATCACAACAGTCACCTACACGCAACGTCACAAGACAGGCTCTGACATGGTATCCCCCAAAGAAAAAAAAAGACAATGGAGGCCAAGAAATAGTTGGCGAAGAAGCACGGTGGAAGAAGCAAGGAGAAGTAGTTACACGTAGAAGCAGGTGGAGAAGACGGCCCAAGGAAGAGTCAAATGACGAGGCATCAGTTATGGCCTTAGCTCCGACTGGGGTTAAGGGCTTATGTCATATCATATCACAATGGCAAACATTACGGCGCTGCACTGCGTCTGACGCCTGGATTATTCCACTCTTCCCTTGACTCTAACGACAATTTTCCTCTTGGGGATGAATACAGCGAATACTTATTCATTCATTCATTCATTCATTCATTCAATCCATTATTCATTCATTCATGATATTATATTATATTATATTATATTATATTATATTATATTATTTATATTATATTATATTATATTATATTATATTAAATTATATTATATTATAGTATATTATATATTATTTATCATTTATTATTTATTTATTTATTCATTTACTTATCCATACCACTCATAAAAGAAATAATAATGTATTGAAAAAGCGAGTCCTTCAGAAGCCTACCGGCATTTATTCTGATTGTAAGAATTTTAGTGTAGAGGTACTATAGGGTTTGTCTCAAAGACACAATCTCTGGAACTGGAAAAACAAATGAGTAGAGAATTAGTTTTCTCAGCCTGGGTCAGATTATTTTCAGTGACATTTCTTAAAGAGAATGTTTTTTTTGTTTTTTTCGTAAACACATTGTTTAAGAATTGAATAAAAAGTCTCGTGTGGCTCTCTTAACCATTGATGAGATTGTTTCTTATATATTGAATATTGCCTTGTCAACACCTTCATCGATGTTGATCGCCTAAAGCCGATGCCATTCTTCAGTGTCAGAGAAAGGGAGCGAGTCACAGGTGGTACGACACACATGGGAATAGTGATACGTCCTAACTACTACTAAGCTTTTGCACGATACATTACTGTTACGGGTATTGGTAATAGGGAAAGAGATAATGTTATATATAAGCCTCTATACTCTATACGAATCCTTGATTTGGCAATGAATTATTATTGTTGTTCACTTAAAATTGATATTTATATTGTAAAGGGCCCAGAGCTTGTGTTTTACACGAGAATGAGCGCTATATAAATGTGTATTTATTATTATTATTATTATTATTATTATTATTATTATTATTATTATTATTATTATTATTATTATTATTATTATTATTATTATAATATAGTTTTATTATGGTACTCGTCTATCTGTATTTTCATCGCCTTATAAGGCTGGCGCGGGAGGGGGGGGGGGGAGAGAGAGAGAGAGAGAGAGAGAGAGAGAGAGAGAGAGAGAGAGAGAGAGAGAGAGAGAGAGAGAGAGAAAGAGAAAGAGAGAATCCAAATTTGATCATATTTTGTTTTTATAAACAAGTTCACGAATAAATTACTGGGCAGCGTGGCTCAGTGGTACGGTCTTTGCTTCGTACCCGGAAGGTACCGAGTTCGATCACCCGCCGCTGCGCAGTGTGGCCTTGAGCAAGTCAAATCTCATAGCTCAGTTTGTGGAGGCTTATGTACTTGAATGTCTGGAAAGATTATATATTAGGTAACTTATTATTTCCTTTTTTCCTTTTTTTTTTTTTTAATTTCTGCAACAGTAAGCTCAGTGGAAACAAATTACAATTGGTTAACGTTAAGAGGGTTTGGGTTGAAGTTGAAGTGTTCATAATTTGCCAGTTTCAGAATTCACAATTCCGGTATCAATCTGTAGGCATGCCGCTATGTTAGAGGACATAATACATAAATGTTAGAAACCAAAAGAAAAAAGCACATGCGTTGTGAGTAATGGATTATTGTACATAAATTATGTCTGATAATAAGAAGGGTTGTGTGTTTTTTTTTTGTTTTTTTTTTTAATGAAGACACGAACGGACTGATGCAAGAAAACATAGACACTAGAGACACATAGAGTAACACAGAAACATTTCCTTTGGTAATGTACACACCACACCGAACATTACAACACAGCAAACACACAGACATCATAAAGAAAAAAACAAACAAACAAACAAACAAAAACTATCTATAAGTGATCGGGAAAGTACGATTGTCTTTTTAAAAACATCTAAATTTGTAATATTATCATTGCTTTTAAAAAAAAAAGAATTGCATCGCATCTTATCAAGATTTGGTAATAATATTGTCGTACATTTTAAAAAATTAAAAAAATCAAACAAACAAACAGACAAACCAACAAAAAAGTCACACTTAATAATTGAAAGGTGTTGGTTGGTAAACGATTGCGAATGTACATAATACCTTAAAAACTAAAATGCATAATATCATGATGTGTTCCTAGTGAGAGTATTACAGCGGAACTCATTGTCAACGGCTTTGGATCAAATAATATTATGCTTTCAATCATCCAAACTAACAAGATATGTAGCAGCATCCTTGCAAATGCCCCATCCCCTCTCAAAATAAAGAAATGAATGAATGAACGAATAATGAAATAAATGAATGAATAAATAAATAAATAAATAAATAAAGGAATGAATGAATAAATGAATGGATAAATAAATAAATAAATAAATAAAAGATTTGGCACAAGGATTTATACTACTGATACTGACAAAATACATCTTGTGTTTTGTTAAGAGTATGGTAGTATATTATGTAATAAAATTGATCTCCACCATGCCGCTGCCCCAACCCACCCCCACCCGAGTTCCACTGTAACGAGGAAGATGTGAGAGTGTCAATGTTGGTGTGGCACTACGTCGCACACTGACAAAACGCTCTTGTCACATTTTGGCTAGAATTAAAATAAAAAAAATAATAATAAAATCTTCACTTCATTCGATCAATTTAAACGACCAGTGTTTTTTTTTTAAATATTAAAACCGCGACTGCTTTACAGAAGTCGCGGGTTTAAGAAATTTTCACGAGTTATTGGTTATTTCATTCGATCCGTTCGCAGAGTTAAAATTTTCTTGCCAAAATGTGAAGTAAAATACAAATAATAATAATGATAAAAATAATAATTAAAAAAAATAATAATAAATAAAAAAAATATAAAAAAAATTAATAATAATAATAATAATAATAATAATAATAATAATAATAATAATAATAATAATAATAATAATAATAATAATAATAATAATAACATAATAATAATATAATAATAATAATAATAATAATAATAATAATAATAATAATAATAATAATAATAATAATAATAATAATAATAATATTAATAATAATAATAATAATAATAAAAAGGTATTTTGTCATTGTTACGACATGGTTATCAAGAGGAGAGAAAGCATTCGAGACAAACGTGACTAAGATAATTAATGGATATGATGTGAGGAGCATAATGGAGGGGAAAATATGATGATGATGATGATGATGATGATGATGATAATAATGATAATAATATTATAAATAATCATAATAACCATGCTAGAGTCCGACATCTGGAGGCCGCAGCGTGATAGGATGGATATAAATGGAAACGAATAGTGTATAGGACATAGGTGGCGTTGTTTTGGTAGATTAGCCACTTAACTGTCATACTCTGGACAGATAAAAATTCAAAAATTTGGACAGAAAACTCGTCCATCAAATATCGATCGATTTAAATGACCCTCGTCTTGGCAAAACCTCTCAAACCTGGGAATTTAATGAAGCCCCGGGTTTGAGCTTTTTGCCACGATGAGGGTCATTTAAATCGATCGATATTTGAAAGACGAGTTTTCTGACCAAATTTTTAAATACGTGTCTTTCCATAGTAGGGCAGATAACTGGTTAAAGGTAGTGTTCATTAGTAATTTAATTGTATGTATTGTGTGAAAAGTATAATATATAATACCTGCCCATTACCTTTAATACTCATAGATTAACACATCTTCATTATGATAAGTTTGTATGGTTTAATTAAACCTACTAATCAGAAAAGAGAGATCTTCAGAATCTAAAGCAAGGAATTATGTCTATCTAGACTTAGACAAAGCTCAAAGTAATCTCTGAACAATAGTTTAATACACATAGATTAACACACCTTCGTTATGATACGTTTGTTATGGTTTAATTTAACTAAAAAGAAAGATCTTCAGACTCTAAAGCAAGGCGGAATTATGCCTATCTAACTTAGACAAAGCACATAATTATAATCTATGAACGATAGATAATTTAAAACATTAATCAATCAATTCACACCTGTCTTATTCCCATTCTGCATGGCGTTCCGTTGTCCTCCACTTACTTGATTGCTGGTTATCATCCTTGTCAGTCCATACTTTGAGGCGAGCTAAATATACATTTTGACCGACGTGTACTTATTTGCAGGTCTGATAACCTAAATTGTTATGGGATCGTTGTTGTAATGGAAATTCTCTTAGAGATCAACGCTTAATAATCTCCACGAAAACAAAGTTAAATCCAGCCCACAACTGCGTTATTAGGTTTTCAGACCTGGACCATTCGAAGTGTAAACTGTTTTGTCCTTGGACCTAGCACTGTCACCGTCCAGGTGATCTTTGTTATGAGGAAGCAGAGAACTAAGAAAAAACGCACAGATTACAGACACTCTATTAAAAAAAAATTAAAAAAAACAAAACAACAACAAACAAACAAAAAAAAAAAACCCTCACATAATTAAAAGTTCAAATCTTCAGAATGTGTGGAGGAATCTCTAACACTTATTTTAAGAGAGGGATCTTTGATATATTTTTATTATTACTATTATTATTATTATTATATTATATTATTATTATTATTATATTATATTATTATTATTATTATTATTATTATTATTATATTACTATTATTATTATTATTATTATTATTATTACTATTATTATATATTATTATTATTATTATATTATTATTATTATTATTATTATTATTATTATTATTATTATTATTATTATTATTATTATTATTATTATTATTATATTATTATATTATTATTATATTATTATTATTATATTATTATTATTATTATTATTATTATTATTATTATTATTATTATTATTATTCATTATTATTATTATTATTATTATTATTATTATTATTATTATTATTATTATTATTATTATTATTATTTATTATTATTATTATTATCAGGAGAACAATTTTCTTATAAATAAGAAGCTGAGAGAAAGGAAGGGAGTGGGGGAATTAAATATTAAAACAGTAATCTAATTATTGATCGCCACAGTAAACTAAATGTAGAGATACAACGACTAATTCAAGCTAGAGTCTTCGGTGACATTTGAAGAAGGCGTGAAATTACCACCAAGCCAAAGGCGAACGATTAGTAATTCCAGCAAAACAATCTCATAGGTGTAAATTTTATCTTAGTAGCTCTGTGGTGATAGACAAAGGGAAACAGCAGCAGCTACGGCAGTAAGAATAAAACCAAGAATTGGAACAAGTTACGATGATGGCGACGACAGTGACGACGACAACGACGATGATTTGGACGATGACGAGGACGACAAACAATGACCAGTAACCGGTGAGTTTTTTAAGAGGCGATATAAATGGTGATGACAACGATAATGATGGTGATGGTAGTAATATAAAAAGGTTATACTGACACTTACGGACTCTTTGACGGCCAGGAAGCCGTGGCACATCCATCGCCTGGTGGTCCCGTCACGACAGATGTAGGCAAAGCCCTTGTCGTGGTTACGGTCTGGGGCACAAAAGGATACTTTCTCTATGGTTTGGTCAACAATCATACTCTGGAAGACAAAGAAACAATAATAAAGTTCAAATTAATGGAACAGTGACTCAAAGCAGATAATTGTGAGAATGCAGTTTTAAAACATCATTTTACATATGCACTGAGAATGCTCGGAACAGCGAAATTTGTTTTTATGTCTTGAAAATAACTTATTGAAGATTCGACTATAAAGACGTCGAGCCTCATAATATTTTTTTTTTCTAATTTCAAACTTTCTTTATCATCATCATCGTCGTCGTCGTCATCGCCATCATCAAGAACAACAATAACCGCAATAACAACAAAACCAATACTAATAACAAACGTGAGGAAGAAAAACAACAGCCTCTAAGATTTCTTTTCTATTCCTCCATTTTATAACATGACAAATTACACTGTGGGGGAGTGGAGAGAGCATTTTAACAGCTAAGTAGATTAATCAAAGTTAAGACCTCCCACGGGCACAGGACAAGGAGCTTTATTTATACGTAAGTCACTTCAAGTTCTTGTAAAAAACAACAACCCAATATACACAGGAATCCTAAACTAATGGACCAGAACATATTTTTTTTCAACAAGAGGTTTTAGGTGGCGTGCCTGATGATGATGATGATGATGATGATGATGATGATGATGATGACGACGACGATAATGATGATGATGATGATGATGATGATGGTGATGATGATAATAATAATGACGATGGTGACCACAACTACAACAACAAATGCAGCAGGAGCAGTAGCAGCAGCAGTATTTTAGTAGTAGTAGTAGTAGTAGTAGTAGTAGTAGTAGTAGTAGTAGTAGTAGTAGTAGTAGTAGTAGTAGTAATAGT
>NC_088360.1:91257004-91267004 GCF_034508935.2 Berghia stephanieae | reverse complement strand
TCTCTCGTTTTATTGCAGTATACTAGATTGATTGACTAGAATAACCGAGTCCCCTCGCATTGCTTTCAAAATAATCAATTATTCAACATTCCGAGTTGTTATCATAGCCAAAAAGAAGATGAAAACGGAACATCATATTTTGAAAACATCCTCAGACAGTTATATTGAAAAATGCGAGGAATAATAATAGTAACACTACTACCCCCAGCACTACCACCAACACCAACAACTACAACGACGACGATAATAATAATAATAATAATAATAATAATAATAATAATAATAATAATAATAATAATAATAATAATAATAATAATAATAATAATAATAATAATAATAATAATATAGTGGATGCAAGATCTCGTGAATCAGGATAGTGTTTTTTGTTGTTGTTTGTTTGCATTTTTAATAATTTTTTTTCCCCAGAGCCAAAATCACAAAAACCTTCCATTTTAATGTACAAGAAGTCCATAATATTATAGTCTGAATCATGGCGTACTAAAAGAGTATTATAGTAGGGCTATGGTCTGAATACATAGCAATAACAAATAATCGTGTGGCTGAGAGGCTCAGCGATTACGTGTGTCTCGTCTTATCACAAAAGTCAAGCAATGCTATGCGTGATCAGTGATCGGATGGGTGACAGTGATAGGGGAATATTCTGGTCCTTGGTTGAGGCACTATTCACACATTACCTCACTCGACTAGTGTGAATGAGTAGTTGGCTACAGGCAGTGACGGATATTGTAAGAGTGTTAGTATAAAAAGGACGCCTTACAGGCGACTGGTACTGAATAAAAAGGAAAATAAAGGATCCATATAATTTTAAAATGAATCAAGACGTGACCTCTTCTTAAGCGAGGGAAAAAGCCATCAGCCAAGATACAGCATAAATGATATTTGTTTTTACGTTTAAAGACCTGCATGTACCCAGACTTTGTGGACACTATGTCGTTCAATCACATATAAATGCTACTTTTAAAAAGTGTCATAAGCAACGCTTAAAGACTATCAATTATGGATATATCACGATATCATAAAGGGGAAAAAAATATAGGAAAGGGGATATAAAAGCATTTGCCAGGATCAATTTATTTCAAACCCTTATAAAACTAACTAACAAAAACAAAACAGAACAAATTTTTAAAAAAAAACAAACAAACAAACGAGAAAGAAAGAAAGAAAAGAAAAGAAAAGAAAAGAAAAGAAAGAAGAAGAAAAGAAATGAAAAAAAAAAACAAACAAAAAAACCCGAGAAAATATCGGGGGAAATCGGGGAAAACAAGGAGTTGGCAGTTCTGGCTTTATAATATCTGTGCACAGAGGGCCATTATAAACTACACGTGACCTATTATAATCTAGTCAATACTCAATTCCGACTCTTTTCATCGTATGAATAAGTATTAATTATCATCATCATGACAGTGCGTGGAAAGCTCAGAGGAGGCCGAAGGGGTGAGTAAGCTTGGAAGAGGCCAACGAGCTGAGTCAATGAGTAAGGTTAGAAAAGGCCATGGGAGGAAGCTAGGAACGAACAAGGAAAATTGAGGGTAAGGTTAGGTAGGTATTGGTGGTGAGTAACATTATGGAGAAAACAGAACACAATAGAAGAAGACAATATAGCATTATCATGGTTTAGTTATTATTATAATAGCCAAGCCTCAGTCAGAGCAAAAGGCCATAGGTAGTACTTTGTGTGAAGGTACAATTAGGAGACTGCTCAAGGCTATATTTTGAATGTGATGTAAAATACAGGGAGTATATTATTGTGGGGAGGAGGAATGAGAGGTAATTTTTTTTAGAAATTGAGATTTTATACAGCGCAATATCCACTAAATGTGCGCAAAGCGCTTTACAAGGGTTCTCTGACCAACAGCAATATGTAACATGTAGAACGAGACATGACGCCAGTTAGGCGATATTACACTTTTTTTTTTCGACAGAGACATCGCCGTTAACGGCCAGGTACTCATTTTATACCTGAGTCCGGTGAGAGAATGTCTGTAAAGAGCCTTTGCCAAGGACTCATCTATGCGCGAGGCTCGAACTCAGGACCTTCCGATCTGAAAGCGAGTGTCATACCACTAGATCATATAGCCGCACAATCCCCCAATTAAAAAATTGTATTATCTGTAGCCCCCCCCCCCCCCCCTTAAATTTATTTATCATTAGTATGTACACGCAGTCAATTGTTATTGGATACGAAATGTGGTGGTGGTGGTGGTAGTAGTAGTAGTAGTAGTAGTAGTAGTAGTAGTAGTAGTAGTAGTAGTAGTAGTAGTAGTAGTAGTAGTAGTAGTAGTAGTAGTAGTAGTAGTGGAGGAGGAGGAAGAGGAGGAGGAGGAGGAGGAGGAGGAGGAGGAGGAGGAGGAGGAGGAGGAGGAGAAGAAGAAGAAGAAGAAGAAGAAGAAGAAGAAGAAGAAGAAGAAGAAGAAGAAGAAGAAGAAGAAGAAGAAGAAGAAGAAGAAGAAGACTGGACTCTAGAGTATGGTGATTTGTGATGCCCCTGTCAATACGGTAATCATCGCATTGTGATTTTCTTCAATTGTCATGGCTGACGATGAGCGCAGATTCAGGTCTATACATTTTTGTTTTGTTTTAAATTTACGATCAAGGTAAGAAGGCCCTGTACACACACTACTCGGGGATGAATGAAAATCAACCCGGTTACAAATCAAATGGTTTAGAGTTAATACATAATTAAGGGTGCCAATATAAAACCCTGGTTCGATCGTAATGGAGCATGTGGGAAACACACACAGTGTGAACAAGTATAGTTTTGTTTAGTTTTGTTTTTTAATTGAAATTCAATACGAACTTGACCCAGGGGTTTAAACTGCCTGAAGTAATTAGTGTGGATACAATCAATAAATGCTTTAAGAGAAAACAAAAACATAACAAACCCCACCAAATACATGATGGTTAGAGCCTTTCATTCTTATGTACCACATTTTCAGTGTAAATGAGAACTCCGGGTCTGTTTTAAAAACAAAAGGGAAAATTATAGCCAGGTAGCTATGGTTTCATTCGTGCCAAATAATACCAGCGGGAATCAGGAAATATTGATGGTAATAATATTGCCGTACGTTAAATAAAACACTTTTTTGTTCCATTCTGGCCACAACTTTTCAAAAATCGATAATCAAAATGACCCCGAACTTGCCAAGAATTGTCAAAGACTCGCGTGTGAAAATTTTTAACAAGCCAGGATAATTTTCATCGGTCGATGTTTAAAGGAAAGTTTTCTGGACAAAATGAGATAACCGTTTTGTCAAAACACACACACACAGAGAGAGAGAGAGAGAGAGAGAGAGAGAGAGAGAGAGAGAGAGAGAGAGAGAGAGAGAGAGAGAGAGAGAGATAGCAATGTGCTTCATCTCGTATTTCCCACTATCTAGCAAAGTTTCACACACTACCTGGCTGAAATCAATAATATATTTATTGTCTGGGATAGATTTTTATAATTTCTTTTTGCTATGATATTTTAGAAACTAAGATGGCTTTAAAAGTCTTGATAAAAAGTGGACTTTTAGAACTCTTGGAGCCGGCCCATCCCAGTTTGTATAACGCTGGGCAGACAAAAACAGATTGCTTTCTACCCTTTTCGACAACCTATCGAAAAGCATTTTCGTTAGAAATAACAAGTCCGGTTAAACCAATCAATCAATGCTGTTTTAGTCACACGGGTCAGGAAAAGAACTTCGGACTCGCCGTCTGGAAAACACGTTTTTAATAATTTAACTAACAAACCCCCGTCCACCACCAACACTTGTAACTGTACCGACCACAAACAGTTTCACAAACGACAACAATAACATTGTTATTGGTCTTCTCAATGCACAGTCCTGCCGTAACAAAACCGAAGAATTAAACGATTTATTAACGGAGAAGAACTTCGACATACTATTTTTAGTAGAGACATGGCTCTCACAGTCTGGAGACGATCCAGTTGAAAAAGCTATGACACCCCCTGGGTACCAATTTAGATCGTATCCAAGGAAAGATCAGCGAGGGGGTGGTATTGGCGTATTTTATAAAACAAAATTATCAAAACATGTGGAAATCCTCGAAATGCGCTGCAAAACAATGGAGGCCATTGATCTTAGATTATCCCTCCAGAATACAAGATACAACTTCAACTGCATCTACCGACCGCCAGCAAACAAGAAAAACAAAATAAAATTACCTGATGTTAGGAAGGAAATCAACGAGATGCTAACTTTGCAACACACGCGTCCTGGCCATTCAATTATACTCGGCGACTTTAATTTTCACTTCGACAACGTCACAGACACCGCTAAATTGCACGAGTCACTATCGGAGAACAACATGTGCCAGATCGTAACAACGCCAACCCACTCTGCTGGTCATATTTTAGATTGGGTAATTGTAGAAAATTCAGAGTTCCAAAAAACCAACGCCACCGTCGATTATCTCCCCTTTTCGGACCACTCCACCATTTCTATCAATCTTGACGTTTCAAAGCCATGCCAAGAAACCACCACCACATCAACCAGAAACATTAAAGGCATTAATTTGGACAATTTCAGAGGCGATTTAGAAACAAAACTTACTAAAAATTCAATGATTTCTCCAGACCAGTGGAATAGTTGTCTCATCGAAACGCTTGACAAACATGCGCCATTCCAAACAAGGACCGTCACCAACCGCAAGTATGCTCCGTGGTATACGTCAGACGTTAAAGAAGCTAAAACGAAGTGTCGGAGAGCAGAAAGACTGCTGAAAACATCAGGCCTTACGATCCATCGTGAAATATTCAAGAACGCATTTCGTGCCTGGAAGACAACAATAAAAAAGGCAAAGACCACGTATTTTCTTTCAAAATTCGAAACTTCTAAATCTTGTAAACAATTATTTAACATCTGCAATGATCTACTTGGACGTGAAAGATGCACTTCATTACCATCTACAACCAATCAAAGAGACTTGCCAAACACATTTGTCAACTTTTTTAAAGACAAAATCCATAACATTCGTTCAGAACTAGATCGGCATGAACCATTTATAGATACAAATACATTGTGTGGTACCCCTTTAGACAAGTTCCAACCAGTTTCACCTAGTTTCATAAACGAGTTGATAAAAAAAGCCCCCATTAAATCCTGCGACCTTGATCCTCTACCAGCACAGCTTTTGGCCAGCTCCATCGATACATTATTACCATCCATTACATCAATCATAACTACATCCATACTGACTGGCGAAGTTCCATCGTGCTTTAAAAGTGCCCTCGTCAAACCACTTCTGAAGAAACCATCACTGGACCACAATATATTAAACAATTATCGTCCTTATCAAATTTACCTTTTTTGTCAAAACTTTTGGAGAAGGTAGTTCTTACACAATTAACATCTCATCTGAAGAACAACAGTTTGGAACAACCCTTTCAGTCAGCCTACAAACATCAACACAGTACTGAAACGGCGCTTCTTAAAATCTTTAATGACTTATTATGTAATGCTGATGCTAACAATATCAGTGTATTATGCCTTTTAGATCTTTCAGCTGCCTTTGACACCATTGACCATGACATTTTGTTAAGAAGACTAGAAAATACGTTCGGCATAAAAGGAATTGCCCTTAAATGGTTTACATCATATTTACAGGATCGATGGCAGACTGTCGTGGTGAATGGTGTTCAGTCAGAACAAGTTTTACTAAATTTTGGAGTGCCACAAGGCTCTGTTCTTGGCCCTGTCCTTTTTACTGTATATATGCAGCCCCTTTCTAGTGTGATATCCAGATTCAATCTGAGTTATCATTTTTATGCAGATGATACGCAAATAATGATTCAGCACCTCTTAGTAATTTACAGTTCTTAATACAACGAATTACGAGCTGTTTTAATGAGATTAAATCTTGGATGTACCACAATAAGTTAAAATTAAATGATAGTAAAACTGAGATTTTAATGTGTGGAAGGCCGAGTATCCTTAAACAGGCAAATAAATCACCTATTACTCTCGGAAATAGCACAATAGAATTTTCAAAAAAGCAAAAAACCTTGGCGTCATCATTGATAAAGATCTTTCCATGACAAGCCATGTGAATAACACCATACAATCTATGTACATAGAAATGAAAAAAAAATAAGCAAAATTCGTAATTTAATACCGAAGCATATAACAGAACTTTTAATTAATTCCCTGGTTTTATCTAAATTGGACTATTGTAACTCCCTTTGGGCGAATTTAGCAAAAGACAAAATTAGCAAACTTCAGGTTGCTCAAAATAACGCAGCCAGGCTCATTGTACGCAATAACAAAAAATACCCGTCAGCAACTCTTCTTCTCCGTGAGTTACATTGGCTTTCTGTGGAAAAAAGAGTTGCCTATAAGATTTGTACTGTTGTCTACAAATCCCTGAGCACGAACAGTCCCTCCTATATTAAAGACCTTCTAAACATATATGTCCCCAATAGAAACTTGAGGTCAAGCAATGACCAATCAATCCTTGTCAAACCTAAGCCATTGCGGAAAATAGGTGAACAGTCTTTTCAATTTTCGGCCCCCCATTTTTGGAACTCTCTCCCATCACACGTGAGATGCTCGGATTCGTTGACAACCTTCAAATCTCGCTTAAAGTTTTATCTTTTTACATCATAATGTTGCAATATTATTTTCATATTTTGTTGTTGTTAAATTGAATTCGTATCACGTTTCCTTCACACTTGTCTCACTGTAATATGTTTTGTTTTATATCACTGTAAAGCGCTTAGAGCCTGTGACAACGGGGTAAAGCCCTATATAAATGCCATTTATTATTATTATTATTATTATTTGGCCAGAAAACTCGTCCTTCATATCGATCGATTTAAATTACCTCCATTTTGGCAAAAACTCTCAAACTTGGGCTTTAATGAAGACCTCGCGAGGTCCCAGGTTTGAGAGTTTTTGTCAAGAGAGTCTGTTTTGTTTTGTTTCTTTTTCAGAATACGACAGTTAAAAACTGGTTAAAGTATAATGTGATCAGCGTCATGATGATCATGTTGGCCTTGGCGCTTGTTTTTATTTTCAATTTTACTACTGTAACCGTCTGCCCCAAATTTGTTTTATGTCGGAGTGATTTCCATGGAAAGATTGAAGTTTATAGCCATAGATTTTATCATGACCAACGAAGTACGACTACCTGGCCTCATCCTACACCCAGTCAGGCCAAGCTTTATGGATTTATGGCTCAACTCTACAGAGATCTTTAAAAAGGAATACACAAATATGAATATAACAGCTTTAAACAAAAAAAAAAATAGAACAAAATACGACGAGCTGGTTTTTTAGTAATGTATTTATGCTTTCATTGTTTTTGTTTTTGTTTTGTTTTTTTAATGTTTATTTTTTTTTTTTGGTAGGCTGAAGAAGGGTTTTGAGCCCGAAACGTTTCGTGTTTGGTATTTTGTTCTTTTTTGAAGCTGTTACATTAACTTTTGTTTATTACTTTTTACAGTCCACAGCTTCTAGCAGCTTAGTATCACTGACAGATATCTTTAGGGGAACAGCGCATTTTCTTTCGCCAGATCGGGATCAGTAAGGCAATCGAATCAATCTGTCTCATCGTTAAAAAAAACTTCGCCCATATTTTTCACTTAGCGGCCCTGCAGTGAAGCGGACGCCTTCGTTCATCGAGGTATTTTCTTCCATAAGAGAATGGAAATATTCATTGCATCTTCGGTATTTAAAAAATCCCAAATACGTTTTTAATTGTATAGATGGAACGAAATTAACGTCACTCATTTCAATGATTAGTTCTCACTAAATTATAGACTATAAACGTTTAAGGATACCCATAGTCCTGTGTGTTGGTACGTTATATCAGGCTGGTGGGTGTTGTGGGTATTTTATCTAAACGCAAATCATCAACAGAATAGTAAGCAATTAATGTTTGTTTTTTGGGGGTTTTTTTTATGAAGAAGAGGGGGAAATAACTTATCGAAGAAATTTGATGAGCGAGAGTAGCTATCGGCAAAGGGGAGAATGAAAAATTTAACATTTTCAATCGAGTGAGATCAATTAATCAGGGAGTCGAGACAAACGGGAGGAAGTGGGAGGGGATGAAGTACCTGGTGCAAAGCAATCACATCGATTTGGTGCCCGGTTAGCTGATCCTTGTAGCTCATTGTTGTTGTTGTTGTTGCTGTCATTGTTGTTGTTGTTTATTATTGCTGTTGTTGTTGTTATTGATGTTGCTGATGTTGTTGTCATTAATGTTGTTGTTGCTATTTTTGTTGTTGTTTGTTTTGTTTTTGTTTTGATTATCCGCGTTTTACGGAAGTTAGTAATTCAACGTCATCCAGCTTTTATGTATCCCCTCTCTCTCTCTCTCTCTCTCTCTCTCTCTCTCTCTCTCTCTCTCTGTGTGTGTGTGTGTGTGTGTGTGTGTTGTGTGTGTGTATGTGTGTGTACGAACGCGGGCTCTTTTTAATTTAAATCTTATTATATGGGTAAAAATGACTGTTCTCCTTTCTGATCTATGGCATGAACAGTTGAGAAAAGGCGAATTGTATAGCAGTCTGGGATATTATTTTTTTTCTTTCCCCGAGTGCGGATCTGTGGTATGGTGGTGTCATACTATTCGCCATGAAAACTGTGGTCTCCAGTTTAAGTCCCACTTTGGTCGGCACAAACTTAATTCCTTGGAAAAGGCTCTTTACTCTTACCATATTATTCATATGTAAACGTAATACCTGGACGTTATGAGGAAAGTCTAAAAAAAAAATTGACAGCGCCTTAGGGACGGACCTCCTGCTTCGTCCTACGTGTTAAAAGTTGCTGTTGACTCGAGGCGTTTTCTAAAGCACTTCAATCATATTGAACGGAAATTGCGCTATTATAATGTCACATTATCGAAGAGTAAAAAAATATTTGTCCCTTTCAACAAATGACAGGTTATCTTAAAGATGCAGAACAAAAAGTCTGTCATAGAATAGTTTAGGAGATGGAGATTTTTTTTTTTAAACCGGCGAAAAAGTCACTACAGAAAGAGGGAGGGAGAGAGAGAGAGAGAGAGAGAGAGAGAGAGAGAGAGAGAGAGAGAGAGAGAGGTGGAAATAGAGAAATAGACAAATAAACAGAGAGACAGAAAGACACAGAGATGAGAGTGTGTAAGAAAGAGATAGAGGGAGAGAGAGAGAGAGAGAGAGAGAGAGAGAGAGAGAGAGAGAGAGAGAGAGAGAGAGAGAGAGAGAGAGAGAGAGAGAGAGAGAGTATGTGTGTGTAAAACGAAGACCTATCAAAACCTGAAACTGGTAAGTACGTACATTATTGTCTGTGCCGAATCCTTTCCTATGAATATTCAAAGAAATTCAAATCCGAGACACTCGGTCAGTCAGACAAGGAAAGTAGAAATATTAAAACAATATAAAAAAAAAAAAGACAGTCGTACACCGACGAAGCACACGTGATGATGATGATGACGATGATGATGATGATGATGATGATGATGATGATGATGATGATGATGATGATGATGATGATGATGCCATATAAATCATCTTTCACATTTTCATTTCTGAATATAAGCGATATCGTCAATGCTTACCTTACTAATTTCGTCGACCACTCGTAGAGCATCGCCAGAGACGTACAGGACGGCACGCTGGTATTTGCCTTTGCATTGCTGGGAAAGAGAGAATTACGAATAAATAAATAAATAAATAAATAAATACATAAAGAAAGAAAGAAAGAAAAAAAATGAAAAAATGAAACAACAACAACCATAATAATAATATAATAATAATAATAATAATAATAATAATAATAATAATAATAATATAATAATAATAATAATAATAAATAATAATAATAATAATAATAATAATAATATAATAATTCGAATGATGATGATGATGATGATGATGATGACCATCATCATCATCATCATAACCACCGTCATCACGATTTTGATAAACCCGTCCATTGGAACTTGAAGATTTTTTAGCTAGCACCAGGCTTACGTCAACAAGTTCATCGTCGGATTGCATCAA
>NC_088360.1:91252004-91254504 GCF_034508935.2 Berghia stephanieae | reverse complement strand
GGCACTTTTTCGATACTTCAAAAAGCTATTTAATCTGTTATTCTTTGGGTGCGGAACACCCGAGGTTTTTTTTTTTTTTTTTTTTTTTTTTTTTTTTTTTTTTTTTTTTTTTTAAAACTGTTTCAAAAACGTTTTCCATTATTATTCCATTAGATAAAAACTAAATATTTCCTTCAACTTTTCCACATAACATATTGATTTAAGTTTGTGCCTAATGTTACAACAAATGACCTTTTGGCATAGTCTCAGATATAGATTATATCTGAATAATTAATTGTCTTTTGTACTCTGAGTGTTAAATGGTCTTCATCTTGTCCAAAAATAAATCTCAAACCTTGGACTTCACTTGAAATTCCAGAATTGAGAGTTTTTTGGACAATTATGAGGTTTATATTAATCGATCCGCATATTATGAAGGACGAATTTTCTGACCAGAATTTTTCCAAAATGTGTTGTTTTTCATAGTACGGCAGTGTACTCCAAACCCGCATGTTCATAATCTTACATTCAAGATCTAGCATTTGGTCTTCAAGATTCGATCCGATGATAAATTGTGGCTCACAAAGTCCAAATTATCAATATTCACCTTTTTCTTTTTTTTTTTTACAATATTGACTCACCGCACGATGTAAATTGATTATAATAATAAAACACGATCAATGCCTCCGACAACAGCTCGGGGAATCCCCCTCGCTTTCCCCGACGTCGTGAGTTCACTACGATCATCGATCGCCTTCATTGGAATGCCTCACCCCCCTGTCCTCCATTAAAAATCTGAATTATATATATAAATGTTTTCTGATTGCCATTGAGAGGCGTGCGTATTCCAGGCCTGAATTGTTCACCTATATTATCACTATCTCTTCGTGTTGATAACACTAATGTCGCAATTGTATTCTAAGTGGGGAAAGGAGCTGTGCGATGCGTAACGAACAACAGGATGAAATGCGTATTACATTCATACTGTATTATCGACCGGATAATTCATGCCAGAGGGCGGGAACGGGATGAGAAGGGAAGAGAATATGAGAAAAATTGGGGTGTTTTTTGTTTGTTTTTGTTTTTGTTTTTTTTAATTTTTTAAAAAAATAAAAAAATATGAGACCAATGACTTAACTCCAGGTTAACTCCTCGTTTAACATTCAAATTTAAGAATTTCAGAAGTTTTTTCTTCAACTCATGGATTGGTTCAGAATTTGTTTTTAAACAGGCGCTCCGGAAAAAAAATCTTTTTTTTTTTTTTGTTTTTTTTTTTGTTTTGTTTTTTAAATACTTGTAGTTTGTTTTTGTTTTTTTTGTTTGTTGTATTTTTTTTTTTTTTTGGGGGGGGGGGGGTTGTGTTTTGTTTTCATATTATGGAGCTGTTGCGTAAAATCTCAATTCATTAATTACAGACCAAAGTTTGGTTAAGTTGAGTTAAAGGCGGTCGGTGATACTAGCGCTTAAGAACAGCAGATCGGTATATCAATATTACACGGGCCACTCGGATTACAAATCATACGACCCGTGGCACTCTTAGGTGACAAAATAGATATATATATCGTCTTAGAATGAGATGCTCAACGAAAGACTAAATAGATGGATAGAAGGCTAGATGGCCAGACGACAGACAGACATATAGATAGATAGATAGATAGATAGATAGATAGATAGATAGATAGATAGATAGATAGATAGATAGATAGATAGATAGATAGATAGATAGATAGATAGATAGATAGATAGATAGATATTGATAGACAATTACATTTTTTCCGACGACACAACGCTGGTATAACGCCAGGTACTCATTTATCACCTGAGTACGGTGAAGAATTGATGAAAAGACTTTTCCCAGACCAACTATGCGCGAGCGAGCTTGAACCAGACCTCCTATCCGAAAGCCATTGTCATACCGCAAAACCACATAGCCGCAGATTGATAGATAATAATAAAGATAGAAAGAGAATAATAATAATAATAATAATAATAATAATAATAATAATAATAATATAATAATAATAATAATAATAATAATAATAATAATAATACACATTTATATAGCGCTCATTCTCGTGTAAAACACAAGCTCTGGGCACTTTACAATATAAATATAAATTTTAAGTGAAAAAAAAAAATAATAATAATAATTCATAGCCAAATCAAGGATTCATAGAGTCAATAAAAACAAATACAGTAAAAATGTGTCTTGAGATTCTTTTTAAAGGTAGGTCAAGACTTGCACTCCCTCAGACCACGTGGTAGTTCATTCCAAATCTTGGGGCCGAAACAAGCAAACGATCTATCACCAAATTTTTCTTGATCTTTTTTCCGAAATTTTCGTTTGGTCATTACATGATCTTAAAGTGTAATTTTCAAATTTACACATGACCACGTGATCTGTGAGATATGCCGGTGCTATACCATTCAAACACTTATAAACAAGACACGCTGCTTTGTAATATGTGCGCTTTTCAATGGGCAACCAGTGGAGAGGGGCCAACAAAGGGGTTGCATGATC
>NC_088360.1:91234504-91247004 GCF_034508935.2 Berghia stephanieae | reverse complement strand
ATCTATCTCATTCATTCACACGCACACACACACACACACACACAGAGCATAGTCTTGCCGTCCGTCCCCCCCCCCCCCCCCCCCCCTCTCTCTCTCTCTCTCTCTCTCTTCTGTTCTGGAAGCGTGTGTTGCTGCTATTGTTTGTGTGCATGCATGTATATGTGTGCTTTCATGTTCGTGTATGTCAATTCAACAACAAAATGGAGCTGCTTTATCAGTCGTTAATCAAAATATACTGCTTGAATTTCACTGTTTGGCGTTTGATAATAAATTGTATTTTCTTCGCTTCGTAACCCCATCTCTCCATCCGCAAGTCTTGTGTGTTATTCTTATGTAAGTAGGTCTATCCATCCCTGTAGTAAGGTCCAGTGTGATCAGTAAACGGAAGGGTGACCGGGGTCGGAAAACTCTAGCCCCGTCATAGTGACCTTGCATAAGGCATTTTATACATATTATGTATCACCCCACTTAACTCAGATGGCTCTGAAGGATTACTCTCTCTCTCTCTCTCTCTCTCTCTCTCTCTCTCTCTCTCTCTCTCTCTCTATCTATCTATCTATCTATCTATCTATATGACTCTTTCTATCTATCTCTCGGGGACACTATGGCCTCACTAGGAAGAGCGATCCCGTTTTCACAAGCGATAAATCAGATCCCCCACCCCGAGGCCTGTTCACAAAAACAAAACAAAATATTTTCAATTGTATATTTAGACCAGAGAACACATTATACTCTTCAAATGGTTACCGATTAGGATGACCCCCAACTTGTCAGCAAATATGAGAGTTAAAACGATAAAGGAGGGGAAATTCCCCTCCAACTCCCCCCCCCCCCAACACACACACACACACACACACACACACACATACACATGGCATTACAGTTGTAGGGGATCAGGGAGGAGTCAAGAGAACCTCTCTCACACTCTCTCTCTCTCTCTCTCTCTCTCTCTCTCTCTCTCTCTCTCTCTCTCTCTCTCTCTCTTTGTTTTTTCTTTCTTTTAGTGTTATTTTTGTGTTTTTTGGGTTTTTTTTCTGTCATAAAAATAAAGTCACAATGATAAAAATACGACTCCAAAGACTTAATATGCCATTCCCGATTTACCCCCCCCCCCCCCCCACGTGTCCATGGCATAATAAGAGGTGAGCAAATATTATATAACCGTCCAGGCCACCATCGCGACACCCACTCCCCATTCTAATTTCCTCATCGTGCGCGCCAGCACTTTATTACCCTCTGGAACAAATCAGAATTACGTGAAGCAAACAGGCTAAAATTAGTCATTTTTCATCCCTAAAATAAGTCCCGCTGAGAAGGAATATTTACCCCCCCCCCCCCTTCTCTCTCTCTCTCTCTCTCTCTCTCTCTCTCTCTCTCTCTCTCTCTCTCCCTCTCTCTCTCTGTCTCTCTCTCTCTCTCTCTCTCTCTCTGTGTGTGTGTGTGTGTGTGTGTGTGTTTTTCTTTCTCTCCACCATTCTCTCTTGAGAAGTAAATTCGTATGCCCATGTCCTATTCCATCAGTCGTACACATTCTGGTCTAAGATGGTGCATGTAATGTTTACATCATAAGTAGCCAATACGTACGTTATACGAGGCTTATTAATGGCTGGAATCAGCCAGTTTCTTCTATTCCGCTCTATTCTTACAAACACAAACTACAGTAATCAGAAGTCGATATGAAAGAATTTCTGAAGCAACGAGGCGAGAAATCAAAAGAGAAGAAAAAAATACCGAGGAGAGAAGAAAAGGAAATGATTTGATTTCTTATCCATCATAACTCCCCCCCCCCCCCCCCCCCCCCCCCCCCCCCCCCCCTACACACACACACACACACACATTTCCACATCACTCACTAGGCATCCGGTGAATCCCAAACTCTCAACCCCTTCCTCTCCTCAATACCATCCGAAAATAAAAACAATAAATCTATAATAATAATAATATATAATAATAATAATAATAATAATAATAATAATAATAATAATAATAATAATAATAATAATAATAATAATAATAATAATAATAATAATAATAATAATAATAATATGTAGAAATAAAATAAAAACAAAAACAAAAAACCCGGAAATATCTACATAACGATGTGAATGGCGATAGCAACACGGCCTATGCGGGCATCGATCGCTTTTCTTATTGGGCATCTTACATGTGTATAATACAATATTATAACACAATTTAGTAGGATTGTGTGTTATCATCATCATCATCCTCATGGCGTCATGTGTGGCGATTGTGGAGGAAAACCATCGAGAGTCAGAGTGCTATCTCTGTCATGATGGTACCAAATATTATTATTATTATTATTATTATTATTATTATTATTATTATTATTATTATTATTATTATTATTATTATTATTATTATATCATTATTATTATTATTATTATTATTATTATCATTATTATTATTATGTCAACACTGAGATGTAATAAGATTAAAATTATTTACAGTGCTATGTGTTGTGAAACAAGTTGCATATCATATTGTTTTATCGTATTTGCATGTTACACCATAACATTTTTTAACCCACAAAACCTGAGCTTTTTTATAGCGCAATTTCCACTAAACGTGCGCAACGCACCTTACAAATGGTCCCTGACCAACAGCAACACGTAATATGTATAACGAGCCATGGGCCTGAGACGGTCAGTTACTCATTTTACACCTGAGTACGGTGTGAAAATGTGAGTAAAGAGCCTTTTCCAAGGACTCAACTGTGCGCCGAGCGAGGCTCGAACCCAGGATCTTCCCATCAGAAAGCGAGTGCCATACCGACCACAAGACCACATAACCGCGCTATATAGTCAATGGAGCCGAAATTTACCGATGCAAAAATGACAACCCTTGAAAGGTTTTGGATAGGATGCAGACTTTTCGCAGTGTATTTCCCGCCAGATCTACTTGATCCAGATACCCAGTAACTGTTGGGTTGACATTGGAGATGACTCGGATGACCTGAGTTAAAATAGAATCACAATTTTAGAAGAATATAGGAAAGAAGAAGAAGAAGAAAAGGGAAAGAAAGAAAAAGAACGAGAGGGGTGGGGGGGGGGGGGGGGACCCGGTGTACCACGCGAAAATGACTCTACCAAAAAAAGACTCTAGAGTCTGTCTCGCGTACGCCAATTTAAATCTAGAGTCTTTTTTTGAAACCATCCTAAAATTTGACTTTTCCTTATTAACGACAAAATATTTTTTTCTTTAATTAAAAAAAAGTACAAAACAACAGCTTCACAAAGTAAGAGATGAATTCACAGTATTTCCAAAAATAAAATTATAAAATCTAGTGCTGACACGGTAGTTTCGGTGCACCACGCGAAAATGACTCTACCAAAAAAAAAAGACTCTAAGAGTTAAATTGGCGTACGCGAGGCACACTGTAGAATTAGTCTCGCGGCCGCGAGACTAACTCTAGAGTCTGTCTCGCGTACGCCAATTCAACTCTAGAGTCTTTTTGGCGATAGAGTCATTCTGGCGTGCTACACCGGAGCTAAAGAAACGATAAGAAAAAAATAAGTCTTATGAAGACAGCTACAGCAGCAACAGTAGCAGCAGTAGAAGTAACACTCATTGGTAGCTGTAGTATAGTTGTCGTCTTGAAAGAAAGAGGAGGAAGAGGAGGAGGAGGAGGAGGAGGAGGAGGAGGGGGGGGGGGAGGAGGAAGGGGAAGAGATTAGAAACGAACAGGAGAAGATGAGAAGTATGAATGTAAAGAGGATGGAAAGGGGGAAAAAAGGGAAGCTGTGTTTATTTTTGCTTGTGGTAGAGTAAGAAGAAAGAAAGACATACGACAGATAGATAGATAGATAGATAGATAGATAGATAGATAGATAGATAGATAGATAGATAGATAGATAGATAGATAGATAGATAGATAGGTATATAGACACACAGAGAGAGAGAGAGAGAGAGAGAGAGAGAGAGAGAGAGAGAAAATGAGAGAGGGAGATAGACAGAGAGAGAGAGGGTGTGTGTGTGTGTATGTGTGTGTATTTGAGAGAGAGAGAGAGAGAGAGAGAGAGAGAGAGAGAGAGAGAGAGAGAGAGAGAGTCGTAATGATTGCTGGCTGGTCGTTTCCCTATTCCCTAAGAATAAAGTGGTATCAAGACATGGGCTAATAGTAATAGCGTTCGTAATCCATCGATTTGAATACTCAGCGTGTTGAATGAATGTACAGTGGCTGCAATCTTCTGTATAACGACAAATCATGTTTGTTCATTTATTTATTCATTCATTTATTTAAATATAATTTATTTATTTATTTATTTTTATTTATTTATTTATCTATTCATATTTTCTCATTAATGAAATAGTAGAATAGAAACTTCAATTCAAAATGCAAAATTTTCTATATTTTTTCCTCTAAAATGATACCTGAGCGGGACCAATGTTGTCTCTCGAAAATAAATTAATTATAAAGCGCCTTACAGGCTTCGTGTCTCGTTTTAAATGTTCATTGTTGATGCTGGCTTAAGTAGTAGTAGTAGTAGTAGTAGTAGTAGTAGTAGTAGTAGTAGTAGTAGTAATAGTAGTAGTAGTAGAAGTAGTATTAGTAGTAGTAGTAGTAGTAGTAGTAGTAGTAGTAGTAGTAGTAGTAGTAGTAGTAGTAGTTGTGGTAGCAGTAGTAGTAGTAGTCCTTCAGGCCCATGGAGCCGGAGTTTACCCCGGCGTGAAACGAACAATTGCTTGCTATCCTTTGGATAGTACGCTAGTCTATCGCAATGTTGGCTTTAGACCCCTTATGATTTTTATGTTTCGACTTCGGTCATTGTTCTGCAATAAACACTCTGGATATAAATTGTACATTATTTTCGTGGTTATCAAATGTCGAAATGCAACCAAGATCAAGAATTTTTCTTTTTTTTTTTTTCCTTAGTGGATATCATCTCCGTACTGAGAAAACTTTCGAATGTCATCGTTCTCGTGTAGTTAATAGATACAATGATTGCTGTAGTTGTTACTATTATATATCGCAATGACTGACATCGCCGTCGTAAAAATCATCTTTGTTAAAGGAAACATCGTCAAAACCACCATCATCATTGCTACTACTACTACTACTACTACTACTACTACTACTACTACTACTACTACTGCTACTGCTACTGCTACTACTACTACCACTACCACTACCACTACTATCACCACCACCACCACCACTACCACTACCCTTTGGATACGGAAGTTAAAATACTTCACAAAATTCAACTCGTGGGGTGAACGAGTGTCTGACATGGCCGAATATTTTGTTTGTGCAATTTCTATTCTTTTTTTCCTTTTAATTAATTAATTTATTAATTTATTTTGTTTCAGGGCCGACTTGAACTGAATGAAAACGAAATCGGGTTCCAAATGGAATGCTAAGGAGAAAATTTATGAAGCATTATGAATTGCACTGAGAATTGAAAATCCGTGGGAATGCGTTATTTAGCAAATCAATCGATTTTTATATCTATTTCATTCGTTTATTCTGTCCGATGTTTCCAAGGCGCTACATCATTATTGTTGTTTCTCATTGTTCGTCTCTATAAATGGCATGGCATGTCCGCATTGGCCGTCTAGGGAGAAACTAATTGACGGATGAATTGATTTGATGGACGGACAGTATGAAAAATGGATGGATGAATGGGAAGAGGAGAAATTGGGTTTGAGATAAAATAAGGGGCTCAAAGGTGATCGAAGAGAAATGAAGATGGGTGGGTTGGTGATGGGGGGAAACACATAGATAGATAGATAGATAGATAGATAGATAGATAGATAGATAGATAGATAGATAGATAGATAGATAGATAGATAGATAGATAGATGGGCGGGGGAGAGGGAGGAGACACAGGGGAAGGAACTAAAAATATATTCCTTCTTAGGGAACTTATTTTGGGTTGAAAAATGACTAATTTTAGCTTATTCGTACACGTAATTCTAATTTGTTCCAGGCGGAGTGAGTGGAAAATAACTGTCTGGAAGAATACAAGTGTAAGAAGAAAAAATTATTTCTTTGCTCTCCTACAAAATTTGCCAAGATGTTATTGACGATTTATCGAAATAGTCGTTTTTGTAATATTCGACATACACACATGCACACACACACACGCGCACACACACACACACACTTACATACAACACAAAAAAAGAAAAATAGATCAATACTAAATTATTTTTAAAAGGTGAATAAAAATACGGTTTTCAACCAATTCTCTTGGATTATTGGTAAAATTTTAAAGGTTTTGAAAGTGGCGAACATTTGTGTACAATTTACGAACCTTGTACACAGTTTTTAGTACCAGATGATGGACTATCAGTTTGGATTGTTTTTCGTAACTAATCACAGCTTTTGATCTCTCTTTGTGTCAAATTCTACCCCTCCCCACCCAAAAAAAAAAACAAAAAAAATTTCAGCACAGCCAAATTTATGTTCAAAAAAAGAGAAAGAAAAAGAAGTGCTAGATCAATATAAAACTGCCTAGTTCGAAAGAGAGAGAAAAAAACCCATTCTAGTCATACTTACAGCTTTGAGGGCTTTGACGGCCTCCTCGCATACATGCATTCCCCTTGAATCGAAAACCTCAATGTAACCAAGGTACTGTAGACAAACGAATTAGAACAGATAGTTAAATAAATAAAAAAAAAAAAATTTAAAAAAAAAAAAATTTAAACAAATATATATATATATATAATATATATATATATATATATATATATATATATATATATATATATATATATATATTGAATCGTGTTTGATACAAATATGGTACGAAAAGTGCTCGACATGTAGCAATGGAGCGAATTATTATTTTAATATTTACCACAACATTGTGGTAAATATTAAAATAATATATATATATATATATATATATATATATATATATATATATATATATATATATATATATAGACAGACAGACAGATATATAGATAGACAGACAGACAGACAGATAGACAAACAGACAGACAGATAGATAGATAGATAGATAGATAGATAGATAGATAGATAGATAGATAGATAGATAGATAGATAGATAGATAGATAGATAGATAGATAGTTAGATAGATAGATAGATAAGTAAGTAGGTAAATAAATAAATAAATCAAGCAATAAATAAATAAGCGAATGAACGAACGAATGTCAACAGCAGCAGCATGATGAGGATGGGGAGGAGGTGAAGGAGGAGATAAATGTAAAGGAAGGCGAGGAAGAGAAGGAGAAGGAAGAAAAAGAACTAAACATTTCGACAGCAGCGAAAATTTCTTCTTGAAGGGATTAGGAGATAAAAAATAAATGGCTACTAGATAAAAATCCGCCGGGAATAAAAAATGTTGAGTGCGATCCCGTCCAATCAACTTCCGCTTCTAAAAACTACCGGACAAAATTCTGGAATAATACATTCATCCGAGCGATGGAACTCGGAATTTAAAGCCAAAATAATCAGAATTGCATTTTTATAAATTTTGAAATTACATTAAATCATATTGATAAAAGCATAATGAGTTACTAAAATGTCACGAGACGGTACATCTCAAATGTGCTACCATGTCACTGGGACCAAATCATCCAGAATATTTGGGTAAAAAAACAATGCGTTTTGAGCTATCTTTGGAATTCGTGTTAGATAAACCAAATACCCTAATTCGATGCCTCTCGAGAGGGTTCGATGTTTTAAACAAAATTTTAAAAATAAAATAAAACACTAATAAATCGTACAAGGCCTTAGAAACATTAAAACTTGACAGCCCGGAGATTTCAAAAAGCCGTTTTCTGTACACCGGAAATAGGGACTTCCGTGAAAACTGAGTTTTCGGTGTAATACTAAATACCAATCAATTTTTGAACTCCTGTGAAAAGGAATTAAAATGTAAGCTACAAAACATCTCCTCCGTGTTAGTTATAATCTACTTACCCGAACTTGAAAACTGCAAGTCCCGTCCCTGACTTTCTTTTCGTCCTCTTGCCATTGATGTGGCTTGGAACACTCGGGCACTGAGTCTTTCTTCTTACGAAAACTGAGGCGGCGACGCAGGCTCTGCATTATGTTCCTGGTCCGGCGGAACCGCTTACTCCTAGAAGTAGAAGGATTAAATAAGATGATTGGTTAATACAATAAAATTTACTTGAAATACTCTGTACTTAGTTGCACATTTGGATATATACCACACAATTGATTAAAACTGTAACGAATTAACAATTAATTTCGGTCGTGTCCCCTGTCCGCGTCCACGCGATTGGACAACGGGGCATACTATTAGAAAATCGCGGAATGAGCCCGATGGTAATTACAAAAGCACAAGGTGAGACACTTATACTTCCGACAAGCCCCCTTCACCTAGCGATATGTTACAGAAGCATTAGTAAAAAATAATAATAATAAATTTTAAAAAAATTAAAAAACCAAAAAAAAAAAAACACGCATTAACTGTTGAAACTGTTTGATTGCAAAAATCAAGCATTTGTCACACTTTTTCCCGACCTGAATGCAAAATTCAAGACCATTTTTTTTTCTCTCGACTGTATTTCCACGAATGTTTCTCAAAATTAAAATTCCGACTTTTCAAGAATTCCCGACTTGGTGGGAACCTTGTAAGACGACTACAGACAGCGGGTTAAAAATAATAATAATAATAATAATAATAATAATAATAATAATAATAATAATAATAATAATAATAATAATAATATAATAATAATAATAATAATAATAATAATAATAATAATAATATAATAATAATAATAATAATAATAATAATAATAATAATAATAATAATAATAATAATAATAATAATAATAATAATAATAATAATAATAATAATAATAATAATAATAATAATAATCAGGGCCCAATTGGTCTAATCGTTTGTTTTTTTGTGTTTTTTTTAAAGTGGGTAGAAACCAATTTTTTTTCACATATTTTACTTTCACGCTACAGAGAACGGGATAAACACCTGCAAGGTAGGCCTGGGAGTCCCGATAGCTCAGTTGGTAGACAACTCGCTTCAGCACACAAAAGGACCGACCGAGATCGATCCCGGTGCAGTCGAGATTTTTTTTTCTGAACCCCTGTCCACCCAGCAGTGATTGGGTAGCTGGGTCTGTTAGATCTGGCGGAAAGTAATTTGGGATAGACCTATCCAACAGCTGTTTAAGCCATGGGACCAGTGTTTACTAAGCATGGGACTGATCATACTTTTGTTACATCAACTCATGCGTGAATTGATACCTGGCTAATTACTATGACGAATAGTGTAATTATTTTAGTACAAAAAGGATGCCTACCAGATTTGTACTATCTGAAATGGAAATATATTAAGTTCAATACGGCCTGCTGTGAGGATTAAACGAATCACTGTGAAGCGCATGGGGCATTGCAAATCCATGGACATACAATAAGTAAATGTTCGTATTTATCTATTTATTTATTTATTCATTTATTTATTTAACTTTTTGTCACTTGTCACAACACTGAGTCTATCTCGACGAGAATATTGTCATTCTCTACTTTTTGGAATAACGTGTGGTAACATTTCCAGATAATTCAAAACAGCGCTGCAAGATTGGTAACAAAACAAAAAAAGACTTGTGCACTCACTTCCTTTACAATATGAACCCTCACTGGCTTTCAATGACGTTTTAAATATAAACGTGTCGTGTTGTGCTTTACATATATAACCCAGGAAGCCCCATCTTACCTCATAAAATATTTAAGTACCTACAAACCGTCCGTGTCACTCCGTTCACAAGTGAATACAACTAAACTCTGTGTCAATAAAGCACGATTGAAAACGTATGGAGAAAAATCTTTTTATAATTCAGGCCTGAAAGTTTGGAACTCTCTCCCCAAATCAGTAAGAGATGCACCAAACATCACTATTTTAAAATATCTAGATTAAAACATCATTTATTTTATGATAGATATCTTGCATAGCGCCTTTCAATGTATTGTATTATCTCAGTTTTATTTGTATGTGTCAATTTATAGTATGTGTGTAATTATATTATTGTTATAAATATTTGATTTTATGTCATAATATTGTTGCCAATGTAAAGCACATAGAGCATGACATCGTCATGATTATGTCCTATAGAAATTATATCCATTCTTATCATTATTATTATTATTATTATTATTATTATTATTATTATTATTATTATTATTATTATTATTATTATTATTATTATTATTATTATTAATTATCTATTTATATATTCAGTCCGTTTATCTATTTAATTATCTATTTGCTGTTCATTTATTAATTTATTCATTCATTTTTTATAGGATACTATTTACATTCTAATTTTAATCACCATATAGATGTCTATCAGAAGACACAAAATCATCTATGTTTATTATTTATATCAAGTTTTTCATTTATTTACCAATGTATTCATTCATTGATCTAAATTATTTATTTATACATTTAATATCTATTTGTTTATTCATTCATTATTCATTAGCATGGTTTTAAAATGCGATATTATTTACATTCTACATTTAATCAAGATATGGATGCCTCTCACAAGAAGCAAAATAACTTCACGGAGCAGATTAATGTTCAGAGAATAACGTCACTCTTGGTCATCACCGGCCTATCCTGTAGTATTCACTTTGCCGTACTCCGGAAGAACCCGTATTTGAAATTTTGCCAGAAAACTCGTCCGTCAAATGTCGATCGATTTAAATGATCCTCATCTTGACAAAAACTCTCAAATCTGGGACTTCGCGAAGTCCCAGGTTTGAGAGTTTTTGCCAAGATGAGGGTCGTTTAAATCAATAGATATTTGAAGGACGAGTTTTCTGGGCAAATTTTCAAATGTGGGTTTTTCCCGAGTACGGCAGCATTAATGGTATTGGCAGGAAAGTCCGTCTAACCTCATCGATCTGACGCGATAATTGTAATTAACGACGACCGCGACTCAAGACAGTCGTACGTACGTGAGCCAATATGGGGCTGTATAAAGCCGTTCTTCGACAAGACACAATTCTCATTTTCAATCTGTCTAAAGATAAACTTTTAAAAATATATATATTATTGTAAATATTGTTCGATTATGATGAATGACCCCCCCCCCCCCCCAACTTGTCAAAAATTACATCAAACCCGGTACTGCACTCCGGCTTGGGCTTTTCTGGCCTAAATAAAAAATATAGAATGTGTATATTTCATCTGAATATGGCAATATGAGCTGTAAAAGTAGCGGTATACCACTCAGAAAATAAATCCAATAAGCGAGCATTTGCAATGTTTTGAGTATTTCAGTCTGATCACTAAACCTTGAAGTGCAACAATATAATGATTTATGAGTGTATCTATATCAAAACGAAAGAATGAGATTTGGGGGGGGGGGGGGGGGGGGGAGAGGAGATGGGCGAGTTGAGTGACACGCCTCGTGAGCGCTCGCTTACTGGGCATTGGCCTGTTGGGACTTTGCCGTGACAGAGGTCAGTGACCGCCACTGGCCATGGAGTGTGGGATAAATGGTGATGTAACCCTGCCCCGCCTCGATGTAAGGCTTATGTGTGGGCTTGTCCTTAGTTACCGCATCAATCACGTTTCATGTAGGAAGAAGTAAAAAATATATACGTTCACGATATATTTTACCACTCACACCCAACAGGCTGACCGTTGACAATAAATCAATCGTTAGAGCGCCTGATTGAAAATCGAACGACCAGAGTTCGATTGTAATTAATATGTAACGTCGTTATTATTCCCTATTACCCCTTCCCCACGCCTGAATGCCCTATTTCTAATGCTAACCCCCACCACCACCACCACTACCACCATCATCATCATCATAATCCTCATCATCATCAACAACATCATCAACAACGACGACAACAGCGACATCAAAAACAAGATCGTTATTGTAAATCAATATACTATAAATGGTTTTGAGATTACGTCAAACAGGAGGCAGTGTCTCAGTGAATAAAATTTACATGCTCTTTGAGACAGTATCCAGATTTCTTCTGGACATCTTTTTCACAGTACACCACAAGGGTAGCCCGTCGCTAGATGAATAATGTAACACACACACAAACAAACAAACACACACACACACACACACACACACAAATAAGTAATCCTTTCTGTTTTATTTTGTTATTGTAGTTTGTCTCTGTTTTTGTTTTGTCTTTTTTTTTTTTTTTTTTTTTGGGGGGGGGGGGGGGGTTGTGGAGTATTTTCTTTTCTTCTTTTTCTTTGGTCTTGTTTTTGTTTGTTTTTAGGGGTTTTTTTTTATTGAGCTATTGGGACTTCCCCACCCCCAAACACATCATCATACAAAATAAGCCCAAATATCTATATTATATGATAGTCGGAAACATGTGCTGTATGTTCAAATTGTAAAACTCGTCAGCTAAACGTATACAATAATAAAATGGCACCATACTGTCCAAACTTCTCCCCGGTATAAAGCCGCTCAGTTCTTTAATAATCAAATATAAACACGCATTGTGTATGTTTAATCAAAAAATACCATTCACTGC
>NC_088360.1:91224504-91229504 GCF_034508935.2 Berghia stephanieae | reverse complement strand
ACATGGACAAATCGATCCCTCCCTCCCCCCACCCCGCATTCACTGCCCAGCCTTCACCCTCTTGCCTCTTCTGCTCTCCTCACTACTCTCTACTACTCCTCTTCCTTATTATACCTTCTTCCCATCATTGGCTTGGTGAGGTAATAAATGTAGCACGCGCTGACAAGGATCAACGTCATCAACTTGCCATGTCACACTTTGACGACGGGATTAAACAACACGAACATTACACCGTTAATTACTACTGGACACGACCGCTCAATAACAAAAATATATTATATAATATAAACAACGTATATAATATATTATAGTGTATTGATAATATTTGTGATTTACATTATATAAAGGAAATAATGAATCCTGTCCATCTAAATTATACAGTAAAGATTTTGTCTGAAACGAATGGAAAACAAAATATCAATATTAATTAAATATTTACTTAATGAAAATGTATGCGCTTTGTGATCTTGTGGTATGCTTTCGGAAGGTTTCTCGTTCGAGTCCTACGCTGGGCGGCGCAAAGTTATGTCCTTGGAAAAGGCTCCTTTATCACATTCTCTCATCCTACACAGCAGGTGTAAAATAAGTACCTGGTCGTTAACAGCATGATGATGTCAGTAAAATTTTATTTTAGATTGTTTAATGCCAGAATGCAATTCTGAGATTTCATAAACTTTTTTTTTTTAAAGCAATGCACTTATTTTCAGGAAATGACTTTTTAACTTCCTTTTTATTTTTTGTTTGTTGTCCTTACTTTGTCTTAAAAGCATAAAATAAAATAAAATATGATCTGAAAGGTAAATACTACATTCTTTTTTTAAAGAGTTCCTTCCGCGTCGGGCAGATATGAAATGAAATATTGTTATCAAAATATTGTTATTATATAAACCGCCTTTTATTCAGGATCAAACAAAAAAGCAACATGTTAGAGACGCATCCATCATCTATAGTCCACATACACGCGCGTACACACACACACACACACACACACACACATACTTACACACAACTTTTCTTGTATTATAGCAAACATTTAAAAAATATATTTAAAAAAAATAGATAAATAAATAAATAAATAAATAAATAATATAATAATAATAATAATAATAATAATAATAATAATAATATAATAATAATAATAATAATAATAATAATAATAATAATAATAATAATAATACAAACGAAATTGTGACGATGTCTTATTAAATATCCTTACTCGTCTCGTAAAATTCATATTTGCATGCTCCTTTCTCTCAAGCTGCATTGGTCGGTTCCATTTTAATAAATCTATTTAGTAGTAGATAATTGGGAGCTTGCGAGATATAAAGATTATATCAGAGCCCACCCACCCCCTCTTCTCTCCAAAAATCATCCAGGACAAAGACACTAAGCCACGTAAGGACAAAATCATAGAAAAGAACAGAAGACACAGCAAGGATAGATCTTTTTTTTTTTTTAAAGAACTGGCCACCCTAGAAAGTTTTGTTGTTTGTTTTTTTTAATTTTGTTTTTGTTGGGTTTTTTATTTATTTATTATATAATTTACTGCCCAGAGTTTTAAAAAACTTGACTTTTATATAACGCATTATCCACTAAATGAGCTCAAAACGCTTTACAAACGGTTCCTGACCAACAGCAACACGTAGCATGTATGCGATATTACATTTTTTTTTTTCGAACAGAGACAACGCTGTTAACGGCCAGGTACTCATTTTACACCTTGAGTACAGCGAGAGAATGTAAAGAGCCTTTTCCAAGGACTCCAACAATGCGCCGAGCGAGGTTCGAACCCAGGGCCTTCCGATCCGAAAGCGAGTGTCATACTACAAGACCACATAGCCGCACAGAGTAGAGGGATCCGTCGATCTCCAACTATCATTCCAATGCTATCTACTTTGCGTCATTCTTCAAAGAATGAGAAAAGGGTCCAATCTTTCAGTTAAAGTACGTAATGAGGTGATTATCGCAAGGTGGGTAAACACAAAATGAGGTCAATTACCAAAGCTCGCCTGAGATTAGATTGATAAAGAGTTATTCTCATCTAATAACAGACGGTAATTTCATGCATTAACTATAAGAGACGTATAACAAAGTCCACCTAAACCAAGTCTCAGTTGAGAAAAATATCGAGTCAAATACACAAGAATGTATCTACCACGGCCCCTTTTTACAAACAAACGCTGGAATCCTGTTTTGTTTTGCTTTGTTTTTATCATTGTTGGCAAGAAACACATTCTGCGACGATAAAGACATTAATGAAAATAAGTGCATTATGAGTAGCTGTTTATGGACGGATATTGAAAGAGTGCGTGACTTAAAAAAAAGAAAAGGCAAGGACAGAAGATGATTTTTACTGTATAAATTGAGAATTTTGTTTCTATTCCTTATGGCATTCTGGGTAGAATAAATGAATTACTGTGAAACGTGTTTCATTTAGCGAGGAGAGACACCCTATATAAACCTTTAAAATGGTAATGTATTATAAACGCTAGCGAACAAATTACAATCTAACTTTCTGTCTCAATGAATTCATTTTTCATATCACATGACTTCTCGTTCTTAAATAAATGGATTTCCTTAAATACAATATATTAAAAGGCAATATCTTTTTTAAATAGAAAACAACAACAAACAAAGAATTGTTTACTAATTTGGCACTGGTAAGACCGGAGATAATCTCGTATATAACAGATGCACTCAATCGTCGATTTCTACTTTTCCGGTTCCAAAATCCTTGGAAGTATGCATGCTACCTTTGGAGGACTGATAATGAATAGGGTACACATTGAAACATATGAGGCATAGGAAACTATTTTAGTAACAGGATGTATCGGCAGGCAGCTTATTAGGATTTTAGGACGTAAAGAGCGAGTGGATCACTTTCTTGACGACAAGCATATGTGTTTAAGTCTAGGAAATAAAATGCAATCACACTGAAACCAGAAGATCATTTACATAAGGGATGTATCCAGTCTCCGGAAGAGTGGTTTTCCACTCCAAATAAGATTGGAACCAGTTTTGTTTTGTTTTTTCACATCACACTTTTGTTTCCTACTAAGTATTTGTCTTGATTTGGATAACGATCTCAGACGATTTGTGCATTACTAAAATTACACTCTCAATTGCATAATCTGACATTTGAAAAATAATTAATGGACGTTTTTAAAAATCACATCTCTTTCCTCGCATTCCCTAAACAAACAATGAAATTCAATCAACCGAACCAATTGAGAACATCAGAATTGGTTCACGTTCACGTCTGAGGTCCCCTGAGCTCTAATTGCTGAATATTCAACTCACAAGCATACCGATCGGTTTCGAATCTAATAGTAATTTGTTATGTTTTTGTGTGATTTCACCCCGTTTTTTATCTCCACTGTGTGTGTGTGACTGTGTAGCTGAGTCTATCAGATCTGGGGAGCGGGAGTGGGGGTACTATTTTGCCATGTGACAGATATAGATGTCGCTGGACAGGACCCTACAGAAACAGTAGTAAGCAATTTTGTTGTTGACCGTTCTATGCTACGGGGGGAAAAAAAAGATCCGACATTTTTTATTAATCGGAAGAATCCAGCAAGAAATATCAAATAGTTCATAACGGATTGTTGCTTATCAATCTGACACAAGAGAGTCCATGTAACGTAGTTAATGGTGCGTTTATCGATGGTCACACACACACACACACACACACACACACACACACACACACACGCGCGCGCGCGCGCGCGTCAAGAAGGCCAGTTATCTTATCGCAGCGAGTTCAGATTACGCCTCGACCACGAAGAGTGTTTACAATACAATCTGACAATAACCACTAGCATGATTCGTACAGCAGATTGATCAGACATGATCGGGGAAGAGGGACGTTATTATTGAAATACCACCAGCCCAAGACCATTTTCGCTTCCAGTTCTGAAGCATAGAAGCGCCTGGTCTCTGTAGAATTTGACATTGCCGTGGTAGGATTGAAGTATTTGTATTGTAACTGACAGTTATACAACATAAAATGAAAAAAACAACAAAATCTAATAGGACAGGGAGAACATTATCTATATATATGGTTTGAACTTAACCCTTTATGGTAGTGATATATGACAGCCTGAGTATACAATTAAAAGGGAACGGTTATTGGGGGAAATAGCCACAGGATTATTCGGGCAAAGTGGCCCAAATAGCCCAAAAAAGTAAATTGAAATAAAAGGAAAAAAAATATTTTAAAATATATATGGTATACAGCTACTGATGATTACTTGCAATACATGTAGTAATAATAAGGACAAAGCATTATAATTATAATTATTTTCATTATTATTATTATTATTATTATTATTATTATTATTATTATTATTATTATTATTATTATTATTATTATTATTATATTATTATTATTATTAATAATAATAATAATGATAATAATATTATTATTTCCATCATCATTAGTATTATTCATACTTACACAAAGACAAAGAATAGTAGACATGATGGGGGAACGACGAAGAAGAAGAAGAAGAAGAAGAAGAAGAAGAAGAAGAAGAAGAAGAAGAAGAAGAAGAAGAAGAAGAAGAAGAAGAAGAAGAAGAAGAAGAAAAAGAAGAAGAAGAAGAAGAAGAAGAAGATCATTATTACTCAACTGACACATTATATTTTTAATTTAATTTCTCTAGTCATTAAAAATAATAAAAGTAGTAGCAGCAGTAGTATTAGTAGTAGTAGTAGTAGTAGTAGTAGTAGTAGTAGTAGTAGTAGTAGTAGTAGTAGTAGTAGTAGTAGTAGTAGTAGGAGAAGAAGAAGAAGAAGAAGAGTAGTAGTAGTAAGTAGTAAGTAGTAGTAGTAGTAGTAGTAGTAGTAGTAGTAGTAGTAGTAGTAGTAGTAGTAGTAGTAGTAGTAGTAGTAGTAGTAGTAGTAGTAGTAGTAGTAGTAGTAGTGAGAAGAAGAAGAAGAAGAAGAAGAAGAAGAAGAAGAAGAAGAAGAAGAAGAAGAAGAAGAAGAAGAAGAAGAAG
>NC_088360.1:91169504-91219504 GCF_034508935.2 Berghia stephanieae | reverse complement strand
GGTGATATTGGTGGTTGTGGTATTAGTGGTAGTGATGATGATGTGGTAGTGGTAGTTGTAGTGATAGTTGCAGTGATGATGATGTGGTGGTGGTGGTTGCAGTAGTAGTAGTGATGACGATGTGGTTGTGGTGGTTGTAGTAGTGGTGGTAGTGATGATGTGGTGGTGGTGGTTGTAGTAGTAGTTGTAGTGATGATGCTGTGGCGGTGGTGGTGTAGTTGTAGTGGTAGTGATAATGTGGTGTCGTGGTTGTAGTAGTAGTGGCAGTGATAATGATGTGGTGGTGGTGGTTGTAATGGTGATGGTAGTTGTGGTAGTGGTAGTAATGATGGTGTGGTGGTGGTTGCAGTAGTTGTGGTATTGATGATGATGTGATGGTGGCGGTTGTAGCAGTAGTGGTAATGATGATGTGGTGGTGGTGGTTGTAGTAGTAAGTGTGGTAATAATGATGTGGTGATGGTGGTTGTAGTAGTAGTGGTAGTGATGATGTGGTGGTTGTAGTAGTTGTGGTAGTGATGGTGATGTGGTAGTGGTGGTTGTAGTAGTAGTGATAGTTGCAGTAATGATGATGTGGTGGTGGTGGTTGCAGTAGTAGTGGTAGTGATGATGTGGGTGGTGGTGGTGGTTGTAGTAGTAGTGGTAATGATGTGGTGGTGGTGGTTGTAGTGATGATGTGGTGGTGGTAGTTGTAGTAGTAGTGGTAATGACGATGTAGTGGTGGTGGTGATGGTTGTAGTAGTAGTGGTAGTGATGATGATGTGGTAGTGGTAGTTTTAGTGGTAATAGTAGTAGTAGTAGTAGTAGTAGTAGTAGTAATAGTAGTAGTAGTAGTAGTAGTAGTAGTAGTAGTAGTAGTAGTAGTAGTAGTAGTAGTAGTAGTAGTAGTAGTAGTAGTAGTAGAAGTAGTAGAGAAAATTAATATGAAAGAATGTTTTAAAAATGTTGGTAACACAAATAAAAAGATATAGGCCAAAATAATATTGTAATAACAGATTCATAACACTGTGCTAAAAGTTTACTGAGTTCGACAATAAGTAATCTAATCTCAAATGATGATGAAAAAGGTTTCGGTTATAAGTGTAATTGTAGAGTAAGCATACGTACAAGAGGGGGTAGATGTAACAGTAACAAGGTAATACTTAAAACCAGAATTTAAAAAAATAAAACACATTCAAACAAACAACAAAACTTCCAATATTTCTTGCTAATAGTAATAACAGCGCAATAAATCTTAGTCACGCATCACTGCACACAGAGAATGTATGGCGTTTTTAACCTTTCGAGGCGAGGTTGATATGCTGTCAAAACATAATCCCTCTTTAACTGACACCAATAGAGCAGTAACACCGATGCGACTTGAATCATCATGAATTTCACCGAAGTCCATGTCACATCGCTGCTGGTAAGAACGGGATTAATATTTATTATGTCGAGTTGTATGTGTATTATTGTAAAGTCGAATCTCGCCTCAGACGGGTACATGTCGGGAACCATAGTCAAATTAAAGGTCATATTATAATATCTGGATACGGCAGTCTAATGTGAAAGGCTTGGTGAGAATTCAATTCAATAACACGCATAGGTTGTCAATCCTCGTATCTCTACACTCAGGATATATCACCCAACAAAGGCTTAAAACTTAAAATTAACGCCAAAGGAGCTGAAACTGAAACAAGACGGCAAGCGTTTATTCCATTCCTATTGAGTAGATTATAACATGAGAGATAAAGTCCTCAGGTAATTTAGATTGAAAGCGTTCTTTTCACTCTCTCCCTCCCTCCCTCTCTCCGCCTGTTGACGATAATTGAACATTTTATTTTATTTTTAAAAACTATCTCCGTTTATTCTGGTGAATACGTAGGACAAAATAGTTTAAAAGTCTTCAGTAAAACCTCAACATGGTTTTAAACCTGACATAATAATCAAGTGGTGACGTTGTCTCCTCTTATCACAAAAAGTCAAGCGATATTAAGCTTGATCAAATGGGTGACAATGATCGAAAAATTGATGGTACCTGCGTCGTCCTTTGGGTAAAGCGGTATACAAACATTAATCCATCCAACCCAGGTGTGAATGAGTGCCTGGCAATAGACACAGTGATCGATAGTATAAGAATGCTATTACAAAAAACAAAAACAAAAACAAAAAACACTTGAGAGGCGGCCTATACAACATGATATGGAAATGAGAATGACGGGGGGGGGGGGGGGGGGGGAGAGGGAGAGGGAGAGAGAGAGAGAGAGAGAGAGAGAGAGAGAGAGAGAGAGAGAGAGAGACTTTGAAAGATGAATAACAAGTGATAAGAACAAGTGTAGTAGTAGTAGTAGTAGTAGTAGTAGTAGTAGTAGTAGTAGTAGTAGTAGTAGTAATAGCAGTGGCGCTTTACCACGCAATAAGTTACAAAACACTTTGCAATAGCAATCAGGACATGATTTTTAAAAAAATAAATAAAAGAACACGGTTGTGACGAAGTCAGATTAGATGACAATCCAACAGCATTCCCAGCGTAAAATATAATAGATAAAATAGGCACGTTTGAGGCTAGTGTCACTTACTACCCCACCCCCCAGCAGATTCAACACACGAACACAAAGCTTTTCTCAACAACGCCGATACTATTGGACAAAGAGAAGGACATCCATATTTTAAAACACTCTTGAGGTCTATAGGTAAAGACACCGCCTTGCAGCAACACACTAAATTTCCATTATAAACCATAATCCACAACTTGGCATGTGAAAAAGGAATTCCCAAAAATGACTGAAACACAAGGTTGAATAATAAAATCGTCGCTGTTATGCCTTCGAAATGATAAATCCAAAATTCTACACAGGATACACAGTGTAGAAGGTGAACCATACTCATAAAGAGGCTATTCTGCTACATTACAACGTATTGTAACGGACAGTAACTATAAGGACCTTTTCCCCTGCCACATAGCCTATCTGCTATCATCTTTTGCCTAGCTCGCCTTACGCTGTAGCATGCCTGAATAAGGCAAAAAATAGCCTTCTTGCACGGACCGACTGACTGACACTGCGACACAAACGAGATAGGCGAGTAGAGAAGGGACAAGTTTTCACCTTCACACACTGTCGAGACCTAAGCCCATACCTGACAACCCCCGTCCCCAGGGCAGACGACGGCCAATAATAAGTACCATATTACCCCCCCCCCCCCCCCCCCCCCTTTCCACACACACACCTTTTATTTCATTCTCCTTCTGGGCTCAATGTGACAACCGAATGAGAAAGCTGTTGGGCAAAATAAGTTGGTGTCAGCAGGGGTTAAAGTTTAAGGAACGAAGGGGGACCGGCCATACTGTGCAGAACAAATCATAAAAACACGAAAGAATTCTATTCAAGTTCACCGATGTGCCATTCATTATCGCAATATTCAACCGCAGCGATGTGTGCCTTGGACTTTCACGGATTTTAATTTTTTGTTGTTATCTAAAGAGAATATTGTGTATCTATCACAGGCTGCAACTAAATAAGGGCCGCCAGCTGGTGCGAAAAGGAGGAAGGGGGTGTGTCCCACATTCCAGTCATGACTGCCTGCGTAATTTACGCGTAGGGGATGTGGAGTGAGTGTTGCTAATATCAATGCAAACTGCCTGAAATTCTAAATTCAAATTTGGTATGTTGATTGCAATAAATGCATTATTTTAATTGCTACTACTACTACTACTACTACTACTACTACTACTACTACTACTACTACTACTACTACTACTACTATTTACTACTACTAATAATAATAATAATAATAATAATAATAATAATAATAAAAATACTTTTTTTCATAAAAAATAAAAATTATCATCACAATTATATGAAGTATTTGTATGCCTAGTCTATCGTGAATCATTATCACTATTATCATACTACAACCACAATCATACAAACTGATAATGCATGAAAAAAAAAACTTGGAGATACGAAATATAACACAAAAGAACACTCCCATCTCATAATCTTTTTGCTAAAGTTAAATTATAACTTACCACCTAGCTGTAATCTGATGTCGAGGTATTGAGGACATTTAAATGAGGTCAACTTAAGCCTAGGTTAGGTCCGAACACAATTCAAAAACCTGATCTTAAATTCAATTGGCAAAACTTTATGGTGTAATTTATCCCAGCATAAATCTTCCTCTGCACCTACTTTAATGTACCAGAAGTCACATACAAATATCAATGGAGGAAATCCCAATTGCTACACTTTATTCTGGTGATGTCAGCAACCAGAATTTAAAAAAATAATAATTCAAAGCCTTTAAAACTATTGAGACTAAGAGATGATAAACCCTAATTTCTATCTACAACTTTTCCATGGGCAATAAGCCATAATATCTTCTATATTAGACAGAGCGATGATCTAGTAAATAAATCCTTTTTGTCTGCGAAACTGGTTCCCCCCCCCCCCCCCCCCCATTAAATTATATGGTTATAATCATTTTCATCATTAACTGTGATACGATTTGACATACAATTAATTGAAGTCCAAATTGGTAAAAGATAATGTCTTTGATTATATGGTAATACCGAATTCTGTCGTTAAAGGGTCAAATGTAATTTGCAGATTATATTATTCACCAATTACAGAAAGCGTTAAGTTCTATTCTCCTCAAGTTATAAAAAAATAAACAATTGAAAGATTGCAAAAGTTGCAAAACAAAGTTGCACTTACAAAATCAAAGAAAAATTACCATATCACATGCAGAGGCCCCTACCCAAAGAAGTCGCTAGGAGGAGGAGGAATTTCAGGTGTAATTGAGGAATCAATTTATAATTCTTGAAATAAAGGATGTAGTAATGTATCCTTTGAGCTGAAAAAGAGGAATGATTCCACGAAAAGAATGGTAGGGGCCTCTGTATCATGCCTATTTTGAAATAATTACAGTCGGGTAAAGAATTAGATACACACTGTCACGGGCTTATTTAAAATTTATATTTAAAGTTCAAAATCTGTGGCGCCGGAAGTCACTTATAAACAATTTCAGCTTAAATAAAAATCAACATTGAATTAACGGCAGAATTAACCCCTACAACAGAAAGGGTACACATCATTCATTATGTTTTACAAGGAATATAAAAGTATGTAACAGTACTGACATTATCCAATACATTTTACCAAAATATAATACAAAAGTATTGCTCATATTTGTTTTTAATTATTTTTTATTGATTCTTCCTGATTGCAGTGGACATATCTCAATATTTTTTTGTATTGCAGACCTTTTTCCTTCTTTTTCATAAGGACAAGGTAAGTTATTTTAAAATATTTGGCAACTACGAAAATGTTTTGGAAATTGATGAAGGGCATTTTAGTTATTATTATGTAGTAATAGCGAGCAAATAAGTTAAAATAAGATTGACTTCTGGTGAAGATGTAATATTCTTCCAAAATCATTATTCGGCAGCAATCTGATTTTTGGAGTTAAAAAATAATGTGCAAAACATAATCAGTATGCAACTAACATCCCAACATAATAAAAATAAGAACGCCTAAGGTGGTAAAGTACAAGATAACAATGAAGTGATCCCCTGTTAGTAATCATTTACCCTTGCCCTATCAATCAGGCCCAACACATATTATACTTTTAAAGAAAATTCATAAAAAACTAAATTCCATCTTTTCTGTGTAATTCATTTCAATATCAATTTATATGAGAATTATGACAGGAAAAATAAATTAAGTTGAGAAGTGTTTTAATATGCAGGCGGGAGACTATAACTATAACTATCTATCACTATCTGGAATATGATGTCAATAATATTCTAAATAAATATATTATTTTAAAAATCGTGGTTGAATATAGGTCATTAAACCAGACATAAAAAAAACCAATGATGACAAATATGATAATGATGAAATAATGAAAATGATAAAATAATAATAATAATAATAATAATAATAATAATAATAATATACTAACAATAATAATAATTATTATAATAATAATAATAATAATAATAATAATAATAATAATAATAATAATAATAATAATAATAATAATAATATAATAACAATAATATAATAATAATAATAATAATTTGTCCTTTCCCATCATCATCTACAGCTGTTAATGTTTAACATATTATCTTTAAAAGTAAGGCAATAATGTGAGATAATATTGATTGGCTCTGTTATTCTATATAATATTTACTAAATCTAAATCTATAGTGATGGAGTGGTGGCAGCGAGTTTTTCCATTTCCATATCTGTTGTGAAGTTCAAGCTGAGTGATGGCGATTGTTCATTATAATAAAGACATGATTAAAAACAAGTGATCCATTCATATTAGCCTACAAGCTAGCTAATATTTTTTTTCCAGACAGCCAAGAGTCTAATAAATATATGCCAATTCACTTTATATTTTATCAACTAAGATTGTAGGAGGGCGGCATGTCTCCGAATTCAAAATATAATCAAAAAGTCAGAATCGTTTGTGCTTGCCAAGTAAATAGATTAGGCCCTAGCATTCTTATAGTATGGGATTTCACTCAAAACTTCTGAGGAGTTTGGATTAAAAATTAAGCGTCAGCCATTTTCATTTTGACGCCTAGGCAGAGCATCAATCTATTTTAGGCCCCTGACTCCGATTAAAAGGTGAAACAAAAAGTGAACTTCCAGAAACAATGTTGACTCTGGAACTGGGATCGATATGGATGTTTCGACTTTAGACTAAAAAGTGGGGAGACTAAATTTACTCAAAATACGAACCTTTAGTCGAAAAAAAATCCGTATCCAATATTGCGACGAATAGAGTAATCCTTTTAGTAAATCCAGCGTAATAGAACTCACCAAATGGCTTGCTGCTTACTCATACTGTTCACTCATTTTATTTTAGAATTTTTAAACCGGGACAAGCTGAAAGAAATTAAAATATTGTCTCACTACGTCATCTTATCTATTCATATGAAGTAAAGACCAAAATCCAACGTTCCACATCAATATAATGGCCAGATTATAAATAGAACTTTAAAACAAGTAATAAATTCCCAATCACTGGGCGTCTTTTCTCAGGTGAATCACACACACACCACCGTTTTTCGCTTTCTAGGTGATGACTACACACATACAGAAGCATCGCACCATCGGGAATTTCACACAGTCACAGTCACAGTTGCTATCGGCACGGAAGTTGATCAAAGGAAACAGCGCATGCGTATTGGGTACTATTATTGATCAATGAACCAATTCAACACGAGCAAATAAAACGTACTTTTTAATAGACATAGAAATTAGGATATAAATTAGTTAGTTAATTTGCTCAAATTTGCAACAATTTGAAATAATCAGTAAAAGTACAATAGCTGTGATCAGAATTTATTGTTAAAGTTGTATCGGCAGTAGAAGCAGCAGCAGCAGTAGTAGTAGCAGTAGTAGTAGTAGTAGTAATAGTAGTAGTAGTAGTATGTATGTATGTATGTATGTATGTATGTATGTATGTATGTATGTATGTATGTATGTATGTAGTAGTAATAGTAGTAGTAGTAGTAGTAGTAGTAGTAGTAGTAGTAGTAGTAGTAGTAGTAGTAGTAGTCATCGTCGTCGTAGTAGTAGAAGAAGAAGAAGAAGAAGAAGAAGAAGAAGAATGTGTTATAAATTTTATTATTTTTATTTTTATTATTATTATTATTATTATTATTATTATTATTATTATTATTATTATTATTATTATTATTAACATAACTTATTATAGTAAGGGTTGTTCAGATCAAAAGCCTATAATTACCTTGTGAAGAGAAAAAAGAATAGCTCATGTCAAAATTTCCCTGATATTCTGATCATAACTTGAATCACCGTCGTCGTTGCTTGAATCACCATTACATTATAAACATTCAAAATTATATCAATTAAAAACGTAGTCATCAAATTCATATTTTAGGTTATAGAACTGGCGATTGCGGTTTTGAAGTGATTTATACATTTGGAGCGACATTTGGAGTGCACATTTATGCAGGCCTGTATTCCTAACGCAATTATGGGCCTAATTTAACATCGTTGTTATGGATAGCATTTTGCATAAATCTATAGATTAAAGATTACAATAATGATACACGCGGTAAAGATAGTATTTCAACTTAAATGTACTCATGTATATATGGTGTACAAACATATATCTTTAACCGTGACCTGCAAAGCACACAAACACACACACACACGCGCACACACACACACACACACACACACACACACAAATATATATATATATATATATATATATATATATAAAAGATAACCATAATAATATAACAATGCATAATATATACCATACAAGATTGAAAGCCATGTTAACAGCAGTGCAAACAAGTATTATTCGTCATATATAAATCTCCCATCATATAATTTCCTGTCTACTAACACCTTGAAATAATCCATAGATTTTGCATTCTTTGTTTCAAATTTCAAATTGTTCCATTTCTGGACAATTGACAATACGAATACCGAACCAGTTTTGTCTTATGTTTGTTTTGCATGAAGAGACAAATCAATTGGGCGGAAATTTGCCCACGTTGCTTTGGAGTCTTTGGTTATAAACTTCAAGATGTCCCATATATTAACTGTCCTTACCTATAATATTTTTTTTATAATGCCGAATAATTGTCGAAGAATATAATGTTAAAATTATTATTATTATTATTATTATTATTATTATTATTATTATTATTATTATTATTATTATTTATTATTATTATTTTATTATTATATCATTCATTATTATTATCATCATTATTATTATTATTTATTTTATTATTATTATTATTATTATTATTATTATTATTATTATTATTATATTATTAGCATTAATTATTATTATTATTATTATTATTATTATTATTAGATTATTATATTATTATTACATATCATCATCATCATCATCATCATCATTATCATCATCATTATTATCATTATTATTATTATCATTACATTATTATTTATTAGTATTATTGCATTAATTATTATTATTATTTTATTATTATTATTATTATTATTATTATTATTATTATTATTATTATTATTATTATTATTATTATTATTGTTTTTGTTGTCTCAAGTGGAAGCGTCGACGTGTACTTATTTACACAAATTTGTGCACGTCGGACTAAGTCAACTGTACGTCGGTTTATGTTAAAAATACTCATCAGCTCTGTCCGTCAAAACTATCCGAGACGAGTGACCTCATCTTTCTTCATTCTATTTTAAAAGTGAAGATAACCAACGACGTTTTACTGCGTGGGGTCTAATTTGTCCTCTCATAGTGGGCTGGGAGGCACTTACTTCGTCCTCTATCCACCTATATATGTCTTTTTCTTGGAATGAGATTACTTAGTTTTGTCCCGACCCAGGCCATGTCCTTGACTAGGAGGGAAAGAGTCAAATGTATAGTTGTAGTTTTCGGATATATTTTCTCCTTGTAAATCAGCTCTCTGTTATGTATTATTATAATGACCTGTAAGCATTTGAGTCTATTCCTCTTCGTCTTAGTGGAATCCTGTGCCTGTGTCCGGAAGAGACTTTTAGATAATCTCACACTACGTAAGCTGATAGGGTGCTCTCAGGATCTACATCCGTTCTCTATTCTAACCATTCCCCTCTGTGTTACATTTTCTCATGTGGTTTTAATTATAAATCTAGATTATTATTATTATTATTATTTTTGTTTTTGACTATCCCATTTTCTTCCCCTTTACTGCTCTAAACTGACCTTAAAAAGCCATAGAAACAGAGATAAAATAAAAGACTTTTAATCCCATACAAAATATGTCGCCAGGATATGGAGAAACAAATGCCTACTCCCCTTCTCTCTGCCCCCTACTCGCACTCTCTCCCCTCTCTCTTTCTCTCTCTCTCTCTCTCTCTCTCTCTCTCTCTCTCTCTTCCTCGCTGTCTCTTTCATGAAAGTTTGGAGTTGTTCTGATCTTATATTTAATTTTACGAGTTATTAGGCTTTTGTCCTTACACTTTCAGGTCGATAGAACATGCTAGAACAGTTAAAGATTACAAACATTTATCGCCTAATAAAAAACGTAAGAGAAGGGTTACTATAGTTGAAATAGAGAGTAAGAGTAGATAGCATTGTACCCTAACCTGAACTCTCAGAATCACGAATCTTAGTTTAACTTGTGACTTTATATTATTTCTTTTTGTTGTAAAACATAGACCTTCCAACGTTGTCCATCACCTTGGTTGATTTGCTTTTTTTCATTTTATTCTCTGTCAAGACAAAAAAAAATTATAAAAAAATAAAAATAAAAATCACTGTACCAAGAAGTGTAAAGCGATGCCTCGACTGCTTTCATCCATTCTACTGTTAAGTCAATTTCATCCAGTGTAGGTGATCACGAACGATCTGGTCTTGGGAGATTTTAAATTTCATGTTCATATTCTCCGAGCATTAAAAAATCTTAGTTAATTATGACAACCGGTATTGTTAGTCTTCAACCTCGAAATAGTTATCCATATTTGAAAAATGATGCTGCATGGCTTTATTTTCTCGAATGTATTCTTTGTCACGTTTGATTATGCTATGTCCAAATCGTCACAATCGATTTTATAAAATTTGCATATATTGGGGATTATTTTCAACAATTCTTTGGTTATGAAATCCTTTAAGTGTAGACGTCTTGTGTCATAGTTCGTAAACGTTCCAGGTCGTGGGTGGTTTTCAGGGTTTTTTTTTTGTTTTATCCAAGCGTCATATATGAAGTTTACTGGTATAAGCTCCTAAAACTATGAATACCTCCATGTCTTTTGAACGTACATTCCGGGATCTTCGTGAGGGAACAGTTTAAGGATTGGCTGGCGATATTGCTGCTCTCTTCGTCTGACAGATAACCAAGGGGGGGGGGGGGGGGGGGGGGTCGAAGAGGGCTGAAATTTAAAATATGACTATTTTTTAGTGCTTTTCACTCTATTTTTATCTTGTGCTTTATCACTCACATCTTTTCAGATTTAGAGCAACATTGTCAAAACAAAATCAATTTCTTCACAAGCCATATAATAAATTTGTGCTTCTCCATTCTGTAAAAGTACTGAGTGTCTGTATAAACGCTGTGGGTTTTTTTAAAAAAGTTCCTCGGAGTGGTGTTATGTTTTCTTTGGAGATTGAAGCCTCTCGGTTTCTAGAGCAGTGAGAATAGAAACGTGGTGGATGCCAAGATCAAAGCCCAGGACCGTCATACATCCACCTCCTTGCTTCAGGATGCAAACGATGAGGACGTAGAGCGTCCGGTAGAACTCCACTGCGACGTTTCTATATTATTTCAGTTTCAAGATCTTGTATAGATGGCGTTTACCTAAAGGATAGACTGTCATGATACATTACAAACGCTCCTACTGTTCAGAACGGATTTTTTGTTTAAGTTGGAAGACCCAAAGAGACATAGAGATGATCCACAGACAAGCAGTCAAAATAGGCAAGATTGTTATGGCAAGTGAGGAAGATGTCCCATGACTGGATACACTGGAAGATTACACATAGAGTTACAGACAAGTGCCTCACCAGGAACCATGAGAATGAAGGTGTTCTGCATGAAGGAGATCCATGTAATCTGACCACCTATGTTTAATCACAAAGATACACAGATCTGTACTTTTTAAATACGTGTTTCACAGTCAGCCAATTACCTCAACCACGTACAAAGCATACGTACCAAATTTAGAACACGTAGTCACATTGAAGGAGACAACAAATACAATAGGGAGATAAAAGAGACTAGAAGAATTAACATCCCTCTTTGTCCGTCCATTGATAGTAGTGGGCCAGGACCTTGACTTTTGAATGAATCCAAAATGTTGGGGTTCTTTCTTTTTTGTTGTTGAAAACATGAAATTGCCAGGCAACAGGATAACCGACGAGAGGTTGTGTCTGTTTTAAACTTGCAGCCTCAGCCGGTTTATCATTTTGCTCTGGGAATCAATTCGTCCCTGGAAAATAAAAATCCTGCAGCTGAACAGTTCTAATTGTAATGTGATTGCCATTATAATCTAATGTATTACTTTGCCAGAAATCCAATGGGCATCCTCTTTGTAACTAACACACTTTCATAATTGGTCACTGCATATTGCTAGATATTTTCATATCCTAGTCGAGTCGAATCGAATCGAATTAGCTAATGAATGTGAAGTGCCTTACCAAGAACATAACCCTTCTTCATGTCAACAATCTCCACCCAAAACTTGACAAAACTAAATGTCCATCCCTACTTGTTTTGTTTGTTTTTAAGAGCTTTACGGCTAATGCAACACTTGCAAAAAGAAAGATCTTGGCGAAAAGGGGAAACGAATTCAGCAGAGACCAGGATTAGATCCAAGAGCAATATTTCCATGTCTAGTCTGAGACCATTTATTGTCCAACACTGACACCTCTACAGGATCTCCGCCATTGGGGATGCCCTCAAATATGGGCACAAAATAAGCATTATATTTAAAATCCTAACAATGATATGCCTTTGTAAAGCGCTTTGAGTGCGTTTAGTGGATATTGTGCTATATGAAAGCTCAATGTTTTAATTAAAAAAAAAATATAATGGAGAAGAATTACAAGGGGGAAAATATCAATATCATCTCTCACAAAAAGGTAATGAAGAACCATCAGTTAAAAAGGGCTAAAATAACAACAAAGGATTAGCTGGCATTATAGACACACCAGTAAATCAATACCAAATGAAGTCTAGTAAAATATTAAAAAACTACGGTTTATGAACTTTTTAATATTCCTCCATCCTAATGATGACAGTCATCTTTACTTATTTTTCCCGAACAGGTCCCGCTTATCGAATAAGCTACACGCTGGTATCAAACTTCTGGGCAATATTGATACTTTAAAAGAAGTACTACAAACTATCGGGAAAGTACCATAATTTTCTTTTGAATATGCACATCCGACAGTAATACTCAGTACGAGTCAGTCGGTTTATTTGAAAAAGAGACCAACGTTCCCGCTTCCTACAGGAGTCATACTCATACACACAGCAGCTGTATTCTAAGCTTGGTTTTATCAATTTAGTATTTTTTTTAAATGTTCTTTTACTGCCTTTGGAATGACGAAAGAATTCGTGTTAAAAGCCTAATTAATAGCTCCATAGTATGTTTTAGAAAGTTTAATTTGTTGATCACTTTGTTACCCATAACTTCTTTGGATGGAATTTTATTTCCCAGCCCTAATTCGTCATGGGAGTTTGTGAAGGACTTGTTGGGAGTATACAATATCTGTATTACTTGGGGTTTCGATTCTTCTATACAGGTGGGTGTCATCCGTAAAAAGACAATTTGAATAAACTTTTCGTGCCATGTCATAAATATACACCAGGAACAAAAGAGAACAAGAACCATTCCATGTGGCTCGTGGGACACCTGATACGAATGGAATTGCTGCTGGGTTTCAACCTTCTCTTTTTCAGAATGGTCAGAAATGGAGACTGCCGTGTGGATGGACATCTTGAATGTCATTATACTTAAACTTTGTTTTTAAGGGTTTTACGGTGCTTGCAACACATTTAGGTTATATCAGCGCCAGTAAAAAGGAAGAAAATGGGTTAGTAAAAAGTTCTAGAATTACAATAAAAAAGCACCCAAAAGAAAGTAAGACAAAGGGGAACTGGAAATAATTTAAATATGGATCAGATGTAGATTCCAAGAGCATACCACCAGTGTACTTAGTTTGAGATCACCTAGACACCAGCACAAGACCCCACTAAGAGGAATACACTCAAATGCCTACATTATACATTCAAAATAACAAAAATAACAATACATAACAGAGAGACGGTTTACAAGGAAAAAATATCATCACCCAAAACAATAACTAAGCATTTGACTGTTTCCCTCCCATCCAGGAATCCAACCAGGGCCAGGACAAAACCAAGTAATCTCACTCCAAGACAAAGACAGAAACCAATTGGAAAACAGATATAAGGGGATAGAGGACACAGTAAGTACCTCCCTGCCCACTATGGGAGATACTTTGAAGTAGACTCTTTATGCTGGTTTTAGTCAAAAGTATCACCCAGAACAAGGACAATGCCACATGAAAAGGACTACTGATCTGGGAGGATAGAAGGAACAACTGGTGACCTCTCTGTAGAGACATTAGAGATTGTTTTAGTTTTTGTTTTTAAGGGTTTTACGACGCTTGTTCTTCTCGTCTGACAGATAACCAAGGGGGGGGGGGGGGGGGGGGGGGGGGGGGTCGAAGAGGGCTGAAATTTAAAATATGACTATTTTTTAGTGCTTTTCACTCTATTTTTATCTTGTGCTTTATCACTCACATCTTTTCAGATTTAGAGCAACATTGTCAAAACAAAATCAATTTCTTCACAAGCCATATAATAAATTTGTGCTTCTCCATTCTGTAAAAGTACTGAGTGTCTGTATAAACGCTGTGGGTTTTTTTAAAAAAGTTCCTCGGAGTGGTGTTATGTTTTCTTTGGAGATTGAAGCCTCTCGGTTTCTAGAGCAGTGAGAATAGAAACGTGGTGGATGCCAAGATCAAAGCCCAGGACCGTCATACATCCACCTCCTTGCTTCAGGATGCAAACGATGAGGACGTAGAGCGTCCGGTAGAACTCCACTGCGACGTTTCTATATTATTTCAGTTTCAAGATCTTGTATAGATGGCGTTTACCTAAAGGATAGACTGTCATGATACATTACAAACGCTCCTACTGTTCAGAACGGATTTTTTGTTTAAGTTGGAAGACCCAAAGAGACATAGAGATGATCCACAGACAAGCAGTCAAAATAGGCAAGATTGTTATGGCAAGTGAGGAAGATGTCCCATGACTGGATACACTGGAAGATTACACATAGAGTTACAGACAAGTGCCTCACCAGGAACCATGAGAATGAAGGTGTTCTGCATGAAGGAGATCCATGTAATCTGACCACCTATGTTTAATCACAAAGATACACAGATCTGTACTTTTTAAATACGTGTTTCACAGTCAGCCAATTACCTCAACCACGTACAAAGCATACGTACCAAATTTAGAACACGTAGTCACATTGAAGGAGACAACAAATACAATAGGGAGATAAAAGAGACTAGAAGAATTAACATCCCTCTTTGTCCGTCCATTGATAGTAGTGGGCCAGGACCTTGACTTTTGAATGAATCCAAAATGTTGGGGTTCTTTCTTTTTTGTTGTTGAAAACATGAAATTGCCAGGCAACAGGATAACCGACGAGAGGTTGTGTCTGTTTTAAACTTGCAGCCTCAGCCGGTTTATCATTTTGCTCTGGGAATCAATTCGTCCCTGGAAAATAAAAATCCTGCAGCTGAACAGTTCTAATTGTAATGTGATTGCCATTATAATCTAATGTATTACTTTGCCAGAAATCCAATGGGCATCCTCTTTGTAACTAACACACTTTCATAATTGGTCACTGCATATTGCTAGATATTTTCATATCCTAGTCGAGTCGAATCGAATCGAATTAGCTAATGAATGTGAAGTGCCTTACCAAGAACATAACCCTTCTTCATGTCAACAATCTCCACCCAAAACTTGACAAAACTAAATGTCCATCCCTACTTGTTTTGTTTGTTTTTAAGAGCTTTACGGCTAATGCAACACTTGCAAAAAGAAAGATCTTGGCGAAAAGGGGAAACGAATTCAGCAGAGACCAGGATTAGATCCAAGAGCAATATTTCCATGTCTAGTCTGAGACCATTTATTGTCCAACACTGACACCTCTACAGGATCTCCGCCATTGGGGATGCCTCAAATATGGGCACAAAATAAGCATTATATTTAAAATCCTAACAATGATATGCCTTTGTAAAGCGCTTTGAGTGCGTTTAGTGGATATTGTGCTATATGAAAGCTCAATGTTTTAATTAAAAAAATAAATATAATGGAGAAGAATTACAAGGGGGAAAATATCAATATCATCTCTCACAAAAAGGTAATGAAGAACCATCAGTTAAAAAGGGCTAAAATAACAACAAAGGATTAGCTGGCATTATAGACACACCAGTAAATCAATACCAAATGAAGTCTAGTAAAATATTAAAAAACTACGGTTTATGAACTTTTTAATATTCCTCCATCCTAATGATGACAGTCATCTTTACTTATTTTTCCCGAACAGGTCCCGCTTATCGAATAAGCTACACGCTGGTATCAAACTTCTGGGCAATATTGATACTTTAAAAGAAGTACTACAAACTATCGGGAAAGTACCATAATTTTCTTTTGAATATGCACATCCGACAGTAATACTCAGTACGAGTCAGTCGGTTTATTTGAAAAAGAGACCAACGTTCCCGCTTCCTACAGGAGTCATACTCATACACACAGCAGCTGTATTCTAAGCTTGGTTTTATCAATTTAGTATTTTTTTTAAATGTTCTTTTACTGCCTTTGGAATGACGAAAGAATTCGTGTTAAAAGCCTAATTAATAGCTCCATAGTATGTTTTAGAAAGTTTAATTTGTTGATCACTTTGTTACCCATAACTTCTTTGGATGGAATTTTATTTCCCAGCCCTAATTCGTCATGGGAGTTTGTGAAGGACTTGTTGGGAGTATACAATATCTGTATTACTTGGGGTTTCGATTCTTCTATACAGGTGGGTGTCATCCGTAAAAAGACAATTTGAATAAACTTTTCGTGCCATGTCATAAATATACACCAGGAACAAAAGAGAACAAGAACCATTCCATGTGGCTCGTGGGACACCTGATACGAATGGAATTGCTGCTGGGTTTCAACCTTCTCTTTTTCAGAATGGTCAGAAATGGAGACTGCCGTGTGGATGGACATCTTGAATGTCATTATACTTAAACTTTGTTTTTAAGGGTTTTACGGTGCTTGCAACACATTTAGGTTATATCAGCGCCAGTAAAAAGGAAGAAAATGGGTTAGTAAAAAGTTCTAGAATTACAATAAAAAAGCACCCAAAAGAAAGTAAGACAAAGGGGAACTGGAAATAATTTAAATATGGATCAGATGTAGATTCCAAGAGCATACCACCAGTGTACTTAGTTTGAGATCACCTAGACACCAGCACAAGACCCCACTAAGAGGAATACACTCAAATGCCTACATTATACATTCAAAATAACAAAAATAACAATACATAACAGAGAGACGGTTTACAAGGAAAAAATATCATCACCCAAAACAATAACTAAGCATTTGACTGTTTCCCTCCCATCCAGGAATCCAACCAGGGCCAGGACAAAACCAAGTAATCTCACTCCAAGACAAAGACAGAAACCAATTGGAAAACAGATATAAGGGGATAGAGGACACAGTAAGTACCTCCCTGCCCACTATGGGAGATACTTTGAAGTAGACTCTTTATGCTGGTTTTAGTCAAAAGTATCACCCCAGAACAAGGACAATGCCACATGAAAAGGACTACTGATCTGGGAGGATAGAAGGAACAACTGGTGACCTCTCTGTAGAGACATTAGAGATTGTTTTAGTTTTTGTTTTTAAGGGTTTTACGACGCTTGTGACACATTTAGGTCATTTCAGCGCCAGAAAAAAATAATTCTAGATTACAATTAAAGCACACAAGAAAAGTAAGACATTGGGGAATGGTACAAATAGGGAACATTTGTAGATTCTAAGAGCATACTTACTATCAATGTACCTAGTTTGAGATCACCTAAATGTCTTATCCAGACACATGCACAGGATTTGATCAAGAAGAACACACTCAAATGCTTATATTATTAATTATACATTTAAAACAACAAATATAACTGAGAGATGATTTACAAGGGAAAAAAAATATCATCTTCCAAGAGCAACACTATGCATTTGACTATTTCCCTCTCAGCCAAAGGACTGGCCAGGGTCAGGACAATACCAAGTAATCTCATTCCAAGACAAAGATAGAAAGCAACTCGGAAAACAGATATATGGGATAGCAGTCACAGCGTGCCCACCATGGGAGGTAAAAAAACCCCATCCAGACATTAGAGATTAACTTGGTAAATCTCCCCATCATATACACGAGAGTAAGCCCAACCCTCTGGCTAAACCATGTTATATCATTCACACATAAAAAAAAAGAAACAGAAGGAAACATAATAAAAAGCTCAACATATGAGATAAATCTACACTAAAAAGTGCAGACATCGGGTATTATTTTATTCATTACTGTACACTCATACAAGATAAGGATACATAGACGCATTTCTACAAATAAATTTATTGTCTAATAGAAGAAGGAGTAATAGGGGAGGGTAGGAGAATAGAATCATTGGTAAAATAGAGAAAAGGCGGCGTCAGTAGTGGTAGTAGTAGTACATAGCAGAAGTAGAGGTAAAAGTAAGAGCAGCAATTGTAGTAAGAGTAGTAGATGTCATCCCTTCTGTTTACTGTACAATACCAAATATTGTGGTTAAATGGTGGTTGTAATACATAATTAATTCTTATGGATAAAGCTTGTGTAAACACTGAGGGGATTATCACTGACTTCATCATTTCACACAAATTTATTCAAAATTGATTACATCATTTCCTATATGAAAATTCAATCAGTCGATCTGAATCTTTTTCTTCTCCCGCCTATTCGTTTCTCCACATAAACAAAACCTTTCCATTTGTAAAACTTATCCATCCTCATAGGAAAGAAAATTAATGTGAAAAAGATTGAGGTAACAAGAAATGGATCATTTCAACATTCACATTTCACATGAGATAAAAAAGGTCGGTACTAATCAAATATTTTCTATCAGGCAGTTTTAATCTACCCTGACATGATATCTACCTCTCTTGCTAAAAACGGTGATTTCATGTCAGGTCAGGTACACTAAAATCAAACCTGTCAATAATGGTTAAGAGAATCATATATTTCCAACTCATTGATCATGTGAACGGTATCTTCTACCTTCTTAGTTTTTAAATTAAGAGGTAAGACGAAATTGGTGAAGTGTACAACAGACGAGCTACTTGTGAAAGAAGAATACAAAGATTTTTGCTTTCTTTGTTTTTTTTTTTGTTGTTCTTTTTCATTGGAAGGAGTGGGGAGGACAAAATAATTTTTGAAAGGGTGAAAATTACTCAAGCAAAGAATATATTTCTTAATTGAAAAATTCCAGCACAACTTTCATGTGACATTTTGATTTTTGATCTATTCAAAAACGGCTTGGAATCTGGTATATTACGTTGATACAGATTTTTTTCTGCCCTTGACTTATTTTCGTATTCTCACGTTAAACCACTATCATTTTTTTTTCTGTGGCAGGTCTGTTCAAACACAACAAATAAATGTTGATCATTGAAAATCAGAGTCTACAATTCCATTATCAAAGAATGGTGATAAATTAATTGTTTTAGATGCAATTTATTAAAAAAAAGGGAAAAAAAGCTTAAATTATATAAATATTTCATCAATATACAAGGATTGTTATGTTTGTTTTTAAGGGTTTTACGGCGCTTGCAACACACTAAGAAGGTCATATCAGCGCCAATAAAAAGAAAGAAAATGGGATAGTCAAAAGTTCTAGAAATACAATTAAAGCACCAAAGAAAAAGTAAGACAAAGGGGAATTGGTTCAAATAGGGAACAGATACAGATTCCAAGAGCGCACTATCAGTGTACTTAGTTTGAGATCACCTAAATGTCTCATCCTGACACAAGCACAGGTCCCCACGAGGAGGAATAAACTCAAATGCATACAAATCATATAATGAAGAAAAAATAATACAGGGCATAACAGAGAGGTGATTTATAAGACAAAAAATATCATCTCCCAAAACTCTACCTGTACATTTGACTGCTTTCCTCCCCAGTCAAGGACTCTGGCCATGGGTAGGAGAAAACTAAGTAATCCCATTCCAGGATAAAGACAGAAAGTAAATCGGAAAACAAAAATAGGGGACAGAAGAAACAGTAAGTGACCTCCTGCCCATTTGGGAGGTCAGGAACTCACCCAGAATTTACAAGGAGTTTGGGGTTGTAGGGTGGAAGGGAAGAGGGTGATACCAGAGGTTTTATCTAACCAGAGCAATCCCTAATGAAGTCTCAATTGGTAATCTAAATCAAAAACTTGCCTGGATAAAAAGTTCATTGGTTAAATCAACCAACACTTTTAGATATTGATGAATGCTAGATGAACTTTCGTTTTAATATCGAGTAAGCGCAGTTTGAAAAAAGGAGCACTTTACTTAAAACGTTTCTAAAAGCAACAATTTCATTTTTAGGTACGTCTACTACAAACATCCACACACACAAAAGCAGTTGTGTGTAATAAATTAAAGAATTGGTAATTAATATATTATGACACTATTCTGTATTGAATATCATACATTCCATAAGTTACAGAATATTAATATCATTATTACAAAGCCGTGAGAAAGTTCTTTTTATAAATACAACATTTATGAATCTCAGAGAAATTATATGATAATGCGCTGGTCAACTCAACGCTCCCCAATATAGTGGTCATATATTAAGACAAATTACATTACCCACATAAAAAAAAAGAGTTAATAAATAAAAGTTCCACTTTAGTCGTATTATTGAGTTGAAACAAACAAAATTTAAAACATAGTTAATTTGACACATTGTGGCAGAGGTATCATTTCCTTTACAATGACCAAAGGTATGGCAGAAAGGAAAATTCATGGTACAACATGAGTTAATTATTTTTTTATATGTAATCCATTTCCTCCTTGTGGATTAGCTTCTTCATTGTTTTGCAACAGTGACTGGCAGTGTCAATTTTTTAATTAAAAAAAAATCAGTTAAGGGGGTTAACCTCAAAATGTGACTTGACAATTTGGTTGACCATCATCACCTATATATTTTTTACCATGAACATCCTGAGCTTTACACATTATCTTCAGAGTGATGATTTATTCCTTATACATTCAGACTACACCAAATCCTTCTCCACGTTTAAGTAAATTGAGAGACTCATGTTTACAAACCAAATTTGTTAAGATATTCACCTCCCTCTTGAAAGAGGTCACAAAGAGAAATAAGACATTTTGGGATCACTCTCACTCAAAGAAAAGCAGATGTAAATCCAAATATTCAACTCTTGTTGTATACAACCCAAAACCACTCAGCGCTTTAAAGCAACTGCTAGCCCCGAATCCCTGCCGAATATACTCCAATAGTTAAAAAAAAAATAACTATATTACAACACAATGAAATTATAAAAAAATGAAATCTAAGAATGTCCCTCAGAGCGATAAATGTAAACATTTCACAATCTCATCACCACCCCCCCCCCCCCCCCCCCCCCCTCTACCAAATCCAGGAAGGAATCAGATCTGAGGCTTAAGAGAAAAATATCCCTGCCGGACAAGGATAGGAAGACGACAACAGACATATCGGAATAGAAGAGACAGAAAGAGATTAACTGCTCCATACCTCTGCCAATAACATCTACAACAATTATCTCACTTTGCAGCAAATACAATACTTTTGTGTGCACTTTACTTTGAGATCAAGCTTTGCAGATCTCCACTATTTTTATTTTATATCAATGTTAATTGCCCTATTCAATAAATGAAGAAAATAATAAATTGAATTGTTAATCAGTATTGTCTCCCGTCTCCTAGAGTGGCTTTGAAAAACTATTGGCTACAGACACGTAAATGTATTTAAGGCCTAATGATGGTCATTGTCTAGCGACAATTTGAAATACATTCATTAAGGCTAGATTTTAAGAGGGGAGTAAGAAACCATTTCACAAAGATTTATTGAAAGAGGCCATGTGCTATCTAAAGACCAAAAAGCTATTGAAGGAGACTGTAGACATAACTTCATGAGTTATTTGAAATTCATGATAGAGAACGAATTGCAAACCACAGCACAAATGAAAAACATAAAATAGTGTAGAAAAAAAAAATAAATTTCAAACAGCAGGTTTCTTTTTCTTTCCGATAAATTACTCCATCTGCACTAAAGTATGTATTTCCATAAAATTGATAACATGACCTGTGACTTTACATGAGTTAGCATTATGCTTTGTGTTGAAACACCTTTTGCCAGAGGTTATGTAATGAATTAAAAAAACAAAAACAAAAAACAAGTAAAAAAAGAAATGTCAGCAATTTAAACAAAATTAATTAAAATCCACATATCGAGATCATTATCTATTTGCACAAACCTACCAAACTATCACCAACAGAGAAACATGAGGTCAATTTTTTTTGAAAAAAAAAATTCCAATGTTAAATTGTATATACAACGGGATATGATAACTGATAGCAAGATAAGTGGCAACTGTGGACTTAGTTTACTTTAGCTCTTTCATGTGCTATGTTTAAAATTGGATTTCTTCATCCCCATACACTATTATTGATTCGAATTTTTTCCATCATTCGTTGATAAATAAAATTTTGTATTAAAAATACCACACAACATAATCTACCATTTATTTTCTCTCCATTATCAAAGCCTATTACCAATGCATACCCAATAATGTTTGTGAATCATAAATAATAATAAGCCAAATGCAGATACAATCACTTTCGTAAAAGAACAAAAAGGAAACATTTCAAACTTAAAGCTAACATTCGTGGATAAGCCCTGCTATATCAATAATTGGTTAAATACAACTGAAAAATGTATCATAGTGCCTTATAATTCTTTTATAAATGGTAAGCTGAAATTAAAGTTAACTTTAACATGAACAATAAATAATTCACTAAAACAATATCCAAAAACAAAATTTCATTGAAGGAAAATAAAACCCATAAAAAAAAAAAAAAAATAAATAAAAAATCACGCAATAGTGCACAGCATGAAGCTAGTTATATCCTGTTCATTTACTGATGTTTGTGTGTGTGGAGCCAAAATATTGGTCTTTAATGTATGACAAGATAAATTACATAACATATTTTAATTGTCAATAATTAATTCAAGTACCTATTATTATGTATGTTGGACGCCTGGTGAAAACATTTTGATTGCTCTAAAATATTAATCAAGACTATGTCCTTTGAATCTCTCCCCCAGAAAAGAAAAAAAAAGAAAAAATTTTATACTGAAATAGGTTAGAAAAGCATCTTTTAAAATGTCCTCAAACATGTCACATTATATTATCACAACGCTAAAATCTTTCACAGAGAAACAAGTAGGAAAGATCTCCTCGATACATAGCCTTCCCCCCATTTTTCATGTGACAGTCATTCGCTCTGGCACACTTGCCTGACTAATCCATTGAACACATCATTCAAAAAAAAAAAAAAAAAAAAAAAAAAAAGAAAAAAAGTCAGACACTAATTGCTAGATGGAAACAAACAAAACGAAAAAAATAAAATAAATGGAATAACTTTTAGACAATTAGAGTACACATAGTATAAATATACTTACATAATTTGTACAATGATCCCTTACTGTATGTATTTTTTTACAATCATTTGTACATACCAATGTTTGAGATTACATTTAACTGATGTGCATTGCTTACATACTATTATGATGAATGCCAACTTTCATTGAAATAACAGCAACATTGACATAAAGGAAGGACGCAATGACATAAAAGACAAACAGGGCGAAGGTTATGTGATTAAATAAAAACAGAACACTAAAACATTGATATGAATAACAATATAAAGTAGCATGCACTCATTTTTTTTTTTGTTACTTTGTACAAACATTTTATATTTCTTTTATGTGTTATGGCAAGTACAATCGTAAATTGTGTCTGATCTAAAACCTGTTTTTGTTGTACTTAATATATAATTCCAATGAAAGTAATTTACCTGTAGCATACTCTCATTATGCTCAAATTTATTAAGTTCCAATTTTTCAAACTGCCATTTTCTAAACTTAAAATTGTGGCAAAGTTCAAGAGACGTTGCCTATTATGCTATGAGCAACACATTTTTGAAGCGATTTTTAATCCTATATTGTAACCTTGTCAATTGCTCTCAAATTGGCAAAATTTTAAGGATCCAACATCCCCCAACCAATTGAAATCAGGTAAAATGAATTTTCTAAACAGAAAAATTAAGCCAAAAGCATGTCATACAAAAACTTTAGCCAACGCATCCGCCCCTGCACTTGCAATGAATGGTTTCTGTGGGTGGAAGGCAACATCGTGAATGGACTCTTCAAACTTTTTGCGATGTGACGTGATTTCCTGAACACAAGTTTTACTTTCTAAGTTCCATAATCTTATTGAACAATCGTGACCTAAAAAAAAAAAGAAAAAGAGGAAAATAGGGTTGAGTCTAATTATTGTAAACAAAGTCCAGAATTACATACATATAAATCTTTGACTTATAAGAGGCAATAACTGGTAAATACATAAGCACAAAACTTCTCCCTTCCAAATTGCTGCCAAATTTTCATAAGAGGAGAAAAAAAAAGTATTCTAGATAGACATAGATACACGTTTATATTTAGAACCACAACAGTTCAAGTCTCATGCCCAGTAGTTTATTGTCTAAAATTATTAATAACATATTTGGTATTCATTATAGCTAACTTTTCCAAAATTTCATGTCTAATGTCGCCTAGTCATAATTCATGAAGTGCAGTTGACATTGGCAACAATCAGGTAGAAAAGCTTCCCTCCTAACAGAGTTGTGTACATTGAAATGATTTTGATTTAAAGTATTTTTCAAGAAATTCAAAAAGTAGAGAGAACAATTATACTTGGCAACTATGTTATGACTGTCCACAACAATTATGGAGAGGAGCAATTTTATGTTTTTGTAACAATACAGTTATACAAGGGGGGAGGGGAGGGGAGAGAGAGAGAGAGAGAGAGAGAGAGAGAGAGAGAGAGAGAGAGAGAGAGAGAGAGAGAGAGAGAGAAAGAGAGAGAAAGAGAGAGAAAGAGAGAGAAGAGAGAGAGAGAGAGAGAGAGAGAGAGAGAGAGAGAGAGGAGAGAGAGAGAGAGAGAGAGAGAGAGAGAGAAAGAGAGAGAGAGAGAGGGGGGGGGGGGTATATATTATCTTTTGCCTAATTTTTTTCAGCCAGTTATTTCAGTTCAAATAACTTTATTCAAACAAAGTATAAATACGGCTTTAAAAAATTAAAATTAAACCATTGGGACAACTTACTTCCAGATAAAAGATACAGGCCATTGGGGTCTATAGCCAGGCTGGTTACTGAATCTAAGTGAGCTACCATAGAATGAATAATTTTTCCTGAAATGAAATGTGGATTGTAAAATTAAGGCTCTGTTGCTGATATGAGCTAAAAGTTTGTAATATTTGACAAAATAGTAACTTAAGTAAATTTAATAAGTCCAATTATTTACTTATCTTAATAGTACTCATAAGAAAAAGATGAGAGTAATAACATTTACAGTGGGGAAGACTAAACTAGCATCTATGGGAGACCTTCAGACATTCTCCTCTGATACAACACACAAATACAAAAATACGAATATAAATAAATAATCTTTTAAAGTGCACTTTGCATATGCTATGCCTTCAATGTGAGCACATTCTAAAAGCATATTATCTAACTCCAAAACTGACAATAAAATATAACTTTATTTTAGAGGGAAACTTCTAATAGAAGGGTATTCTTACAATTGAATAGAGCATATATCATATGACCCTTACCAGTATTATTATCAAAGAATCGTATGTGTCTGTCTTCATGTGCTGTAATGGTTATAGGTAGAGTTGGGTGATTGATAACCCGGTTTATTTGATTGTTCCCTGTTGAATCTGAAAAGAGACAAATGGTAACTCATTTAACCTAACAATTTTTCACCTTTGAGAACACAGTTTTACTATCAGCAAAGAGAGAGTGCTCTTGCAATCGTGACACAGAAGTTAATCACAGTCTCTATAACATTGACCAGATGGTGCTTACCAATGCTATTACTCTTTGTTTACATGCTGATGCTAGTCTAGTGAAAAGCAATTTCTATTAGACCTAATATTATGACCCCAATTAACTCAAACATTGCTAGGTTACAATGTACATGATTCAGATAGACGAAGGATGAGTCAGGCTGTTTTTAGTTAACAAAGGCGACTATTGAATCAACCAACTTGAGCTACAATACTGGAATTCCAAATTCTTTTTTCGTCCACAAAATAATGATTTTAATATGATTTACTTACCTGAATTAACTTTGGTCTCTAACATGAGGACCTGTTTCCCTGTTTCAATATCGAAAATGTAAGTATTGGAGGAGGTATAGCTGGCAACCATTTGAGTAGGATCACAACGCACAAAGTCCATTGATGTTGGCACACCCTCTTCTGAAAAATGGTGTATACCATGGAAAGTTTGGAAAAAAATAAAATAAATAGGTACATTGTAAATAGGAAGGATGGTAATCCTTTTTAATGAATTCTATCAAGTGAATCTAACAAAAATTGAAAAAATGTTGACTTCTCATTGGTACAGTGAAAGTCTCAAACACTGCCTTATACTCAGACGTGCCTACTTTAAAAATTCATAGTTCTTAAGAGAGATAAATAATAGTTGCTATAGTTAACTTTAGAGATCAAAAATTTGTCCTCACAAAGGATGAAATAACACTTCAAAATAAAAAAAATTTTGTTCAATAAGTTTAATTGACTTTACTCATGAAATGCTAAAAATGAAGCAAAATGTCGTACTTTTACTAACTTTTCGTGGTAGTAGGCAGGTCTGCTTACACTAAATTGTCAAGTTAAAAATGAACACAGACTGTATAAAATTCACTATAACTCCAGTAATCATAATGCTAACTTGATGTACTACAAAATTTGCCAATGTATATATATATATAAAAAACAAAAATACTATAGTGCATAACAGAGACGATTTACAAGACATATTATCTCCCAAAACTCTAACTATACATCTGACTGTCTCCCTCTCAGTCAGGGTCCGGCCAGGGCCAGTCCAAAACCAAGTAATCTCATTCCAAGACAAAGACAGAAAGTAGGTTGGAAAACAGATATAGAGGGATAGAGGACACAGTTGTGCCTCTCTGCCCACTATGGGAGAGCAGGAACCACACCCAGTAATGTGGTGGTATAACAGTTTTTCACTGTATACACATCTATTTGGATCAAAAATATTCCCATGAATATCTGTGGTTGCAAAAGCTGTATAATAACATTAAGGAATGGACAACTACAAAACAAATTTCGAAATATAAAAAATTGATAGGGAAGCTTGTGTAAAAATTGATTGATTTAAATATCGGCAAAATACCACAACCCAAATAAATGAGCAGAATTCATGTTGTCTTTGATAACAATTTTTCAACAAATCATTGTTCTTGCAAGTCTGTACTTCGGGATGAGTAAATAGAAAATTTTGCATCGACCAACATTGCAAAGCATATAGGAAGCGAAAAAATAAACTTCATAGTCAGTGCAAACTCTGTTACTAGACTAAAAGTAAAGAAAAAAAGTCATAACTCTCATTTGAAAACTTTGCAATGGCTTCCAGTCAAAACCAGAATTGAGTAAAATTTTGCTAAACTGTCAGATAAAAATAACCAATTATAAAATGTAACTGCCTTGTTGCAGCTACATCTTCAGGCAGGCTATTCCATATATCGTGATAGCTTATGGACAGAAGGAAAACAAATTGGACACATATTATTGCCAGTAGCAGACATAGTTTTATATTTTCAAAGCAAATAAGGAGATAGCCAGCTTTCAAAACTTGGGTTTTATTACTAAAATGATATTCTACCCTTACCCGAATCAACAGTGAACGTATTAAGAAGGGGAGACTTGCTCCCAGGACTCCATAATCTGACTGTGCCATCCCCAGAACAAGACAAGAGTTGGTTTTTAGAACTGTGTATTGATAAACCCCAGACTGCATCTGTATGAGCCACTAATGTACCTGACAACACATTGGGATCTGGAGATAACAGGAAGAGTTGTTAAAACAAATTAAATTCAAATATACATGGGTGCAAGTAGATTAGGCCAAAAAAGCCTCAAATAGGCCAAAAAAAGCCTCAAATCCATTTCCAACAAGTTCAAAAAGCCTGAAACTTATTTTGAAATGTGAACTATTGCCTCAAAATAGCATTATGTTAAGTTAATCTAAATGCTGGAAATAAATTAAAATACATTTTAAAAAGCCGGAAATCTGGAAATCTTGCACCCATAAATATATGATAATTATTAGTAAATAACAATTCCTAAAAAATTTGCAGGAAAATGGAGAAAAACAAGAACTTTATTTTATTTTAGGACTTAGCTGCTTACTCAAAACAGCAAATTAATTGAAATACGTCTGAAACAAATTGTTTTCTGTATAATTGCCATTGGTTAATCACTACACAAGCCAGTTGGGGTCATTTTAAATTTTCAAAAAATCAGTTGGTAGAGCACTCGATTCACATGTAAAGGAACTAGGATCGATCTCGAGTGAAGTCAAAAAAATTTCTGACCTCCCTAAGCGATTGGGTAGCTCGGTTTGTTGCACCTAGTGAAAAGTACTTTGCGATAGCAAGCAGTTGCTACTATCCATTTAACACTATAGATACTGGTATAAAGTCAGGCACCATTTGCCTTATTGCTCTGAAGGACTTTTCATATTTATTTGAGTATTTATAATCCTGTAAAGTGAAAGTGTTATGTAATAATCTCATGCCCTCGTACAAATAAATAGGTCTTGAACTTTTTTTTTTTTTAAAGTAGTCCCTCAAGGCTATTAGGTCCATGGAGCCAGAGTATATCCCAGTGTCTGTAGCGTGAAATGGACAGGACGCTTTGCTTTGGGTAAAGTATTTCCCACCAGATCTAACCATTGCTGGGTGGACAGTGGAGTCAGAAAAAAAATCAGGATTTCACCAAGGATCGATCTTGGTCCCTTTGTGTGTAAAGCAAGTGTTCTACCAACTGAGCTACCAGAACCCCTTCATGAAAGCCACTGAATTTACCCATTCCCTTTTTGTCATACTTGCAGAATTTACATAGCTGACCATCTCAAGTTTTGCCGCCTATTATGTACGAAAGGCGTTTAAGGGTAGCCAACAGATGTCAAACTTTGAGCTTATCTCACATGCATCACTCCTCAATGGGATTAATTAAAATTGTGTTATGTGCTGTAAACTATGATGGAATAGGTTTTCATTGCGTCATTTTTTCACAAGAATTCTCTTGGTCCCTCTCAATGCACAGCATAGTTTAGCTCCGCATTTAGAGCTGACAGAAAGTATTTTGTAGTTACCATGATATATCAGATTATCTGCTTTTTATGGATGACATGCTTAATGGCTCTGAAAGACTCAGAAAGAATGAATAATTTCTGATCCTATGCCAATGAGAGCATCACCTTTTTTTTTGTTTGTTTGTTGCTTTAGGTCTCTTCCAACACAATTGAGGTTATATGAGAGACCGCTGAAACAAAAAAACAAGCAATCTAACAAAAATAGTACAAATGTCAATCAAAATCATAACCTAAAGATATCATAAGCTAAATTATAAATAACCAAGAACAAACAGGCAGGAGATTTACAGAAAAAAAAAATATCCCCTGTCAAAAATACAATCACAAACCAAAGAAGCAGGATAGGCTAGTAAAGAGAAGAAGAAACGGCATCACTATCGGATCGTACACCCATGCGAACATCATAGGTATATGATTCAAGGGTGATGCTCCCATCCAACCACCCGCAGCATCACCTTTGAATTACTGATACTGTAAAATGAAACCAAGAGATAAAAAAGAAAAAAATATCAAAAATTTCAAAATAGGAATGGTTTTAGAACAAAGTGAAATCTACAAATCAACACACCAAATGAATCATAGGGGTCAATGCTTGAGCTGGGGATGTTCCAACATCGGATATTGGTGTCCATGCCTCCGCTATAACACTGCTCTCCTGAAGGACTCACAGCTAAACTTAACACTGGACCCATATGGGCACGGAAAGTGTATACAGGTTCGACATCTAATGAAGCTGCCCTGTTTTAAAATTATAGAATATAAACAATGCAAAATTATTAGGAATCTAAAATATTAATGCATTCCTAGATGACAGGAAAATGTATTTATATCTGGTAACAATACACCTATTACAAAAGGGCATTAAAGGAGGATAAGTAGATTTAAATAGGACATATGGGACGAAGTGTATACGGTCGACATCTAATGAAGAATGCCGATAGAAATAAGAAGATAAACAATGAATTATTGCGAACAAAAAAAGCATTTAGAGTAAGAAGATATGTATTATTCGGTGAAAGAAGAAAAGGATTTATATTGATAAAGAGAGAGAGATGAGATGAGAGGATGATGAAAAGATAAAGCAGGAGGAAAGAGAAAGAGTTGAGAGAACAGAGAGAACAGAATGATGTTAAAGATGAAAGTGAGAGAAATGAGAGAAGAAGAGAGAGGAGAGGAGAGAGAGAGAGAGAGAGAGAGAGAGAGAGAGAGAGAGAGAGAGAGAGAGAGAGAAGGAGAGAGAGAGAGAGAGAAGAGAGAGAGAGAGAGAGAGAGGAGAGGGGAAGAGAGAGAGAGAGAGAGAGAGAGAGAGAGAGAGAGAGAGAGAGAGAGAGAGAGAAGTGTGTCAACTCAAGTGTGACAACACGGTCAACAAAAGAGTGTCACAAGTGACGCCATTCTTATTTTTAACAATTTTACACACACACACACACACACACACACACACACACACACACACTCTCTCTCTCTCTAACAATCATAAAATAAATAATCTTAAATGCTGTATTATGGATGCAGGCTTGTTCAATTGAACAACAGACTTTGTGAGAGAAAACATTTTAAAAAAGTCAAAACAAAATAAAATATCTATCTAATTTACCTCAGACAAACTAGCAACAATGTGAATCTCTACATAGTATCACTTTGACTTACTTTTTGGCAGGAACAGTTTTTTGCAAGTTCCAAAGTTTTAGGGTATGGTCTTCAGATGCTGTCAATAAAACTGGCTCAACAGGATGAAATGCCAGGGCGCGTACACCATCAAAATGACTGTTGGGATGGAGAGACATAAAATAGATGTAGCTATGATCTGAGTATGAAAATATTATATATCATTCACAACAAATAATAATGGATACGATTAAGACCAGGATGTGTGTTTTCTGTTGCTTACTATCCAAATAGCCATTGAAAAATTTTTTAAATAAAAAGCTATCATGACAATCAAGGGTATAAAAATAGCACAGTGTCAAGAATGTAAGGAAGTAACAAAGCTTACACCATATCAATAGGTCGCAGTGCAGAGTACTTTCCACCAGATCTGTTATTAGACACAGATACTCAATCAATGTTGAAAGGACAGGAAGACAAAAGACGTGTTTTGATCATGGTCTCGATAGTTAATCTTTTTTCAAGTTATAGAAAGGACAATGCAAAGTGACTGGCCATAAGTCTCAATTCTCTAGTTGTTCTATGTCCTTTGCTCTAGTTGTTCTATGTCCTTTGCATTGCTATTTTGTCATTGGATATGTAGAAAATAATGTGTCAAAAGAGGAAATAAAAGTTATCTAATGAACATGATAAATTCAAGCAGGCTTTACCTTCGTAATGTATATTTTGCATTCCACGTCTTTCTGTAAACCTCTTTAGATGCTGAGATCTGAAAAAATTCATTCCATCAGTTTGACAGTGAGAAAAAATTAAACCTTAGAAAATTCTAAGAGAGCACATTAAAAGAGGTTCTTTAAAATTTAATTAGATGCTATTCTTTAATATTAGAAACTCTTGCATCATTTATCTTTCGAAAATAAACGTATTTTTTAAAAGGTATGAATGATTGAACTCAACAAAGAAGTCTTTAAAATATTGCTACTTATCTATTTAACAAGTCAATCATCGAGTAATCTCAAAGAGATCAAAAGCTCTTACATCATAACTAACAGGATCAGCTTCATTGTTGACTGTCAATCCAGCCAGTTCCCCAAGTCCTAATCCACCATCTATGGTTTCCTCGTCTGGTAAGCCCATCATATTTTTGTTGCGTGCATAATTTATTGGACCACCACCTCCACTGTTTCCATCTGATGAAGAGATTAAGGTGACAGAAAATTGGAGTGCATATTAGAAAACGAAAAAAGTTAACAACTTCAAACATTTGTGTTAAGTATGAAATTGTATTAAATCGAATTCATGATCATCAAAGAATGTAATCGATGCTAACCAAAAGACACAAAAGGAAAGGTCTTCATATGGAGCAGGATAATCACATACAGCAATCTTCTACTCATGAAAAAGTTGACATGCAAAGTCAGCCTCTAATGAACAATCATTCAGTGAAAATTTAAAAAGTGGAGCTAAGCTATAAATATATTGGTACTTCCTTCTATTTAAAACACATTTGATAAAAAGAGCCATTATGTCTCACTATTGCAAAGGCAGCTACAATAGAAATGAAAAAAATATTATTCAGATAGTGCAGCTCAAAATTGATGAATGACATGTAATTTTGTTTCCAACAAATCAAATGTAATACATTTTCTCTCGGTGTAAATATGCATAAAAATATATCTATAGAAAGGTGTCTACCAACGTTCAATCAAAAAAAGGAATGGACATTTTCTCAGATTAGATCCATGCTAGATTATTTTCACTGAGATATTTTGAGAGAACATTTTTTCATCAACAAATCAATTTAAAAAATTGAAGGAAAGTATTGTGATTTTTCTTTTAAAATTGAAATTGTAAGTGGACATAACCCCGCAGTTGACTTTTAGGGCACACTAATTAGGTGTTATATTTACTTGTTCAAACCAATCTGACAATAGGATTCATGCTCCATCTAAGTAGTGAAGTAATGTTTTTGTTTTATTTTAGGGGTTTTACTGCGCTACATTGCAACATTATTTAGTCATTTTGATGCCAGTAAAGGAAAGACGATTGAGGAAAGATCTGAAGTTAAAAGCACCAAATAAAAAGCAACACAAAGGGGACTAATTCAAATAACAAACAGAGGATTCCTTGAGTGTGTTGATAGTGTCTAAAAGTCCTGTCCAGACAGAAGCAAAGGATCCTGCTATGAAGGATACACAGGAAGAAAAAATACCCCCCCCCCCCCAAAAAAAAAGGTACTATACATTTGACTGCCTCCCTCCCTGCTAAGGTTCCACACCAGGACTATGGAAAATTTATCGTTTTTGTTTTTAAGGGTTTTATGGCGCATGCAACAAATCAAGTTCTAGAAGTACAATTAAAGCACCCAAGAAAAATTAAGTAAAAGGGGAACTGGTTCAAATAGGGAACAGATGTAGATTCCAAGAACACAATATCATTGTACTTTTGTTTGAGATCACCTAAAAGTCTCATTCTGACACAAGCACAGATCCAATATTTACAAATCATATATGTAGGACAAAAAACAATACCGTGCATAACAGGGAGACAATTTACAAGACAAAAAATATCATCTCTCAAAACTCTTAACTATACATATGACTGTTTCCCTCCCAGTCAAGGACTCTGGCCAGGGCCAGGACAAAACTAAGTAATCCCATTCCAAGACAAAGACAGAAAGCAATTCGGAAAACAGGTGACCTCCTGCCCAATTTGGGAGATCAAAGACCCACCCAGAATCTGAATTTAGAACAAAGTCATAACAAACGTGGGAAAGTAAAACAGATATGGCACGGGGGATAGAGGACACAGCAAGTGACCTCTCTGCCCATCATGGAAGGTAAGAAGACGAAATCCAGTGAAATGCTGTTATTATCATTATTATTTATAAATTAGTATTCTTTTTTAAACCAATAGTTATGGTCCCCAATTGATTATTTTATTGATTGTCTGAAAACATTAGAAGATTAGCATAATCTTTTATACCAACAAAGGATCTGTATGCTTGAGCAATAAAATGTAAGTGGTAGACATTCTGCCTTCACCCCCCACCCCCTTCAAAAATTGCCTAAAAGTCACCAGATATTAATTCAACATGTATTGCTGTAAGGTATGTTTTTGTTTTTGAGGGTTTTACGGTGCTTGCGACACATTTAGGTCATTTCAGTGCTAGTAAAAGGGAAGAAAATGGGATGGTCAAAAAAGTTACAGAATTACAATTTGAAGCACATGAGAAAAGTAAGACAAAGGGAAAATGGTTCGAATAGGGAACATATGTAGGTTCCAAGAGCCCACTATCAGTGAAGTGTACTTAGCTTGATATCACCTAAAAGTCTCATCCAGCGACAAACACAGGTCCCCACAAAGAATACATTCAAATGTTTACAAACCAATATATATATTTGTTGTTTGTTTTTAAGGGTTTTACGGCGCTTGCAACACATTAAGGTCATATCAGCGCCAGTAAAAAGGAAGAAAATTGGATAGCAAAAAGTTCTAGAATTACGATTAAAGCACCCGAGAAAAGGTAAGACAAAGGGGAATAGGTTCAAATAGGGAACAGATGTAGATTCCAAGAGCAAACCGTCAAAGTACTTAATTTGAGATCACCTAAAAGTCTCATCCACACACAAGCACAGGTCCGGTCCCAACCAAAAGGAACACACTCAAACGTTTACAAATCATATAATATAATATGTAAACTAAACATAATACAGTGCATAACAGAGAGATGATTTACAAGGAAAAAAATATCATCTCACAAAACTATAACTATACATTCGACTGTTTCCCTCCCAGCCAAGGAACGCTGCCAAGGATCAGGACAAAACTTAAGTAATCTCATTCCAAGACAATGACAGGAAACAATTGGAAAACGGTTATGGGGGGATAGAAGACACAGCATGTACCTCCCTGCCCACTATGGGAGGTCAGGATCCCCACCCAGATATATTTATAACAACAACAAAAATGAAACAGTACATCACAGAGAGATGATTTACAAGGAAAATAACATCACCTCCCAAAACTATAACTATACATTTGACTATTTCCCTCCCAGTCAAAGACTCCAGCCAGGGCTAGAACAAAACTTAGCAATCCCATTCTAAGACAAAGACCAGGGGATGATGATGTGGTGGTTGTTATAATAGTAGTGGTGATTGGGATGTTCATGTAGTGGTTGTGGTTAGTCTTATTTTATTCATAGAAAAATTTGAAAAGGGCAGAATTGTGAAGATGATGGGCAAAGATGAACCACCATTTAGATGGAATATTCTCAACCCTGAAAAACAGAAAGCAACTCAGAAAACAGATATAAGGGGATCAAAGAAACTGTATGACCTCCTGCCCATCAAGGAAGGCCAGAAGACTCCATCCAGTTGTCTTAAGGTAGAAACTTTGCATTGTTCAACTTTTTTAAGCGAAGAAAGCAATCAGCCATGGAAGAGTGATTTATCTGAATAACCTTAATCTGCTTAAAGGTTAACATAGCTAAATCATTTTAAGCAAACATCATTTCTGAAGTGAGACAATATTCCTCACACATTAGAGAGACGCTTTTAATTTTGCTTGGGATAATTCTCAATGTCCTTATATGAAGCAATTAATATCTTAAACTGTTATATTCAACATAAATATAGTTAAATAATATTGATATATATATATACACACATTATGCACATAAACCTGTTTCCATTTTATACATCAAATATTATAAGTTATCTCATAAACCTGTTTCTATTTTATACATCAAATATTATAAGTTATCTCATAAACCTGTTTCCAGTTTTCACATCAAAAAGTTATCTTATAATTCCAGGCAATCCGTGGTATAATTAACTGTTATTGGATCTAACTTCATTTATGTAATGACACAAAATCAAGCATATTTAAATAATGGCATGACTTAGAATTGTAGAGCAGCCTACCGTTGTCCTTTCTGTCCCCACCACCGGTATCATTGTGGGTAAAGGCTTCACCTACTTCAGTGTTCTCCTCCTCCCCACCAAGACTGGCTAGCATCGCCTGAAGAGCGTGCCGAGTGGGCCCTGGAAACAACGCAAGCCAGCCATACAGCTAAAGCATCACACTAAACAATATGACAACACTTAACATGCACAAGGCTCATTTGAAGCTATCATCCAAATAAAAAAATATTAATTAAACCAAAAAAAAAAACAAAAAAAAAAGAAAAAAAGAAAGAGAAAAAAATTCAAAATAAATCTTACGAAATTAATTTTTAAAATGGAACAAGTTCGCTTGGCATACAAACTTTTTAAAGTATTCTTTTTTTCATAAGAAAACTATCAATCGATTAAAAGAACAGCATTTGATAAGAAGAGCTTTGAATGGGAATGTGTCTTTAATTTCTTGTACTTATATATATAAATTTGTCATACCTAAATTTTCAAATGAGTGATTACAAAATAAACGATAGGTGGAAAAAATGTGTATGCCAACTACTGATAAAAAATTTGAAACTATAATAACTTTAAACTCTTAATCTTGTAAAAAAGCTTCCTTTCTTGATATTTTAAATAATTGAAAGGCCTGACAAATGAACATATTTACAAAAATAATGATATGCAATGTACAGAGAACCTTTGTCACATCTTTTATCAAAACTTTAAAAAGAACAAATTTCAATATTAAACAAGCTAAAAATACAACTAAATTAAATGTATAGGACCAGTAACTCTGTGCTATCAAACATTAAAATGTCAATTTTGTTCCACATCCCAACTAAACTCCACTGCTTAAAAAGTGTTTATACATCAATACTAAACCAATGAATTCTGTAACAGGAATTCCATTCAAAACAAAACTTCTTGACAAAGGGCTCTCCATTTAATATTTTTGCTTAAATAACAGATAGATGCACAATAAATGATGGCTCCTTTTGTATATGTCCATAGCAATGTAAACTTCTTTTTGAAGTGCATTAAACCAGACTGTCACAATATTCTTTTGATCTTCCATTTCTTGCATGCCACGTTCATATAATTTTAAAGACCAATGTGACTGATTAACGTTCCAGTTTGCAAATTACATTATTAAATTAAATATGAAAATAATCATCCTTACACAAAAATTTTTAAAAGAACATATGGCATTTACACACAATAAAGATGTTTAAATCATGCTAAGTCCTTTACTTAGTTTTACTTCTCTAAAGATCCAATCTTTGAAATCCACATAACAATTACCAGATATGGCTACCCTAAGCATAACAAACTGAGCAAGTCTTCCAAGTTAAGAGTGTAAATGAATAGAAAATTGGGAATAGAAAGCCACAGAAGAAAAAAAAAATTGATAAAAATCCATAATATATAGGAGTTAAAATTTATTTTAACCTTAAAAACAAACACACACAAAAAAAATAAAAAGAAAGAAAAACCTGTTGAACGGCATGCCAGATTCATTGCATCCCATGCCAAAAATCAATAAAATTAGAACAAACTTGAGGCCATAAATTTTCTACTTGTTTTCACCTCTTCAACAGAGAAAACAATGTCATCGTTGAATATAAAGCCTTTTTTCTTTAAACACGTATCAAAATGCACAAAGGTAAAAACTGGTAATATAAAGCTGCAGCGATAAAACTTACTATTTTTCTTCCCTTTCCTTTCCTTTTTATACTGTTCTTTGAGTTCAGATATATGTCGCTGATCAACCAGCCATTCTTCCTCTTCTTCTGAGGATGATGACTCGTGCTTTTCTGTTTAACACCATTACAACAAATACTAATCATTGTGGAGTTAATCGACACAAAGTAAATTAAAAAATACAAAATTAAAAGGGGGGAAGAGGAAGAAAGTTCACAAAACTTAAGGACAGACATTTCATACAATAAAAAAGAATTTCTTAATTTTAATTTGACCATTGTTTTTGGATGCAAAAGATATTTCAAAATAAAAGGGGGAAGAGGGGAAGGGGGAAGGGAAGAATGTCAACCTGGAGATGTTTATCATAAGTCACAACCATAGAAAATCTACAAGGTGCGATGCTTTATTTAGTGTCTTCGACCAGATGCATTGACTGGAATAAGATAAAAATACTTGCAATCTACAAATGAGGTAACAGTTTCTCATACATTTTAAAAAGTTAATCACCAGTATTATTTTTGCCAATTCGCCTGAACCACTCATAAATACTACTATTCTTATATGCTATTGTCAGTATAAAATCTTTAAAAGATCTGAGTTGGTTTTAGTATGAAGAGACATCAGAAAAGAGTCCAGTTTTCTATATTTGTGTTTGAATAATTTCAGAATCTAATGAGCCATTTTCACCTAAAATATAAACGGAACTAAATGTTTGAGCCCTCATAATTCAAATGGTAGAGCAGACCCATCAAAAGAAATGAGTTTTGTAAAGTTTCTTTTTTCTTCTTCTCTTTTCTCCATCCAACAATTCAGCCGGGTCTGTATGGTCTGGAGGAAAGTATTTTGCCAAAGGGTGGCAAGCAATCGTTAATATTCTACACTTTATACACTACAGATACCAGCATAAACTGTGACTTCATGGGCCTTGAGGCTCTTAAGAACTACAAAATTATTTTTAAAGAGACATTAGGAGTCAAACAGCTTTTTTGAGTAAAATATGAGCCAAACGATAAAAAAAAATAAAAGAGATCTGTCTTAGCCTCTAGACATGTCATGGGTGAGGCTATTGGTTTAGATATACGAAAAAAGGTATAATAAGCCAAAAACAGGCATTTATTAATAACAAAACTCCAAGTCTTATGAAAATTTGATGTAATATATTGTAATCTTGTTTTTCACATAAAATTGGTATGGAGAGTATCTCTGAAATATCAAGTTATAACCTGATATATTATGTTAATTTTATAAAGTTCATACACTATTTCCTATTCATTGCCTTCATCAGTAATTATAGTCCTGTGAGCATTGACACATTAAAAAAAATTCTCACAAGTCAATATGAATGTTTTTGTTCGATTTTCATTATGTTGAACTCAAGGTAGTTCATGAAAAAATGCAAAATGTCATTTAAGAATTCATCATTGAGAAAAAGAAACTGTCCTGGTAGGGTCATCCATAATTTTCAAAGCCCGGTGTTATGACCTGCCACAGGCAACTAACAAAAAGTCTGCAAATATGTTAAATCAAATTTCAAGTCTAAAATCTGTATCAACCAAAAATTCAATTTCCAGTCTTATTTCTATAAATTGTCACTTTAGAATTATGTAGAACCAATGTAGTTGAATTAAATTTGGTCACAATTTCTTTTCTTCACAAAAATAGTGCATACCTAATTTTAATCGAGACTTTTGGTTTTAAAATTCGAATCTAAAGGAAAACATCCAAACTTGAATAATTGCATAAAAGAGTGACAAGTCACAAATTGTTCAGTACCACAGATTTACAAATAAGTTAAATTACAGATCTAATCTCTTCCTCTGACTATTCTTAATTGAGGGTAGCAATGTTTGTTCCTATTTTGTTATTTAAGCTAAGTAAGTGCTTTCATTTTTATATTTCAAATAGTTTATTCAAACTGAGAACCTTGTGATTGATAAACCATCTTTATGGAGGTGTGGCAGTGAATTTCCTGGTATTTCTAATAAATCCCTCACAAGCAAAAAGCCGATCAACCACACGAGGCCTTATTAAATGGAAAATATTATGGTAGCCTTATCACTTATAGCGAAATGAATATCAACCTGGCAGATCTATACTTGAATTGAAATCTTAAGACAAATTAAGCTAATCATAGGTTGTCGTCACCAACCCCTTCATCAATTGTACTGTCAATTTCAGTAAAAATGTACTATAGTGACGTGCAACCTTCTAAGTTTGCTATGTGAATTCCTTGTTTTATCATGATTACGGAACCTTGAAGTGTGCTATGTGAATTCCTTTTTTCATATATCATAATTTCATGCAATCTTATTCATTTTGGCACATTTTGGATCAAGTGTGAAACAAATGATTATGATCATATGACAAAAAAAAATTACAATAAAACAAACTAAGGTAATAAATTAATAAATAAAAAATGAATGTGTGCAGATAAATAAATGGAAATAAATCTTGCAACTTAAAAACAACGGATGACAAAATACACCAAAGCAAATGATTTTCATTTCTTTTTCATCTCTGAGATTATAAGTGCCAGGCTAACAAATACAGGAAAAATAGGTTAGTAATAAAATGACAACATAAACTGAAATAAAGTCTCAAATGCAAAAGGTGTGTAACTGAGGAGAAATTTCAGGCTTTGATGATATTGTTTGTCATTTATTTTTGCATCATCAAAATTATGGCAGCTCTTAAATAAAGTCTTATAAGATTAGAAAAGACGAATATCAATCCAGAAAAAAAAAAAACCCTTCTAAATTCAGACTTCTCTCACTGCAATAAAATGCTCTTATTCTAAGCATCTGCCAAACCAACTAATAACAATTTATTAAAACAACATCAAGTTTAGGCAAAGGTTATTGTGTTTCCAACAGAAGATACAAAACTTGGTAATCAATACGTTAGTAAACTTATCATAGCTACAGACATCGACGCCAAACTTTGAGTGGCTTTCATTAAATCTTGTTTTTAACCAAGAGAAGTTAATTTGATAGTAAACAAACCAACTCACCAGTGCCTTCTCCAATCTCAGATTCTAAGAAATGAAACTCTGCTAGAGCCTCCACCGTGTCAGGGTCATTTTCATCTAAACCTGGTATGCTCTCGTTATTATCATTCTGAAAGCCAAAAATTATTTTAAACATACAGATGAAATAGGCATAAAAATATCAAATAGTTTATAAATTTTAAAAAAATGTAAATTTATATAATGCAAACTGTGTCATGCAACAAACAAAAATAAACCTGCATTTTCCACATAAATTTTTTTTTAATTATACAAACAAAAAACATTAAAAAAAACAACAAAAAACCCCCAAACAACTTTCAGTGGGAAAAAATAACCAAAAAAAAACCCAGCACCACTATCATGTACGATAATTTCTCCCATTTTTATATCACAGCAGCTTGGTTGATTGAGAACCCACCTCACAAGAAAAAGGTAAACATAGTTGAATTTATACAACATACAACAAATGTGTCAAAGCCTTACTTTGAGTTTTATTTTCCTTTCTAACCTCTCCTCAGATTCGTCATCAGCAGCCATACCATCTTCATTCTCATCACTGTAAAATAAAGCATTTTTCTACAAGAGCAATTTTGTCATATAAACTAGGGGAGTTGGGAGGGAACCCAGTAAAAAGGTCAAAACAAGGGAGAAAATACATTTCTTTAATTGATACAATTGAAGAATTATCGGGGATACTACTTTAATAATCTTAAAAACACTGTTTAAGGGTATCAAAGTTAAAATCGTATGAAGTTGGGATTTAAAACTTTAGCATGACATCTTATAATCAATGAATAATGTTCTCAATGAGCATATATATTGAGGGTAAAAGAAATAACCTATCAAACAAAAATTCATTGTCAACGGGAATTACCCATTTAGTCCACATGAGCAAACAATGAGTTCATCATCTTAATTTCTAAAAATGATATATAACAATATTATTTATCTCTACACTGACCAACTTGTATTAAAACTAATCAAACAATTCATGGAAATTGTGAGGCACTAATTATCAAAATCTTTGCAATGAAACGGGAAAATACCAGTATAATATCTCAAAACATCCTCAAACTAAGGAACAATCACCACAGACTCACAATGAAAAGAACAGGATTTAAGAATATGTTTTTCCTTTTGAACTCTAAAGAGTTTATAAATTTCCGAGATAAGCACAACTTGGCTGCTTGGTCCTTGCAACTTCTTTGTCAAATATAGGTCTAATAGGGAATAATATTTTTTTTCCATTTTCAGCTTCACAAATATAAATTCATGTTCAATACTATTACGATAATTTCACTCTATAATGTACTCTGTTCTGAATTATGATAAAGAAGTGCAGAGCTGCCAACCCCATCTGATGAGAATGTGTACGTTGGGACCTCAAAATGGGGGAGATTTCATAAAAATGGTTACAATCCTGAAATCGACGGAAACTAACCACTGTGAAAGTAAGAGGAAGGTATACTTACATAAAGTCACACCACACAAGCTCAATTTCCCAAGACTATAATCCAATCCTTTCAGAATTCTACCTCCCAGCATGAAGATCATAATTGGTAAAAAAAATATATACCAAGGTTTCTCCATAGGCTAGTAATAATATGAATTACAACTAAAGAAAACTGAAGTGACTCTGTACACTGAGAATGGGTACAATCTTGGGGGAAATGCGTACAATTCCGCATTTTTTGCAGTAGGTTGGCAGCTCTGGAAGTGATACAAAAATTCTGAAACAATCACACTGTTAAAAATGCTGGATAAAATAAATAGGACTTACCTTAAATCTTCATCTTCATCAACAGCATTGTTAGAATTCAGAAAATCAAAAGTGGTCATGACTGAATTTTCAGCATCAATCAAAACATTCTCATTAGCCATATTCCCCATTTTCTTCAACCCAGCCCTGGAAATAAAGTATAAATAGAAAATGTAAAGAGTGTTCAATCTCAAAATGTCTAATTATCAAGGATGGCACCTGTCCCTAAGCTATAAATAGACTGATAAGCAAACATTACCACTGTAAATTATTCCAAACACACAGCAAGGTAATATCTAACTTCAACTTAGGTATGCATTGGTAGCATAATATATATTATAATAAAATTGGATGCAGTTTGAATACTCTCAAACCATTAAATAGATAGCAATCAAAATGTTCAAGTCACTTATTGTATTTAGAGGAGTATGTTTAGGACCCATCATATTCAATTTTAGCGTCTCTATTTCTCTAAAATGCACACAGCATTGGGAATTACCATTCAAAATCAATGTTTTCAATTATCGGTACTGTAAATCGCCTTCTTATACAATGAACTTTACCATATGATCTGTCTGCTTTCTCATAAATATTTTGACTGGGCTGACAAATATTTTTTTAATGAAATAAAATTATTGAACGTCATCCCTAGAGCTGAGATATTTTATTGTTTTACAAAAAATTAACTTATCTTTAAACCCACCCAAATAACAGTGCTCAAAACAATCTCAAAACCCTTATACAACATACCTTTTGGTCTGCATCTCTCTCTTGCTCCCTTGCTGGTCTCCATTAACAAGGATGGACTGTGAAATGTCTGAGTCATTGTCTGCAGACGATGTTTGTAACCCAAGCAATGATCGCACACGGGCTGAGCGTACATCTATGATTGTGTCAGTATAGCCAATTTCTTGGAGATACCTTAAAATTGAAAAAAATTGAAAAATAAAAGCAATAAACAATATGTGGTAACTTATCATATTTTTTTATTTCTTAAAAATCAACAATATATATTTGTAACTGGCCTTTCTTTCAGGCAAGCCATCGACTGGTGATGGCTTTATATCATTCATTGTTTCAGGAACCATTTTAAAAAATCTCTTCAAGAGCATAAAAACTAATTACCAATGCCGCCAGCATTACGCCACAGATAACTGAAACTTACCAAATAAAAAATATTTTTTAAAAAAGAAGAAAATCCTATAAAATAAATGAACGCAGTATCAAAGCTTTGTGTGTCTTCAGGAAATTGAAGGGAAATTTATGGGCATACAATTACAGTACTATAATTTTGTTCCAGAGGAGTGGAATGTCTTCTTGCTGACTGTTAAGTGTGAACAACTACTCTCGTGGTAAAAACAGTGATGTGAAATCTTTATCACTCTGTTAGAAAAATATTTTTTATCTTTCCTCTTTCTCTCTCCTTTTTTGTTGTTGTTGGGAAGGGGGGGGGGGGGGTGTCAAAAAAATCTTTAGTTAAACTTAAATACAGGGTGGCCAACTTTTCAGAAACTGAATTAGGGAAAATTTTTGGTTATCGCACAATAATGTTCAGAGTGAAGTAATACACAGCCTAATACTAATTTAATACTTTACAAAGAATGAAAATGAAAACAGACATTAAGTTGACATAACTGTAAACCTTGGAAGTGAAAGGGGTAACTTTTGACATATGTATCCTCTATCCAAGCTTAGGAGGTGCATTATGCCCTCTATTGAATTTGGTGCAGAAGTCACAGCCTCTATTCTATTAGTAAATATGACTTGACAATTTAAAACTAAAAAACTACACACACATTGAGACCACAGCATCACTACAATGATAACAGGCTTTGTTTACTGCTATTAATTGCCTTCTGAATGCAAGCTATCCATGGTGGATGGGTTTTTTTCGGGAAAAAAAACGCAGTTTCGGGACATCGGGAACGGTGGATCCATTTAGGGAATTTCCCGAAATAATCGGGAAGGTTGGCCACTCTGTAAATATATCATTAAAATTTGTAGCAATATGACTTACAATAATGTCTAATAAATATAAGAATATCACTCTATAAATTGACCTACTGTTGACTCAAATTCAACATTTCCAGTTTAATCAACATTGATGTATTAAACAACAAAAATCTTTAATCAAACTTAAATATATCATTAAAATTCTGAAAAAGTTTGTAGCAATATGACTTACAATAATGTCTAATAAATATCATAAGAATATCACTTAAATTTAAATGATAAATCTCTTCAAAATCTTTACAAAAATGGGGATTTTTCTTTCATGTGTGCCTAATATTGGTCCATATTCATATCAGTTTGTGTGGCAGGGCAGAAAAATCTGCCACAAGAATGAATTTTTGACTTTAAGTTGTAACATATTTTCAAGCTCTTTCATGATAAAGAAACTGTTAAACGAAATCCAATCTGATATGAATTTAATCCTGCTGAAATTCAAAATCCATTTTTAAACAGTGAAAGAAAATAAACAAATAGGTTTTGAAAAATGGTTGGACAGCCTACTCATCTTTAATACGGTCCATTTACGATGTACATATTCTGAAATTACCCACTGAAATAAATATTTAATTTTACTGAGAGCAAAAGGGAACTGATGATAACCATTACTGATTATTATAACAGGTAGTTGAACAATATTGTGACATGTTATTTAAACTTTTTCTTCTTTTATCATTCTTGTTGTAGTGAGGGAAGAATCATGTTACAGAAACTTTTTAAAATTATATCATTTGTGAAAAAGGAGGTACAGTTCTGAATGGCTAGAATCGACGTGCACTTATTTACAGGTCTGATAACCCAATCATTGTCGTAATGGAAATCTCAACAACAACAACAAAAATGACGCAAAAAAAAATTTTATATTAAAAAATGTCTGTTACAACAATGTCAAACTAGGCCTATAATTGCATTGGAACGTCAGATCTGTATATATGTAAACGTCAGTTAGAATCATTTTAAAGCTGTTGTTTTTTTTTGGGGAGGGGGGAGGAATTAGGACTAAGCAAGCAGCAATTTTTTAACATAGTATTCTTTCTAGCAGATAGCAAGAAATTCTTATTGTCCATTTAACAATTGCAATGCAGATAAATACATCTATTGGCCCCATCCAATGTCTTTTTTTTTAGACAGGGGAGGGGTGGAGGAAGGTTAGAATAAAATAAGCAGACAACGGCAAGTAAAAGAGAATTTCACTTCCTTATATTTATATGACAAAATGAGATGTGCAATGGTTTACACAAGGATGGCTGCTTGCCAAAATCTTTCAAGTGTATCAAAACATGGACAATACAATGTAAATGATTCATTTGAAATTTGCAGCAAATTCAAGCCTTTCTAAAAATGTCTTCTCCTTATGAATGCACAAGGTGTATAAAAATACTGCTGCTAGAAATTGTACATATTAGAAAATTTAAAAAGCAATATGATGCACCCATACTAGCATTATCTCCATACCCTGCAAGCCCCCTCTAATGCAGCCATGCACCAAACTATCTGAGCCACTGATCTATTTTATATATAATAGCCTATCACATGTTTCTGTGGTCATCTGGTGTATACGGGAGGAGTAATGGTTCAAACTGAGAGGAACAGGGTGTTAATGTGTGTTATGTAATTTTTGGCCATAATCTCCTTACTGCATTGCATGCCTTTTAAACAGGTACAGGCAATTGTAATGACTATAACCATGATATTTACTCCTAATGCCCTGGATAATTATTTCCTTGCTCCTCCTCCACACCCACCCCCCCCCCCCCCAACAGCATAGAGGGAGGGGCAATAAATCAAATTTCTTAAAATGGATAATATTATACACTTACTGTCTAAGTAATTGGCGCCCTTGTCTCCATGTAGCATTGCTAGTTCCTGAGCTTGATGACATTGATATTTCTCCATCAATCTGGTCTTCTGTTAATGAGAAAAGACAATTATTTATATAACATGGCATTATCACATTCAATATATCCATTATTGGATACTGAGCAAAGAAAAATGCCTAGTCTATAGAATTACCAAAGCATGCACATATTGATAAAAATTGTGGTTTTTTTTCTTAATTGGTCATCTATGTCTTTGTTGTCGGCTGATAATAAATAAAGAGCAGATTCCTATCATTCACCAGTTCTTGGACTAGACAAGAAACTGACTGAAGTAAATTATATAAATGTAGATAGTGATTAAGCGCTTAACAGGTCCCTTTAGAGGTAGGGTTCCATCTTTCCTGTTCTGACATATCTTATGGTTTTCACCAAGATTGCATAAAAGCAATACTATTCCAGTGACATTACTTTTATTGCTCTCATCAACAGTTCTGTATTTATAACGAGATAAAAAATAAAGTCTTAATTCATAGCAATTCAACCATGCTGATCAAGGGTTCAAGCGTCTTGACTCTTTAAATACATCATATATCATTTTTTAAACATAAATTTTATTGACAGCGTCAGGCTATATAATAAAGATTATACCTTCATTTTTCTTATCAAAAGAGGGCGGTTTTAAGTCTTCTGTGTTGAGATCAGTTCCATATTTCAACTTGTGATACTTTGCTCTGTAGGATCGAGAAATAAGTAAAAATATTAAATCAAGAAAAAAGTTTTTAAAAAGTTTTCTACTTACGTTCTTTATAAATGCATTGTAAAATTGTCAACGACAAGTTGTCATATCCAGTCAATCAATACAAGACAAGAAAGTGACTTTACAAAAATTAGGATTATGTTGTATTTGACTCCCGTAGATGCCACTGCCAACCATGTCATGTGATTCTTCATTTGTAACCCAATTCGGAATTGGGGTACAAGGTAGAGTTAACAATAAAATGTAGAGATATAATGAAATCAAAAGAACAGGCCCTCAGGATGAAGTATTGGAGAGAAAACTGCATTTCGTGATAAAATGGGCATTCAGTAGTTGTGGAAACCACTGAACACTGTAAGGCATTTAGTAAATTTGTATAATGCTAATACTTTGGGCTCAAATTTAATGTACTCACCATTCTAAATTTTTCATATGGATATATCTTTTTAACACTAACAGAGAAATAGTCAAATTAATTTTGTCAAATCTGTTGTTCCTCCTCTGAGGTAGAAAATGTGAATAAAAACCATTAAAGAACTACAAAATTTCAGAACAATACACCAGTGTATCTCACCTTTCCTGCTTCAAAGCATATTCTAGCATTTTAATTCTTCTGACTAGGTCTTGTTTTAAGTTTTCTTGGCCTTTCCTTTCACCTTGTAAAAACGCAATGCGAGCCTGAAAAAAAAAATCACAAATAAACATGATGAGGTGAAATCCAAACATTTCAAAACCCCATTTCTTTAAATCATCTCTACAATATTTTGAGAAATTTCATCACGACACACAGTCAGTCACAACTTGAATAAATGAAACAATATAGAGAATGATTTATTTTAATTAAAAGAAAAATACAATATAATTATTTTTCAAAACAGTGGTAACAACCTACAAGCCGCAGCCTCTAACGAATTATTCAAGTTCAAGCAATTTGTGACTATCTTCAAATTTTAAAAAAGAAAATTAGGTAAAAGACAACCATAGAAACATTGAAAAAAACACACAAAAAATTTCTTTCTCGCTGGACTTGACCTTGTGTGTTTATTGACTCCAGAAGTACAGAGCAAACACAACTGATTTTTTTTTTTTAATTCTTTCAAAATACCAAAATGGTATTGGTGAAAATAAATCTGAAGCAGATGTGAGTTGAGAAACTGGTTGACTTGATATTGAATGATGTGAATGGGGTAGTTGGCGTATGGAGATAAAAATTATACTAATATGGTTCCTCAATTTAACCATGATGAGCGAATTCATAAAATTATAGAAAAACTTGACTGCTCCTACCAGTTTGACTTAATCAACATGAATGAAAATCGAACCGATTCGCCTAAACATAGAAAGTTTATAAAAAATCGTTAATTAATAATTAAAGTTAAAAATGCCAATGTTTCGACATCTTAAAATCATCTGAGTTGCAGAAAGAGACAGCAGATGTAAAAATGGAAGGGTATATATTAATATCAAAGTATTGAGTTATTGTCTAAAGAAAATTAAAAAGAATCAAATATCATTATTACCATTAATCTAGTTAGCAGTTAGTATTATAATACTATACAGATTAATCCATGGTGATTGCATAATATACTATAAGTTATAATGTCAAAATAAATGTTTTAAAGTTCAAAAATATAAAAAATTGTTGATAATATCAAACTTTTGATGAAACTACAATCTTTTTCTTTTTAAATCTTTACCTTTATTATATTACTTTCTAATTAGCTGTCAAACATAATACAAATTTAAATGGTGAGCATATATATGACTCTCGATTATTTTTAATTAGAATCCATTGAATAGTGACGTTTCATTTATGTGACACATGCATGTATTATTGTATATCATGTATATTGTTGGTTAATAATTTTCTATGCACTGCATTAAACCTATATGACATTTGATGTATGACAACTTACAACCTCATAGTCTCATGTGACCTGAGACGGAGATGAGAGAGGGAACTACGGATATATAAAGGAATGTGTCAAGAGAAGGACTTTTTTCAATTCTGTCTTTGGGGGGCCTTCCCTAAGCTCCTAGAGGTAGCATCTCTTTCAATTAGTATTTTCACCGTGGGTCTTTTGTCAGACGTTTATTTGTTCAATTTGTCAATATATAGTAGTAGCATTTTAAAAACTCTAGAACAAAGCTTGATGGATTAGTGACAGCTACAAATTTCCTAATATGACAATAATTTAGCTTTCTATCCCCTTTTTGTTTTTGAAGTACTGAAAAGCATTGCAAAGCAATCCTAGGTTTGTTTGTTTTTCTATTAGGGTTTGCTCGAGGTCGGAGGATTTTTTTCTATAAGGGATAGTTATAGGTCTTAGTAAAGGTCCTATGGTGTTTGTTTTTCCTATTAGGGTTAGTTTAAGGCCCTATTTTTTATTAGGGTTAGTTGAAGGAATATTTAAGTTGTTTCTCTCAGCACGAGGAGCTTATGGAAGTCCTCCCATCTTAATTTTAGAAATATAATTATAACTATGTTTCATTTTTTTCATGGTTTTGTTAAACAAAAAAAAAAGGGAAGAGCTTCCATGTTACTAAAGTTGCTTGATTCAGAGTCAAAAGAGTAAGAAGAGTGCTTGCATTCTTTTATCTTTTGTCTGACATTAAATATAGAAATTCCTGGGGAGACCATCCGAAAGCTCCCCGTGCTAAGAGAACCAACCCAAATATTCCCTCAACTAACACTAAGAAAAAGTAAAACCTAGTACCTTACTTTAACTAACCCTAGTAGGAAACACAAACGTCCTAGCACTTTTACTAAGACTTAAGATTAACCCTAATAAAAAGAAAAAAAAAATCCTCCGAACCTTGAGGCCTTCTGAAAGCTCCTCGCACCAGCATTTCTTTCAATTTGTATTGTCACTGTTGTAGTGTTATACATTGTTAATATGTTGTGTTGCGAGCTTTAGTAACATTTTGTTATTTATTGTTATTTTGCAGTTGTTACCCTAAAAGTAATTTTGTCAACTGAATAAAGTTACAGTGGTGACCCCGACGTCAGGATTGAACACACCCTTCCTTCAACATGCCAACCAATCAGGATACCCATGAAGCCAACGCAGTGTCCATCAAACTACCAACCTTTTGGCCCCAAAGAGCTCAAATTTGGTTCGTTCAGGCCGAGTCACAATTCACAATTAAAGGAATCACAGCTGACGTAACTAAATACAGTTATGTCACAGCATCCCTCGACCAAGACACTGCCACCAGAGTTCTCGACATCCTGACCAACCCACCAAGCACTAACAAATATGAAACCCTCAAACAAAGACTCATAGACAATTACAAACTTTCTGAAAGAGAAGCTGCATCTCGCATCTTAGACA
>NC_088360.1:91122004-91164504 GCF_034508935.2 Berghia stephanieae | reverse complement strand
ATTACTACAATGAGTAAATAACAATTTGAGTTATCAGACCTACAAATAAGTACACGTTTGCCTCAGTCGATGCAAATTGAGCAATTAATTATTCATGACGTAAGACATGAGACAAGGAGGTGTTTGTTGACGTCTTCATCTTGAAAAGTCTATTGGATAATTAGAGCACAGAATTTTGTTTACCACAAACTTGACATTATATACTTGCAATGACTTGGGTACTGATTGGTCAAAATTTTGATTTTGTTACCAAGTTGTTTACAAAATGGCTGGCTGACAGGCTGATTATATACGAAAATCAGTGTAACACATAGATCTGGTTTGTTTCCCAATTAAGTTAAACATGAAATTTCAAACCCCTCCCAGTAATTTATTTTTTTAAATAAAATGGATTACTTTGATATTAGATACACAAATTATTAGGAAGATTGTATTCATTTTTTAAACCGATCCGACCGGTCCCGATTGACAAGCTCGGTCATGTCCAGTCCATATGTCATGTCCCTTTTCACCCTTCTCAGTTTCTCAGCATCATTACTCAGACATCAGTGATTTGTTAAAGTTAAAGTGCTTGGAAGTCAGAATGCAAGATTAAAAGGCATACAGACCGAACAGGCACACCAGCGAAAATCACCGTCTTATAGTAATAGACGGTATTATTAGAGTAGAAGTCGCCTAGACTTAGGTCTGAGTCTGATCTGAGTCTAACTTTTAACTACCGGACTCTGTGGACTGTGACTCGACTGTGATTATTATTGATATTGATTTCCAGACAATAACGATAGACAGACGCTTTCTTTTAAACATTTATCCACATTCCAGAATATGGAAATTTTCGAAATGCACATAGTCACATAGAGAAAGAAATTATACGAAGTGGCTATTCGGACTCGAGTCTGAATAGTCTGCTGTGGATATTCGGACTCAAACTCCAATGTGCTTGCGCATACAGAGGGGAGGACGACACAATGTGGGCAGTAGGCAGAGGGTGGAAGTGATAAAGAAATAGAAAAAAGAGTTCAGAAGAAATTCTGTTTTGCCCATATCACACAGTTTAGTTAGGCACTTGCAAGAAGTAGCTCTCGTGAGTTGAAAATCGGCGAGGATTTCTGTTTCCGTTTTTGAGGGGAAAAAATTTAGGAGTGATTTTAAAATGTTCATTCTTCTTTCTCAATGGAATGAAATGGCATGTATTATATATCATTGGAAAGGGCATAAAATTCTACATACAATGATGCTAATATTATTATCTTCTAATATCATGATTTTGAGAAATCTTTGTGTAAAGAGAGTATATGTGTTTAAACGCTTATAACTTTTAAACCAGAGATGGTCCTTCTTAATAAAAAAAGGTCCTTCCGAGATACATATTAAAGTAGCTTCTCTAAAAATTTCAGAGCAAAATATGTTTGCACTCAAAAGTTAGAGCTCCCCAAAAAAACAGTAATTGGCCTCGATTGTTTACAGAAGCTGCCATTTTCTTATACTGATTCACTTCCTGTCGTCTGCTGCGTTTGAGAGATAACTTCGTCAATCCACAACCAAACTTTACATCTTTATATCTTACAATATATTCCATTTATGGAAGTTATTTTTGTTTTAAATTATTCAATTAATTGGCGTTTTCGTGTCCATGCATTCATTTTAAAATTTTCAATTCTCTTCCTTTTTTTTCCGATTGATTTTTCACTGTTGATTTTGACGTTTTTCATCCTTTGACGGACGTCTGTCCAATTTAGGGGAACGGGGGAGCGGAAGTTTTTAAAATCACCTATTTTCGATCATTTTAAACACTAATACACCACCTCAAACATTTATCAGTCCATATCTCTGCTTTTATGAGGTCTATTTTCATTTTGAAAAGTTCAAAGTGAACAACTAAATGACGCCGATTCAGTGGTGTATTTGGTCTATCTACATGTGAATAAATATTTAATTGTCGACTTTTCCAAAATTCCAATAGGTCATTCATTTGCATCTCGTGATCTATTTTTCCTTGATTTCAGCTGTTTCAGCTCTAAACTATACCTTTCTCTCTCAATAAATAAATATTTTTCTGTTTGCAATGTATTACAGAGATGTTGAATTACCACATGTAAAAATTTCAAAGTTGTATCTGAAGCCGTTTCTGAATTATACTTGATTATCCATTGGGTTGCTGTGTTTTGGTCACATATTTTCCTATAAGCTTCTATAGAGATTTTTCACCACATTAAAGGTCATAACTTCTTAACTAGTTGAGATAGAGCGATAATTTTTTCACTTTAGTAAATGTTTCACTCCCCTTTATTTTTCTACGCTAAATTAATACCGATATCACTATTTTGAAAAATTCTTGCAAGTGCCTAGTTTAGTTAGGCACTTGCAAGAATTTTTCAAAATAGTGATATCGGTATTAATTTAGCGTGGAAAAATAAAGGGGAGTGAAACATTTACTAAAGTGAAAAAAATTATCGCTCTATCTCAACTAGTTAAAAAGTTATGACCTTTTATGTGGTGAAAAATCTCTATAGAAGCTTAATAGGAAAATATGTGACCAAAACACAGCAACCCAATGGATAATCAAGTATAATTCAGAAACGGCTTCAGATACAACTTTGAAATTTTTACATGTGGTAATTCAACATCTCTGTAATACATTGCAAACAGAAAAATAATTATTTATTGAGAGAGAAAGGTATAGTTTAGAGCTGAAACAGCTGAAATCAAGGAAAAATAGATCACGACATGCAAATGAATGACCTATTGGAATTTTGGAAAAGTCGACAATTAAATATTTATTCACATGTAGATAGACCAAATACATCACTGAATCGGCGTCATTTAGTTGTTCACTTTGAACTTTTCAAAATGCAAATAGACCTCATAAAAGCAGAGATATGGACTGATAAATGTTTGAGGTGGTGTATTAGTGTTTAAAATGATCGAAAATAGGTGATTTTAAAAACTTCCGCTCCCCCGTTCCCCTAAATTGGACAGACGTCCGTCAAAGTATGAAAAACGTCAAAATCAACAGTGAAAAATCAATCGGAAAAAAAAGGAAGAGAATTGTAAATTATAAAATGAATGCATGGACATGAAAACGCCAATTAATTGAATAATTTAAAACAAAAATAACTTCCATAAATGGAATATTTTGTAAGATATAAAGATGTAAAGTTTTGATGTGGATTGACGAAGTTATCTCTCAAACCCAGCAGACGACAGGAAGTGAATCAGTATAAGAAAATGGCAGCTTCTGTAAACAATCGAGGCCAATTACTGTTTTTTGGGGAGCTCTAACTTTTGAGTGCAAACATATTTTGCTCTGAAATTTTTAGAGAAGCTACTTTAATATGTATCTCAGAAGGACTTTTTTTTATTAAGAAGGAACATCTCTGGTTTAAAAGTTATAAGCGTGTAAACACATATACTCTCTTTACGCAAAGATTTCTCAAAATCATGATATAGGAAGATAATGATATTAGCATCATTGTATGCAGAATTTTATGCCCTTTCCAATGATATATAATACATGCCATTTCATTTCACTGAGAAAGAAGAATGAGCATTTTAAAATCACTCCTAAATTTTTTCCCCTCAAAAACGGAAACAGAAATCCTCGCCTGTTTTCAACTCGCGAGAGCTACTTCTTGCAAGTGCCTAGTTTAGTGAGCAGCAGCAGTGGCAGTCAAATTTTGACCCAACTCGCCCATAGGAAAGTTGTGACTGGAAATTGCCGTTCGCGTTTTGGGGGGTTCAATTAAAGATGCATAACTTCGTTATAAAGAGGAATATCGCAGATATTTTGGTATCATTATTTTCGTCTTTCAATTTCCTTTTTTTAAATGGTGCCAATTAAGGAAAAATCCATTAATAATTCCAGAAGTTATATGAAGTTAAAATTTGGCAATTTTCAAATGCATTTATTTTATTATTTACCGCGTGTGTTTTAAAAATTTAAACGCTTGCTTTTAGAATAACATCTAAACTTTATTCATGCCAAATTTCAGGGCTCTATATCGATGCGCAGACGCCTTTTAACTCTGCGCCGAAATGCCATGTTTACATTATCTTCTCATCATGGATGCCGGACGATATCGATATTTTAGATTTAGTTATGTATTTCAATTTAGTCCATAATATTTTCAGTACTATTATTTACTCTATGTTTTTATTTTTAATACATACTTTCCAACTTTATTTATGGGCATTTTATAGTTTTTGTTTTAAAAGTTTGTATTCTTCTCTTTGTGAAATCCGATATTAATAATATTGATATTTTAAAAATACCAATTGCTCTAATTTAATTTTATTTTACTTTGCCATCAAATTTCTTTCCCATATGTTTAGATATGTTTTTATCATTTGTATCCATATTCTAAAGGCCTTAGCCTTAAAAATTATTATGGTAAGAAGTTCTATTAGTTATACATTTTGACACCCCCATACATTGACAGAGAAGGGAGGGGAGGGGGGGGGATAAAATTATATTAATTGTTAGTTCAAATCATGTAATAGCAATAGACCCAAAGTGGTTCAGCCGAATTTTTTTAAAGTATTAAAAGCCAGAACTTTCCTTTTAATTGAAATAGGGAATCTCTTTCAATTTATTTGAACTTTTTCAATCTACCATTTTATTTATATGCAATTAAATTGCCATAGGTAAAAATAAACTCATTATGTCATTACACAACATGTTTATATCTTTTCATTTAAATACTCTCAAACGCTTTTTTATTCTCTATGTATTAATTCAAAGAGGGGAATTATTTGCAATTGTTTCAGTGAGATATTGGGGATAAATCCAAAAGTGATATAGCAAATTGTTTCTTACGTCTAGCCGAGTTTTTGATTATGTAACATTTGCGTCATATTATGTAATAATGTGTTAATTTGAAATGTTTATTGTCCTCGATAAGACGAACATTTTGGTATACAATATATGATAAGAACTCCATATTGACTGTTTTAACCATTTTTTATTAACATCACGCGATTTCTGTCACAACTTTGCAATGGTAATTTTGGGGTAAAAATCGGTCTGAAATTTCAGACTTTGAACTGTCGTAGCTACATTTCTAATCAAGATAGAAACAAAATTCAAACTGTTTTGTAATCTGTGTTGCCAGCTCTTTCATATGACATTGGTTTCAAGTGTGTGAGGTACATTTAGAATTTCTATTAAACTCCCTAATCACACTGACTCAGCTCATACCCCTACTTGGACTGTAGAAGGATTGTTGCCTATCTCACTCTCACACTATCAGAATATGTAATTTTTAAATTATTTGTTTTTATCCTGATTTTATTTGGACATCGTGTTATGTCGTTAGAAAAGCTTTTCACTTATATCACAATTACTTTGACTTTTGTTTTGTTACTTTTGAATAATTTTAACTCTTTTCTTTTTATTTCTATCTGGACTTTCAATTTATCAATGATTTTGTCTTCCTCGTCAAATAAAGCGGATTTAGACTACCTTTTGATAGTTACTAAAATCGTAATTTTGATATGCATTAATTTTATGTAATAATTGAAATATATTTTTAAAAACTAATTACAACAAAATTTGAAAAAAAAAAAACAACACAAAACAAACTAAAACTATATTGCAACAGGAGAGTATTCAGACTGTATCTGTTTAATCTGTTGATTGCATATGTGCATTGGAATTTGAGTCTGAATAGCCACGGGAGACTTCAGACTCGAGTCCGAATAGTCACAGTCCATAATTAAAGTTAATAAAATACCAATAAAAGTATATTAATATTACCGAACCATAGCTGCCAATCATTCTGTAAAAAACAGATTTGTTCCGTATTTGGCTTCTTGCATCCGTAAGTCCGTATTTTTAGTTCAAAATCCGTATGTTGTAAGTTATATTATTATTATTATTATTATTATTATTATTATTATTATTATTATTATTATTATTGGTGTGCAGCATGAGGAGATGGTGGGCATAGTTTAAATCAACACAGCATATTCTTCATTCCCATGTAGCTCTTTAATTTGAATTATACCTCTCTATCATAAATGATTTTCAACAATAAAAAAAATTCCAGTTGATTATATGACGCCTGTTTTTCACTAAAACCTTTCATAATGTATTGGAGATTTGCATAAAATATGCATGTTAGTGTTAGCCTCGAATATACTTATAGTGTTCTCAGACAGTATTGATGCTTTCATTATTTGTTACAAATATTGTGTTAATTAAAAATTAAATTAAATCATCATCTTTGATTCTAAGGTATTCAATCAGAAAACCAATTACTTATATAGATTAAACATTACAATAATTATTTCCCTTTATTAATTTATGAAATACATTCCATCCCTGTAAAAAAAAATCTTGATCTGATTCTAATTTTTTTTTTTCCAAGCAAGCTTATATAAATAAGTATACTCCATATTTAGAAGTGTTTATCTTGTCAAAGTAAAGAGGTAGGAATTCTCCAATCATTAGAGATTCATTTTACTACAACTACTATTACATACTACTTAAAGACCATTATGTTGCATGAAAGAAAATATATATATGCAATCACCTACTTTTTAGCCAACCTCCCTAATTTTTACCCCAAAACACCCTCTCAACTGACGTACCAGGTTTGCAGTTATGGATTTCTAAATACCTAACTTATTTCATTTATATTATCCTTATTGTCCTTATCAAAGTTAAGGCAGTTGGATTTTTTCTATATTTTGTCTGTTCTGGAATTTTGATCTCATTGTAGAAAGTGTCATTTCATAACAGTTCAAATGTGCTGAAACTAAACCCGATAATTTAGCAATATTTGGACTAGCCTTCTCATCTAAAACTTGTTTGTGTTAGACGTAGTAATTAAAAATACTGATTGCAATAAGGGGGGGGGGGGGGGGGGGGGGGCATATCGCCCCCTCATCCCGGGCCAAATGGGCGTTCCTTATTTTATTTTTGAAAAGTTGGCAGATATGCCGAACAATGAATCAGTCAATGGATAGTAGTAGTAGTAGGTTACTACACAAGATGCGTTGGCATTCATGTGGTAAGTAGTCTGTCATTGAAGGCTTGTTGAAATTGACGCTGTGTCATACCTTCCTAATCTTACAAATTTTTCGTAATTTTACAAATTTTAGTCAAATTTCATGGCCAATTACGAAAACACAAAATTGTATGACAAATTACGAATTTTTAATTCTCAGTAATACTTAAATAGTGATGATAATAATGATAATTTTATTATTATTATTATTATTATTATTATTATTATTATTATTATTATTTATTATTATTATTATTATTATTATTATTATTATTATTATATTAATTATTATAATAATAATAATAATAATAATAATAATAATAATAATAATAATAATAATATAATAATAATAATAATAATAATAATAATATATAATAATAATAATAATATAATAATAATAATAATAATAATAATAATAATAATAATAATAATAATAATAATAATAATAATAATAATAATAATAATAATAATAATAATAATAATAATAATATAGCATTTCTACAGCATAAAAGCATGACGATGTAATGTTGAAGTGATCATCAATGTCAAATTGTGGTTGTTCGTACTAATTTCCTTGTCAAATTGAAATATAAATGACTAAATTTGACGTTTTCAATTTGGCAGGTCTGTTGTGTGTTCGAATCCTGCCACTTTTTGTTCTGTTGTCTTCTTTCTATTTCTACATAGCGTTGCAAATGATATTGGCATTATATTTTTTATTTTCTTTTAAATATCTCTCTCTCTCTCTCTCTCTCTCTCTCTCTCTCTCTCTCTCTCTCTCTCTCTCTCTCTCTGTCTTTCTCTCTCTCTCTCTCTATCTCTATCTCTCTCTCTCTCAAATGGTCAGATAGAAGAAAAAAATATCTTGCTCAGAAACAAACTAATCGAGGCAAAAGTGGAGAAAAGAAAAAAAAATCATTAAGAAACAGCAATATAATCATAGACAAAAATAAATAAATAAATGAATAGATAAATAAATAATCTCAATCAGAAACACTGAACAAATCATGAGAGAAAAAATTATTTAAAAATATTATGTGATAGGCTATCAAATGGTCATAAACGGAGAGTAGTGTCATTTGGTTGAGAAATGGTGGGAGCAGCATGGCCTAAACTAACCGTAACAGGAAATCTTTTTTTTTTTTAACATGAAAGCTGACACAAAAGTAGAACAGGTTGAGTTTTGCACTGTTGATGACGTAGCCAGGAAGTCTTATTTTGGAAATTATTAGGTAAAACATTGTTTTTTCTGCCACTTAAATTTTCCAATGTTGCACAAGCTATCTTGGCCAAAAACATTCAGGCTAATATCTTGGTAAAGTTATCATTCAGTTGATAAGTTATGAGACAGTGATCACTGTATTGTATGTGTCATACATTATGTACAGTTCAGTTTGAATTATTTTGAAGCATTGGAGAGTTGTTTTTCTCTTATTATGAATTTTGCCAATATAAACTACTCAGTTTTTTCCAATGAATTTTGTTATATTGTCTTTTACAGTCCAAAGAGAGGAGCAACATTATCATCACTACCACAATAAGGAACACTTCTACCAGCACCATCATGAGTTGTGGGGAGTTTACAGATGATGAAATTCGTCAGGAGTTGGCGCAGTTGGGATACCATAATGTTCCTCAGGATAAACTTGAGGAATTCAAGAAAGGTGGTTTTCTTGTTTGAATCCTGTCTTGCATGTAATAGACTGAGGATTAATATTATCCATCTTAATCATACTCAAAAAAAGTTACATATTACAATCTGTATGTTTCTGATTTGATGATAATTAATGTACAATACTGACTTGGGTTTCTGCACACATAGTTTCATACCTATTTTAACACTGCAAGAGCGATAATGCTCATTCACGAAATTAGAATAGGCTTTTATGCTCCTTAGCTGTATGGTAGGAAGGATATTTTTAGATACAATAGTCCATTTTTATAATGTTCCTTGGTTATCACTAAGATATGAGCAGTTCACCATAAATTAGTGGTTCTATCACAAAATACAAACCTAGCAAATTGCTAGCTTTTGAATAGACGGAGGGGTCAAAAATATTTTTTTTAAACAAACAAAACTTCGACTGAATTTATATTGACACTGGTCCATCTGCTTGGACATTTTTAAAGATGAGAGTAAGTGAACACATGAGCTTTGAAAAAAAATAAAATAGAATGGCCTTCTTTTCCCCAAAGCCATTCAAATTTGCTTTAGGTACACTGACAGAAAAATAAATTTAAATTAAAGAATCGTCATATATTTGAAAATGAGTGAACCCATTAATATGCACTTTTGTGTTGTCTGTATCTTAAAACTAAAACTGTTATTCATTTCAAGTGCCAGTAATGACATTCTGAGCATGACCAGGACTTAGGAGATTCTAACGACTGTGAACAAATGTTGAATTGATTTTCCATGCCAAACTAAAAATGCTCAACCACTAACCCTGGTAAACCCAAGTTAACAATCAGTTTTTTTTTAAATTCTTTATTTGTCAAGATTTGATGGCTCTAATCTCCGAGGAAAGAAGCAAATCAAATTCCCTCAACAGCAGCCGCACTACTGATCCAGATGGAGGAGGCAAAACATCTCAGAGAATTCTCCAGAAACAACAGACTAATACAGGTTAGTATTAGTAGCCTCATGATCCAAAGAGCCCTGATTATATTAAGCAGTGACACTTTGGTTGCTGCCATTTGAAAATGAGGTAGGCGTGTTGCAAAGTGCTTTCCACAAAAGTAAGATTTTACCTTGTTGCACACTCATTACTGGATTGTACACCTTTAACAAGAACTTTCCTTTTTTATGTCTCCATTGTATATTAAAATATTAAATAATTCCCTAATGATGTTATCAAATTGTACACTTCATTTAACCAAATGTTTATGTTACAGTAATTGTGGCAACTCACACAACTCATTCTCAATTTTCTTTCAGGATACCTTGGGGATGATATTTCCAACAATGGGCATCATTGGGCCGGCCTATCTGTAAGTTAAATTTTTAAAATTTTATATGTACTTTCAGTCTCAATTAAAATTACTAAAGCTATCATATTGTGATTTCAGAGTCTGAGGAGAAGTCGAAATTGACAGAATGTTTTATTTACTTGTCTGTACAAATTGTATTCTATAATTCTTCTGTTTTTGAAAAAAAATTTACATAAGCATCTTCCTTTACAATTTTATATATGATTCATTATGATTTGATACATAAAACTATTAAATAATTTAACATTCCATGTAAAAAAGTAAATGTAAATACTGGTGTAAAATAAAGGCGAAAAATTGTAACTTTTAAAAACTACTTTTAGAAGTTTTGTGAGAGTTGCTGAAATGTCTATGGACTTTACAACACAGAGATTCAATGAGGATTGGCGCTATCAAGGGGAGAGAGGCTTGGGTCCTAGACCTCAGACAGCACCAGGAGAGAGGGGCAGGAGTGTTCTGAATATGGACTTTGATGAGAGGAATCAAAGTTGTAATCATGATGATGTCTCAGAGACAAGTTCAGAAACTAGGTTTTTGAAGAGGAAAACTTCGAGGTATGTAAATAATTACACGGTATAAGTCAGGCTTACCAATTATTATGGGGGTTTCGATACTTGTGGCCAGCACCAAAAATGAGCTGAGCGTAGTTACTCTTCTTCAACTTATTTTTTTTTTCAGTCATGTTTCAGCCTTCATAATATTTTTCTCTAACAGTCATCATTCATTCTTGATCAGTTGATAAATTTATATATGATATTAAAATAAATTGATTTAAAAAAATAAAAAAATTAGGTATTTACTTCCTTTGTCATGGAAATTCAGAGAGGTGAAACTTCAGAAGTCCCAAATACTAACGTGATAAAAGATATTGGTTGTCTGACAAGTGTTTTCTTCAGGGCAGATAATCATGCTCTTAATAAAACATCATTGTTGTTTTAATATAGAATGTTGAAAATGTAGTTTGTGAAACAGTGAAATAGCAACACAGATTTTGATAGGTTTTCAACAATGTATCAGAGTTTGCAATATTGTTTCAAAATATAAAATTATCAAATCAAAGGCAGTGGATCACATTACTGAATTTACATCATATAGGGATGGACTACCACGAGACATGGGAAGTTCATGAGTCAAAGTTGGCTTGAAGTTTTCAATTGTGCTTGTTTTATGAAGAAGAAATATTTCTGACGGAAAAAGTTTTGACATAGATTCTGACAAAACATTGTTTTAAAGGGAGAAAAAAAAAAAAAACAAGAAACAAAATACACCACCACTATCATCATTTTCATTATCATTGCCACAACTTTAAGTGCCATGATCACATCATCATCACTGCAACATCTTTATCACAACTACCACTACATTAACAATCACCCCTTTATCATCACAGGGATGCCAGTTTTTCCGGAAAATTATTAAATTTACCAGGATTTTTAAAATATCCGAATTTGAGCTTGCTGGAAGATTGTTTCTCCCCCTGAACTTTCAGGAGATTTTGAATTTTACTTTTTTCATGGAAACTGAATTCTGTGTGAAGCATCCCCTTTTTAAAGTTAGTTTTCAGTTTTCGTGTAATATTTATAGTAAGGTCAGTAATTCTTGCACTTACTTTTACTATTTGCTCATGCTATGCTTTATAATATACTGTTTAGTATTTGATTTGGAATCACATATTTGGATTTAGTTTTTATTTTACTTACACCGGCTCAAGTGGCATCCCAGTCATCATTATCAAAACAGCATGACTACAACCGCCATCATTCCATTATCATCATCATCATCATCATCATCATCATCATCATCTTCATCTTCATCATCACTACCTCTACAATTACAAACAAAATCATCAGTACCACTTCTACCACTATCATTACATCATCATTGCTGCAAAAAAATTTTTCAAACTTTTAGAATTTTTACCTGTAAAGAATCACTGATTAATATTATTTTAATCATTTTTTAAGTGGGGGTGGAGTTGTTTATATACAATAAACCTCAGCCTTTTTATTGCTTTACGGCTAAATACGTGTGTTTTTGAGATCACAACAATGTATTTTGTTCTGTCCAGAAAAATGTCAGCAGTAGTTTCAAATTGTAATCTTACCTACAAATTTTGACCCCTGGATGAGTTTTTAGTCCTTATTTAAAAAGATCTGAACTTGGAAACATTCTCTACTCTGAATTTAACAAATTCCACGAGCACATAATATGATTATGAACATTTTTTTGTTGATAATATCAGACTCAACAATTAATTTGATTACTTGATTGCACTAGGTTGATTTTTTTTTTTTTTTTTTTTGTTTTTTGTTGTTTTTTAAAACTTTCTCTGATGTATAATTGCCCCTCTTTAATATTGTTTCTTATTTTCAGAAAAACTCCAAATGGATGTCAATTAATTGATGAGTCTTTCACCGATACAGAATCAGGTAATAAGTTGAATTAGTTTTGTTTTTTCTTTGAAAACTTATGAGCTTGATCTTCTTTATTATCATTGGTTTTTCATTTTTTATTCTATCCCAACCGAGCAATGGGTTGATCTGCATTTTGAAACAAGTTTTCCTTATCGATGAGTTTGGAATTCATTTATTATGTCTGCACTATTGTTTCAAAACCTCACATGTGCAGGAAGGTTGTTCCATAATACTTGATTATGTTGAGACACTTGCATGAATGAGGTAGCTGCTTGTTACTATTACTGAAATAGTAAAAACTTGTCAAGCTGAGGTAAAATACGGTCTCATTTTTAATTTTATGGAACCCCCTGTCCTCCAAATAGTGATTGGGTAGCTGGGTCTTTTAGGTCTGGTTGAAAGTATTTTGTGATAAACTTTTGTTATGGTTGATATAATACTGCAGAAACGACTACAGTGCAGTCCTCAAAAAGTCAATTCATTTAAAGTCAACACCAGCTCCTTTATTACATTATTTATCTTTACCAACTTTATTAAGTGCTTAGAGTCAACTCAGCATGCCTGACTGACAGTGTGAAAGAGATGGAATAAACTCTTAGTCACAGAATGACAGAAAAAGAAGAAGAAGGGTCGTGTGGGCTTGTGCAGACATTCTGCCTGAGGGTGTTAATTACAGATCTCACTCCCCACTCACCTTAAGAAGATCACTGGTTGTGATTATAATTATATCCCAACTGGTCAAATAAACATAGATGATGTCAATTGATACGATGCTACTTATGTAAAGTACAAAGGGTATGATGTAGATGTTGATAATCAAGCACATAGATTTCACACAATATCAGCGCCATACTTATGGGACACAAGACAATTGTTATTCAGCAACCATTTCTACATGTTTTTAGGTATATGTATCTACTTTTCTTTTTTTTTTTTATTAATGTTTATTCAGATTTCTATTAAGTGTTAACATATGGCACTATGGTCATTTTCTTGCTTGATGAAAATTGTTACAAGAATAGGGAAACACTTACACAACCAAACATACACACAATGTTATCAACGTAACCAGAAACCAAAAAACAAACGAAAGTTAACCTCCCCCAATTACCTGCAATAAACTCAGATAATATCATTACTGTCTCAAAGCCAAAATATAAAAAGAAGTGGAAAAGTTTAAACAGAACCAACTATTTGTAATTTTTATTGCAACTCAACAAAATATGGCCTTAGTTCCTCCCATGTTTTTGACATTGGGCTATCCTGATTCGCCATTCCTCCCTGTCCTGTGCTGCCAAGTATGCTTCATGACATGCCATCTTCCCAGTTTTAAGGTCATTTTTTGACATTTGCTTCCCATGTCGTTCTCGTTTTTTGTCTGTTTTTATCCTTCTTCCATTCAAATGCTATTTTGGGGAAGCGGTCATCTTTCATGTAAAGTACAGTGAGTATAATCAACAGTCATGAAAACAGACCAGGCAGCAGTATGAATTGTTACCATTGATAATAGACACACTCACACGCATTATTGATACTCCACACAATATTTTCCACCAATTTGATTGCTTAAAGCGAATAACTTTTGCAGTCTGGAGATGTTGACTTTTAAGGGGTCTGCACCTATTGTATTGTTGTTTTCCCTAACTTTCCTGCTCAATTGTAAAATTTGATTTTAAAAATTAATTTTGATTCATTTTATTATTATTTCCATTTTTCACCAGGCGTTTTTGAGATATATGAGAAAATCAAGAACCTGGCGATGAGGGAATGTGAGTGTGGTAAGACACGGGCCAAATCTGGAGATGTTGAGGTAAGACTTGTGTTTCATAATGGCAATGAGTGTGCGGTTGGTTGGGGGGTTACTGCAAGCATTCTCCCTTAACTCTTGTCCCTGTTTACATGCTCTCTGTTCTAGCCCCGTGTTGGGATGATATGTTAAAATTAATAAATTTGTAAGATTCTCTTCGGAAACACTAGGGATAAAGTGAGCATTCTTTTTATTACTGTTATTATTTTGTAAAATCTGAAATTGTGTGTATAATACTGTACCAGACAAAGCATATAGAAAAATACCAGAAAAAAAAAAAATTAAGATTAAAAGTTAGCTTTTTAAGTGCAATAAGGGCACGTCTACCCAATCAGGTCTGAAATTTGATCTCAGTTGAGGAAGGCTGATTTTGTAGATAATTATTTTTTCTTACATTTGTCTTTCTACTTTGTCTGACAGATCTGACAGATCTCTTCATTTTTTATCTGGTACAAGTGCCTACTGCTCTATTGTTAACTTTTTTTTCTTCTTTTCCAGGTTTCTTTTGTATTACTTTTATAAATGTCAAAGAAATAACATTTTTTCTGAACTTTTCTTTTTCAGCCCCCTTACAGAATAAAAGGCAAAGTAAATAGATATCCATCAGGTTGGTTGTGATTTTACTGCTTTTTTTCTTTATGTCTACTTATTCCGAATCTTTTAAACATTTCACTTCTCAAAAGAGCTTTTACATGATATTGATTATTTACAACAGCCCTAATGAGCTATGATTTTTGATTTAACAACATTGCATAGAGTCAAAACATCCGCAACAAAAATGTTATTTGATGAGTTGATGGTCTGGTTTAAGGAAGTTGCATCTTTTATCAATAGAATATTGTTTCTCAAGCCTTGTCTTGAAATATGGTTTTATTTTATGTCGTCAGTGATTAGAAAGATGGAGCCTCCCCATACAAGAAATCTAGTAAAGACAGATGTTAATGAGAGGCACAAGATGTACAAAGAGGCATGGAAAACACAACCCCCAATTGGAGAAGACCATCGTATCTCTCTTCGAAAACACATGCACTCCAAGCTCATGAAACAAGAGGAAATCAAGGTAAGGTACTGGGTAGGGGCCTCTTAATCTTCCATTGTAGACTTTAGGGGTCCTCTTTTGTCACCCTGTTTTCTCCTCCTATAATGTCTTCTGTCATTGAGCTAGAATGGTTTTGTCCTAGCCTGGGCTTGAAAAATCCAGGCTGGAATCTTTTGCAGGCAATGAAACAGTCAAATTTTTTACTTTGTTGTTCTTAAATGCTTGTACCTGGGATTCTGTGTCTGTGTCTTAGTGGAACTGTAAGATATAGTTCTTTCCAAGTACACCACATGAACTATATTGTATCAGACCTGCCAGACATCCCGGAAAATCGGGGATTGTCCCGGATTCAAGCCAAAATCCTGGCATCCCGAAATTGAGCTAATAATCCCATATTATTATGAAAAATGATATTTATTTTTAACAGGGTTGGGAGAAAAAAATTGGTCTTGAATTTTGCAATCAAACCATTTTAACTATGGGTCTCACTATTGTTTCCATAACATGTCGTTAGGAAAGTAAAGGTGGATCGCCTTGTGAATTTTAAATTAATTTTTCTTGTCCCTTAGGTTGCCATAAGGTGGTGTGATTCCAAGGGAGGTTACTACAAAAAATTAATTTGTAGTAATATTTCTATTTACACTGTTGCAAAACTTGAATATTCGTTTGCTACCAGTCTGTACAATTGTAGATCATATTGAATAATATGTTTGAAATTTTTGACTAGGCTTGTTGTAATCATAGAAGGCTTGATGACCCAAATGTTATGGTCTCATTGTTGTAATGGAAATACTTAAAAACCAATGAAAATATTGTCAATTAAGGCTAGGGCAAGGGCCTGCAACAATGTTAAATCAAACCTATAATTGCGTTAGGTTATCAGACTTATCAATATGTGCAAGTAGATTGAAGATTCAGATCATTTGGAATTTTAATATTTCTGTTTGAATTTTATGATCTTATACCAAGAGCTTTTGTGCTTCTAAAACTTCGTGTGCTCCAGTGTGGTAGAGGATGCAGATTTTAGACTAGATTAGTATCAGAATTAGATTTGCTACTCATTTTTAGGAAGATGCTGAGCTCAGACTTAAGTGGCAGCACAAAGTAAAGGAGGCTTATTGTTCAGTATAATGTAAAAAGAAAAACTACAATTAAATCAATTGGTAGATCATCGACATTGACCTCCCATATGAAGGCTAAAAAACGTTCATCACTACTTGAGGCCAAAAACAAGAATGAAAAGAATACCATGTTCAACTTCATAAGACTCAATGTCTTTTAAAGTACTTGTAGTATTTGTGTTAATGGTGATTCTGCTTGTAGTTTATCTAAGTATTCTAAGGTAAGAGTTTAATTTTACATGAAATATGCCAATATATATTATATTGTACAAGTCTTTATTATGAATTATTATATGTTAATTACTCATCTAAGTAAATATTTAACAAATTATCTGTTGAATTTAGCCCTTTTGGAGCCTATTTTTGAAACGCCGCAAATCAATTTTCCCCGCAGAGCAGGTCTTGAAAAAAATTTCAAGGAAATGGTGGGGACCCTGTAGTAAAAGTGCTAATTTTCAAATCTACGAATATACGAGCAATTTAAGGGTACTAAGTCACAAAAATGAGTTTTGTTAATGGTTGTTTTTCTCAATATCTTATTTCTGTGACTTAGCACATGTTGATCATGACCCCCTCATATATTTTAGACATGTTTTATTCCTCAATTTGGAGAGAACAATTTTACTAATTTTCCTTCATGTTTCCTTTTATCCCTGTTTGGGATGAAAAAAAACCCTTGTTTTTGCTCCTGAAAATCCCTTGTTGGCATAAACGCATGCTGGCAGGTCTGATGTATTCTGAAACTGTCTTATGGATTTATAAATAAACTTGAAACTATTATTAGCATTGGATCTAAAAACTCATCTTTTGTTTTTCAAAGTTTGCTAAGTAGGCCTATATGTTTATAAAAAAATGATTAGACAATTTTCCTATTTTATTCAAAATAATGTGGTGATTTATTTCGTTCCACTATAACTTTAACACTTCTAATATGCTTTTCTTGAGATTTAAACATGGTGACGAGCCCTTAATAAATAAATAATGTTGCATGGATCAAGCAATCCTAGCATTAGAAAAGGTTCACATTCCATATCCCTCTTTCTATTTTTTGTGTGTATTTTATTATTTTTTTTCCTCACATTTACTGTTTACAATTGTCTGGATGGATGTGGTATTAGTGAGTAATTAACATTTCAGTGATGTTTTTGTTCTCAACAATTTGTCCAGATTACAGAATTGTATAGATTATAGAATCAGCAACTAAAACGAGAATTTTTGATAAATGGCCTCTATAAAATGGAGTTGTGTAGACTTAGTGCAGAAGATGTAGGAAAACAGGCAATTGTATTCTTTTGAATTTCTTTTCCCCTTCTTTCATTATAATTTGCTCTCTCTCTGGTCGCGTAGCACATCAGCTTCTACTGAATGGGAAACCAGCCAAGAAAGCACGAGGCCAACTAAAAGCCCTGAAACGTGAAATGGACAAAGCCCTCAAGGATAGTGAAGATCATCTTGACTCTTTTACCCTGGAGGAGCTACTAGAGGCCTTGTCCCATCTGAAGGCAGGAAAAGCATCTGGACTGGATGGAATCACAACTGAGATGATTCAACACTTTGGCCCGAGAACCCTATCCTGGCTATTGGACCTCTTCAATGTATGCGCAAGGACAAACAGGCTGCCAAGTGCATGGAGGAAAGCAAGAGTAGTCGCCCTACTGAAACCGGGGAAAGATCCAAAATCCAAGAAAAGCTATCGCCCGATCTCCCTCCTGTGCATCGCATACAAGCTATTTGAGCGAATGGTTATGTCCCGCATGTCACCCAGTCTAGACGAACAACTGTCTCCAGACCAGGCTGGATTCCGACCAGGACGGTCAACATGTGGTCAACTTCTTAACCTTACACAATTCATAGAAGATGGGTTTGAGACAAAACAGGTTACTGGCACAGCCTTGTCGACCTCACTGCAGCCTATGACACAGTGAATCACAAGATCCTACTCCTCAAAGTGGCTAAAATGATAAAGAATAAGAAAATTGTAAATATTATCCAGTCACTTCTCGAAAACAGGCGCTTCTTTGTTGAAATGGATGGCCGGAAGAGCAGGTGGCGCACCCAGAAGAATGGTCTTCCCCAAGGATCAGTGCTGGCTCCAACACTTTTCAACATATATACAAATGATCAGCCTGAGTTCCCAAATATCCGCCGATTCATATATGCTGATGACCTATGCCTCGCAACACAGGATGTGTCCTTCCAACCAATCGAGAGCAGACTGACAAATGCCCTAGACACCCTTACAAAGTACTACACTAAAAACTCGCTGAACGCCAACCCAGGGAAAACACAAGTGTGTGCATTTCACCTCAACAACCACCAAGCCCACAAAAAACTTAACATCAAGTGGAATGGCCAGACATTAGAGTACAACTACCACCCAGTGTACCTCGGAGTGACGCTTGATCGAACTCTGTCCTTCAGAGAACACGTGAGAAGACCAAGGCAAAAGTGTCCACGCGTAATGCCCTCCTTGGAAAGCTGGCAAACATGAACTGGGGAACTGACCCTAAAACTCTAAGGACCACAGCATTGGCCCTCAGCTACCCAACTGCGGAGTACTGCTCAGCTGTATGGGCCCGATCATGCCATGCCTCCAAGCTAGACCCCGAGCTCAACAACGCCTGCCGGATCATAACGGGCCAGCTGAGAGCAACACCATTACCACTGGTCTACCGTGCAGCAGGAATAGCCCCACCACACATCCGGAGGGAAACCCATGCCCAAATACAAAAATACAAACAGGAAATGGACCAGAGACACCCCCTTCATGACCACAATTGCCCCAAAAGCAGGCTCAAATCAAGAATAAGCTTCCTCACAGTAGAGAGCCTTCACCCAGACCACTCAGCATTCTTCCGCCTGGACAAATGGGTAGAATGGGACAAGACAGCAAACGATGCCCTCCAGCCCCCAACAGAAAAGCTCCCAGCAGGCACAGACCTCAAGAGAAAAGAATGGGTGGCGTTGAACAGAGCTAGAGCAAAGGTGGGAAACACCGCCACCAACCTCTTTAAATGGAAAATCTCACCGGCACTGAATGCCCATGCGGTCACCCCAGACAGACCATGGACCACATCCTGTCCGAATGCTCGCTGGGACCTCACTGCACCAATGCTGACCTGAGGGAATGCAACCAGACTGCCCGGGACTGGCTGACTCACTGGCGCGACACGATATGATGATGATTATAATTTGCTGTTTTATTTGGGGGGTTTTTCTTCATTTTTGGTAATTAGTTTATTCCTTTGTTTTATTTTGATAACTTTGATTCAAAATATGATGTCACTCTGCAGTTGTTTTATCAGATTAGTCAACAGTTTATCTGTCCTTGAGTTGTAAATTGGGAGAAGGATATACTCCAAAGAGGCTGTTTTTATAGTCTATGCTATAGATGTGACATTTTTAAAAATCTGGGTAAGAGACACACCACACATTCACTTGACAGTGAGAGCATGTGTGACAGTCCATTCTGTAAGGCTCACAGCACTGGGGTTAATACCAGTTTCTGTGATGTAAAATGGACATTAAGAATTGCTTGTTTCATCCTTTCAATAGAACACTAGTCTGTCTAAACCACTGATGGGTAGACAGAGAGGTCAGAAAGAATTCTATTTTGAAGGGTTGAAGAATGTCCCATAGCATGTGAGTTGAGTGCTGTATTAATAGTAAACTGTATATTGATTCTTTGAGGTGATATGAATTGATCTAAAAAATCTCACTTCTTTTGGATTCAAATTTGTGGTCTTTTCACGTAGGCCTTTCCCCAAGTTTGACCCACCTAATCTGCTATGTCCTAGAAGTTAAATGACACTTGCAAGACACATAGGTCATTAAATATTCTGTTTTATTTTCTGACAGGCGAGACCAAAAGTGTACATCCCCAATATGTATGTCCCGCCACATGAGAAGCTCAGGAAAGATGTACGTTGGAAAGTACGACACGCATTTGAAAAATTTGAACTTCCTCCCCACGGATTTTACCATGAGATATAGAAATTCGTTTTTAGAAACTTTTATCTATTTATTTATTCAGTCATTTATTTAATAGTTGTGCTCAAAAGGTTAAAATTATAAATGCATTGTCAACACAAGATTTGAATAGTTTGTTATAATATTACTTGTGGTCATGTTTTGACTTGTCATTTCTTAAACATTTTAAGTAAAGTATAAAAAGTTAACATATTATTACCAGTCCAGACATGCTGTTGATTTTTTTTTTGTCCGGTTGTTTTTAGAATTTATATATTCTCTAGCTTTGAAATATTTATCAATTCCTGTCAACTACTGTAAAATGCAACAGCAGGTTATATCACTATATCTCTATTTACTACTTTGAATATAATGTAGAGATTTAAGATACTGTCAAGTTAAATACATGCAATCACTTATGCCATACCATTTTATTTTATCACTGTCCCAATGAGCCGATAGCTCAGTTGTGAGAGCATTCGCTTCACACATAAAGGGACTGAGATCGATTCCGGGTGCAGTCAAGATTTTTTTCTGACCCCCCTGTCCACCCAGCAGTAATTGGGTAGCTGGGTCTGTTAGATTGGGCAGAAAGTACTTTGCGATAAACTAGTGTTGTATCCAAAGGGTAGCAAGCAATTGCTATTGTCCATTTCACGCTATAGAAACCAGGATAAACTCCGGCTCTATGTGCTGAATGGCTCTGAAGGACTACTACCTAATGAGTCTCCAACCCATGCAGCTGCAACTTTTTTGCTTATGGTTATGAGGCAGACTCGCAGTAACCAAATTCGTTTATTAAGAAAAAATTCTGTATCAGCCCAAAATGCATAAATTTCAACCTTATGTATTTGAATTGGCACTTCAAAGTCCTTTGGAATTAATGCAATTTAGTCCAGTTTGGTCATATATAAATCTCTGAGTAAAACTTTTCATCAGGTTTACCCGAACATTTTGGTCAAGAAATACAAATCAGTAGGAAGAAAAATGTAAACTTCCTTTAAATCGACTTATTTCCCTCCATCCCCCTCTTTATCACTATTTAGTGTCAGCGCTGAATTTCACATTAGATATTCTGATTAGTGTATGATGAGTATCACAATCATGTCACATTCAATCTCAGATAATATGTCTCTTTCATCCGTCATTTACATGAAAGGGAATTTGAATTTGTGGTTCCATCATTTCTTTTTGTTAGTTTGATTGCTATCAACAAGTTTTATATAAAATTTTTAAAAAACAGAAAACTTTTTTGAGCCTCAAGCAGCAAAATTTGTTGTATGGTCCACACAAGTTGTACCTGAAGGGGTGGTGGTAGGGGGTGGGTAGTGGAATGATGGTTTGGATTCCTGTTATGACTTAGAAATGACATTCTTTCCTGTTTAACAAACACACGATGATTAAATAACCTCAAAAGCATCTTTATAGTTGTTGATTTTTTTAAATTCTTGACCTTTTAATAAAATTCTTTCCAAAGTGTTTATCCATCTGTTTTAAAGTTAAATTGCAGGACTATAAGGTGTGTGAACTCTTTAAAGATGTTTGAGTCAATTCAATTTACAGTAAATTCCTCTACTTTACACTTCTTTTATCACAACCTCCCTGTAGACAGTTAGTGGTGTTTATGGTAGGGCATTTTAACTCCTTTAATTTTTTGTTCCTTTTTATTTGGCTTCTGTTATGAGATCTATTTTTGCGGCCTTAATGGCTCAGTTGTGTCACCCCCGCCCTCAGTCACTCAGGTGTGAATGAGTATCTTGGTGTAGATAGAGATGGATATTGTTAAAGGGTTAGTACAAAAAGAATGCCTAAGAGATGAATTGTACAATAATAGAGGTAAACTTAGTTCAACGTGGCCTGATGGGGAAATAAACTTAACATTGTGACGTGTATTGAGAATTTTTGCCAGCTGAACTGTAGCACTTTAATAAAATAATTATATTTTGAGGAAAATAGCAGCAACTTGATACATGATCCTCATTAATAAGTCTGACATAATGGCACTGGGACACAGATTTTGAGAGCACTGATGGCAGTTATGAGTCACTCACCTTTAGAATAATGGTTCATGGGATTGAATTGTATTTGAGACACCTCGGGTTATTTTCTTTAACAAAATATAATGTCTCTGTTTCTGAATTTATTAATCTTCCATTGCAAACGAATTTGAAAATGGAGATTCTGTATTTTAAATAGTCTAAACCAGAGGATCCCACTAAGAGGTATACACTCAAATGCTTATACAGTGCACTCTGGATAAGTCGATGTTGCTTAAGTCAATTTTTACCCAAGTCGATTTTTTTTCTTGGTCCCTACTCCCTTTTACTATATAACACTAGTAAAAAAACCCACTCCACATTAGTCGTTCTTATCACTCATGATCACAATGAAATCACAAATAAACAAGTATTTCCATTGGTTAAAAAAGCAGGGCTGAGAATCTTCCGCCTAAAGGCGGATTTCCGCCTAAATGGTAGTTTATCTCCGCCCATCCCATCACATTTCCTCCTTTTTCAAATTTGCCGTGTCAAACATTTTCCTCAAAACCACAAAATCACCATTGTGTCTTATGTCATATTTTGACACCTGTGCTCAGTCTCGTGAAATTTGGTGACGGTCCCGTTTTTATGACGTTGGGCCAGACAGTATGGCACCAGATGTCACAATTGACACAGAAGACCAGTAGTGTTCTTTGATTAGTTAGTTGATGGTGGAAGGGGATGGACAAATGGGTCTGGATTTTTTCCCCCTGTTGTAGGTACCTATTGCCTTTTTAATCTCTCTCTTCTCTCTCTCTCTCTCTCTCTCTCTCTCTCTCTCTCTCTCTCTCTCTCTCTCTCTCTCTCTCTCTCTTTTTTTTTTTTTTTTTCCCTTTGCCTTTCTTTCTATTTCTCTTTTCTTCTTAATTTTTTTCTTTTTTGGACATAGAATTCAAGATGTCAATACATAAGTTATTCTGGTAAAGAAGTCTCTCCTCCCCCCCCACACCCACACCCACCCCGATCTCTCTCTCTCTTTCTTTCGCAGCTATCCATTAAATCATCTGGTATATAGAGATGATATCTTAGAACAAAGCAATGGCTTAGTTTAATCTTTTTTCTTTTTACCTTTGGACTATGGCTTTAAATTTGAGAGATTCTTGGGTTGTATTTATAAGCTGAATAACTACTAGGTTTCTTTGCTTGTGTTTGATCGAGAAATTTTCCTCCTTTTTAACAAATTGCTATTATCATCACTGAATAAAAAAAACACTCACCAAAACCACTACATCAACATCCTACCACCGCTACTATTACAATCACCACCACATCATTATCCCTACCACCACTACTACTACAAATAGCACCACATCATCCCTACACCATCATCCCTACCACCACCACTACTACAACTACAACCGTCATCCCTACCACCACCACTACTACAACCACCAAACCATCATCCCTACCACCACCACTACTACTACAACCACCACAACATCATCCCTACCACCACTACTACTACAACCACCACAACATCATCCCTACCACCACTACTACTACAACCACCACCACATCATCATTCCTACCACAGCTACTAAAACCACCACCACATAATCATCCATACTACTACTACAATCACTACCTCATCATCCCTACCACTGTTATTACTACAACCACCAAACCATCATCCCAACCACCACTACTACTACAATCACCACAACATCATCCCTACCACCACCACTACTACAACCACCAAACCATCATCCCTACCACCACTCCTACTACAACCACCACAACATCATCCCTACCACCACTACTACTACAACCACCACAACATCATCCCTACCACCACTACTACGACAACTACCACCACATCATCATTCCTACCACAGCTACTAAAACCACCACCACATAATCATCCATACTACTACTACAATCACTACCTCATCATCCCTACCACTGTTATTACTACAACCACCACCTTATCATCATCCCTACTACAACCACCAAATGTTGTAATTACACTTTCAACTTTTGAAATTCCACCGAGTTGTGTCAGAAATTGCTGCAAGACAAATTTTGGATCGCATCTCAGTAAATTTTAGTGAAATTCAAATTTATAGGTTATGGTCGCATGAATGGGTCATGATCTTCACGATGAAAAATTTCCTCCTTTTTTGTGACCAGTCATTCTCACCCCTGAAAAGCTACCAGTAAAAATTTTCATTGGTTAAGAATATCCGTGAATGATTGGCACACAATGATGTGACGTAGAGCTTTGCCTGACATCCGTGCTTAATGTACACAAGCAGTATCAAATAGCATTGATTTACCCATCTCACATTTTACATCAACGCAACTTCAAGTCAAGATTTTTATAGAATTTTTTTTTTCTAATCCCAGGCCATTCTGTCTAATTAGCCTCTTAATCAGTATCAATTTGATCAAGAATTCAAGTCAAGTCTACAACTACAATGGCCAACAGAAGGTTGACAACCCTATTGCTGAAAAGAAAGATCGAGCTGATTGATGCAGTTGAAAAGTCTGGCATGTGACAGAAAATCATCGCAGCAATGTCAGTGGAAAGAGCGCCATGAAGGGCCATATTTATTCTAGATTGGCTTGCTTTGTTCACACGCTTTTTTGCTCATTTGGTTACACTCCGGTTAACATGATTTTTGGTTAAATCGATTTTATTTTCTGTTCCCCTGGGCATCTTCTTATCCAGAGTCTACTGTATTGACATTGTCGGGACCGCAGTAAAATGTTGATTTAAACGTGATGTCGATATATCAGTCATTCCAAAAAATTGAAAGGGAAACAAATGAGAAACTGCCAGAAAACAACAAGGGAAGTCAATCAAGATGGTTTGGTGGCCTTTAAATTAAAATGACCGATTTTTATGACGGTTCACTACCTATGACTTTTATAGTCTAATATTTTGGTCCATCTCTGAAGACGAAGAATAATTTTATGGACCCTTTCCTCAGCACTGGCAAGGACCTCAAATAAGGAAGCGGCTTCATGAAGTTGCTGTGAAAAACAGTGGAGGGTATTGATAGCTTCTATAGTGGCATGGCTGGAAACTGGTCCAAATGGTACCTTATCCTCATCTGACTCCACATCGGCAATGGCGTCTTCTAAAAATTAACTATTGTCGAGTGGTATCGAGACTTGAGTACCAGTAATAGTGGCATTGAACATGCCCATAATATCAAAGCTGAGCATCGTCACCGCATTTTAGAGAAATTGAGAAATAGTTGGGTTGGGTTATTGGTTTGTTTTTTGTTTTTTTTTGGGGGGGGGGGGGTAATAGGTCTGTCTCATATACTGAAACTCAGTCTCGGTTCCAGACCAGGATTGGCCAGGAGCTTGTAAAGACAGATAGACGGTATATGGGGAGTGTTTCTTGTTTGAAAGCCAAGAATATTAATATTGGAAATTCCCATTACCGAGATATGATGGCACGGCCAGGGACAAGGCTTGACGGTTGACATCATGATTCTGATCAATGATGATTCACAGGACGTTATTGGACCATAATCTTGGTTAATCTTTGACTGTTATTTTACACAACAGCGAGATCACTCTGCATTTTCATTTTCATTGACTGTTGTGTTTTACTTCACTGCAGGATATCTTGACCTTTAAAATTTTTTTTTTAGACAGATTATTGCCGGTATCAATGGTTCATCTGTTGATATAACCATCTTGTGGTAAAATTGTCGATATAGGTGATAAATAGTTACTACAGTTATATAGCGAAAAAAAAGGGACTTTGATGTCATGTCAATTTAAGCGTGATGTCGTTGATATAACCATTGTTGATATGTCTGCTCTTCACTGTATTATATATTATTCAAAACAACAAATACATATAATAATACTACACAACAGAAAAAAAGACATTATCTTCGAAAAATTATAATTATACATTTATTAACCGTTTCCTCCCAGCCAAGGAAAGGACAAAACCAAGTAATCTCATTCCAAGACAAAGACAGAAAGCAACTCAGAAAACAAGACATAAGGGGTTAGAAGACACCATGGGATGTTAAAAGACCCCAACCAGAAGTGTAAGATAAAATCAGAGTGGTTTTGCACCAACTCCCCCCTCCCTCCCCCCAAGATCATTCTCTCACTTCAACAATAACTTGGATCAATTTACCACTCGAGCTTGTCCCATTTTTTGCTTCTATTTCTACATTTCTCTTTGTTCTTATGTTCCTTTTGCCCCTGGCTACTTAGTGGTGATTTCTTTCATACATTTGATCTGTTTACAGATCGGCTGATGAGTCACATTTTGTACTAGTACTATAATGTTTTCAGTTGATTATTAAACGCTGGTTTTCACTATGACCTTTCACACCACTTTTGAAGATTTGCATTGAATTATCCATATAAGCTTATTTTATACTTCAAATGGTCTCAGATCTCATTTAAGCTTCTAATTCTTGTTAAATCGAACTTGTCAAGTGAAAATAAAATAAAACTAACATCTTTGACAATGAAGCCTTCAATCAAGGACTGTATTGCCAATAAACGTAAACATAAATGGGTTATTTCCCTTTATAATACAACTGAAAGTACTTTATTTTGATTGTTTACATTTATAATATTTTTTTTCTTTAATATTTTGTATGAGTCTAATTTTTAAAATTATTATTATTAAAATGGGGAGCTGTAAGAACGCTGTAGGTTTTTAAAAAATGCACTAAGACTATTTTTAGGGTATTCAACTTGTATATCACATAGGTGGGTATTTCCCATATTTGAACCAAAAGTAGTAGAAGTAGTAGTTGTCACCACTGCTACAACCACCATCACAGCATTGACACTGGCACAACCACTACCACCACATCATCATCATTCTCACCACGACCACTAGAGCATCATCACTACTACAACCTATACCAACACTAGCATCAAAACAAGTATCATCTCTTGATCACTTCTTTGGGGTGTTTCGAATTGTAATAGCCCTTGGTATTGCAATTTCTGAGCCTTTTACTATACAGATACAAATTTAAAGTGATGGCTTATCTTGGTGTCTCCATAAACCAGGTAATACTGTAATCACTAGAGATTGCTTCGAATGAGTTTAAATTATGAAGATTATTTTGCTTTGGGTTTGGTGTTAGCTTATATATAAATTTTGTTTTCAATCATGCAGACTAAATACTTTTTTCTTTTTGCTTTAAAAAAAAACAACACATTTAGGGTCATAGAATTAAATGTACTTTTCACTCAACCTGCGAGTCGTAGATCGCAAAAAAAATTAAATTAGCATCTTTTTCAGGCTAACCGGCTTCACCGGTCTGTCTTTCAGGCAAATTGATCCCCGTTAACTTTCACCCATGATATATATATATATACATTTCAACAAACGTCGTTACATCAGCCATGTCTTGGAACAATAAAGAATAGGCATTTCTATTTTTAGGTAAGAGAAATTGTAGAATTGAAATAAGCATTTCAACTCTTATTGCAAAGATGAGGGGGTTAATTCTAGACCCGGAACTAGATTTACATCTACTGAGAAAACAGTTGAAAGTGAAGTGGTTGTCTTTTGGTAAAGTATCCCAGGGGTGAGAATGACTGGTCACAAAAAAGGAGGAAATTTTTCATCGTGAAGATCATGACCCATTCATGCGACCATAACCTATAAATTTGAATTTCACTAAAATTTACTGAGATGCGATCCAAAATTTTCTTGCAGCAATTTCTGACACAACTCGGTGGAATTTCAAAAGTTGAAAGTGTAATTACAACATTTGGTGGTTGTAGTAGGGATGATGATAAGGTGGTGGTTGTAGTAATAACAGTGGTAGGGATGATGAGGTAGTGATTGTAGTAGTAGTATGGATGATTATGTGGTGGTGGTTTTAGTAGCTGTGGTAGGAATGATGATGTGGTGGTAGTTGTCGTAGTAGTGGTGGTAGGGATGATGTTGTGGTGGTTGTAGTAGTAGTGGTGGTAGGGATGATGTTGTGGTGGTTGTAGTAGGAGTGGTGGTAGGGATGATGGTTTGGTGGTTGTAGTAGTGGTGGTGGTAGGGATGATGTTGTGGTGATTGTAGTAGTAGTGGTGGTTGGGATGATGGTTTGGTGGTTGTAGTAATAACAGTGGTAGGGATGATGAGGTAGTGATTGTAGTAGTAGTATGGATGATTATGTGGTGGTGGTTTTAGTAGCTGTGGTAGGAATGATGATGTGGTGGTGGTTGTAGTAGTAGTGGTGGTAGGGATGATGTTGTGGTGGTTGTAGTAGTAGTGGTGGTAGGGATGATGTTGTGGTGATTGTAGTAGTAGTGGTGGTAGGGATGATGGTTTGGTGGTTGTAGTAGTGGTGGTGGTAGGGATGACGGTTGTAGTTGTAGTAGTGGTGGTGGTAGGGATGATGGTGTAGGGATGATGTGGTGCTATTTGTAGTAGTAGTGGTGGTAGGGATAATGATGTGGTGGTGATTGTAATAGTAGCGGTGGTAGGATGTTGATGTAGTGGTTTTGGTGAGTGTTTTTTTTATTCAGTGATGATAATAGCAATTTGTTAAAAAGGAGGAAAATTTCTCGATCAAACACAAGCAAAGAAACCTAGTAGTTATTCAGCTTATAAATACAACCCAAGAATCTCTCAAATTTAAAGCCATAGTCCAAAGGTAAAAAGAAAAAAGATTAAACTAAGCCATTGCTTTGTTCTAAGATATCATCTCTATATACCAGATGATTTAATGGATAGCTGCGAAAGAAAGAGAGAGAGAGATAGGGGTGGGTGTGGGTGTGGGGGGGAGGAGAGACTTCTTTACCAGAATAACTTATGTATTGACATCTTGAATTCTATGTCCAAAAAAGAAAAAAATTAAGAAGAAAAGAGAAATAGAAAGAAAGGCAAAGGGAAAAAAAAAAAAAAAGAAGAGAGAGAGAGAGAGAGAGAGAGAGAGAGAGAGAGAGAGAGAGAGAGAGAGAGAGAGAGAGAGAGAGAGAGAGAGAGAGAGAGAGAGAGATTAAAAAGGCAATAGGTACCTACAACAGGGGGAAAAAATCCAGACCCATTTGTCCATCCCCTTCCACCATCAACTAACTAATCAAAGAACACTACTGGTCTTCTGTGTCAATTGTGACATCTGGTGCCATACTGTCTGGCCCAACGTCATAAAAACGGGACCGTCACCAAATTTCACGAGACTGAGCACAGGTGTCAAAATATGACATAAGACACAATGGTGATTTTGTGGTTTTGAGGAAAATGTTTGACACGGCAAATTTGAAAAAGGAGGAAATGTGATGGGATGGGCGGAGATAAACTACCATTTAGGCGGAAATCCGCCTTTAGGCGGAAGATTCTCAGCCCTGGTATCCCCATCCACAGGCAAGGACACAAAACTCAATGGAAAAGAGAAAAAAAACTAGGGATTGAAGACGCAGGAAGAGACCTCTGACCCACAAAGAAAGGTAACCATCCAAGAAATTAAATTTGACCGCATCCTTCTCAAGTAGTCAGCTGATACCGGGACAAGGACAGAAAGTAATAATATGGAAGACGAATGCAGATACATAGGGATAGAAAACATAGAAAGTGACATTCCCAGCCCACAAGGGGTCTATGGTTGAAAAACAAACGAATAACCGATGGAGGATTGACTTCAACATGCAGTTTATTGAAATGAGTAACTATGACATGGCTATGATATGAAATCAGCTTGAGCTGTATCTTATTTATGATGAAGTGAAATTTAAATTATAAATGGAGCTATACACATCTACATAATATTATGTTAATAATAAAGCATGACAACACATTTATAACTGTGTTTTCCATATAATATAATCTAAAATTAATTTTAGTCATGAATGGAACCCACTCCATGCATCTGTGTTACACAAGAATGAGGCAAGTGATAATCATATTGATATATAAATCTATAGCTACATTGCACTGTTTATTCTGATGGCCACCAGGACAACATGACAACATTCACCACCCCACACACCTTGCACCCTCGAAAACAGTTGAGTATTCCCTTTAATTTTAATCATTTTATATCAAACGACCCTGAATTTGAATAAATATACTAAAATCACCCATATATGTATATATTATGAAAATTACATATCCACTTCCATACATTATGATGTTAATTTTGTTTTTGTTTTTAAGGGGTTTACGGCGCTTGCAACACATTAAGGTCATATCAGCGCCAGTAAAAAGGAAAAAAATGGGATAGTAAAAAGTTCTAGAATTACAATTAAAGCACCCAAGAGAAAGTAAGACAAAGGGGAACTAGGAACAAATAGGGATCAGATGTAGATTCCAAGAGCATACCACCAATGTACTTAGACTTAGTTTGAGATCACCTATGTCTCATCCAGACACAAGCACAAGATCCAACAAAGAGGAATACACTCAAATGCTTACATTATACATTCAAAATAACAAATATAATAATACATAACAGAGAGATAATTTACAAGGAAAAAAAAAATCATCTACCAAAACAAGAAATATGCATTTGACTGTTTCCTTCCCAACCAGGGCCATGACAAAACCAAGTAATCTCATTCCAAGACAAAGACAGAAAGCATGTTGGAAAACCGATATTTATATAAAGGGATAGAAGACACAGTAAGTGCCTCCCTGCCCGCTACGGGAGGTCAGAAACCCCAATCAGGATGTTAATTTTCAGTATTCAACAACATGAGTGATATCACAAACAAGGATCATGTGGATTCCTCATTTTAATAAAAAGTAAATAAATATTTAAAAAAATAAAAAGGATTCACTGATTAGCAAGGAAAAACCATATTTACATGCCAGAGTTGCAAAAGTGAATTATTTGTAGGTTATGGACACAGACATAGATATTATAAGTAGCGGTGTTCTTTATAATCGGGTAAATCCATTTGCATTAATAAATAATAGCTCTGTCACTTAATGAGTGGGATGACCGAGTGCATAAAACATTGCATTGCAACCCGAGTGTCCAACTTGGGACATTTTATTTCCTTTGTACAATATAATTAATACTAATACCCCAAATAATTCTAACTGGCATTGATTTTGAACCTTCAATCATTTATCTTTCAATTGCATGAAAATGAAAGGACTTTTTTTCCACTTGTCATTCATTTTGAATAAAATTTTTGAAAAACTTTTAAATGCTTCAGAATACTATATATTTCTTTATGACATGTTGATTCACAATTTGACCAGTAAAACAGCAAACTTTTTTATCAGCTGCGAAAGGAGAAAAAACACTCCTCTATCCTCAAGGAATTCTAATTCTAATCACAGCAACTGAATTCAAACTATGTTTTAAAATAAAAATATTACAAACAATATGATTTCTCATTAAATTTTCCAAATCAAAATCAGCATCACTAATTGATACACATGAAAAAATAATTGACCACATACAGTAGATCTAACTTGCATTAATTTCTACTTTTCTACGGACGGTATGTTGAGAAGTTAACCTAATGCTCTTGATATTTTGACTACAATTGGTTGACATTTTATTGTGTTCATATATCCCAATTTGATAGAGTGTCATGTCTTTAGCATATGAACAAATGATGATATGCAGCATTATCAATACAAATGGGAGTTTCCTTCATTTAGACGTCAACAAAAGCTATCCAAATGTTCTCTTTCTCTGTCTCACTCATCGCATAAGTGCACAGATGTAAACATACCCAAACACACACACACACAAACAAACAAAAATCATGAAATAATCGTAATCATATCACAACACATGTTGAGTAAACAAGTGTATCTTATTTGTATTGCATAACTGAACACATAACGGAATGAAATACTACACAATGGAATGACGCGCAATGTGTGCTACAAAAAGCTTGTGACCGTTTCATTCTAATGAATATCTATACCTGAATTCAAACTCACCCACTTTGCACTTTTAATAGTTTAATTCTTCTTCTTCTTCAGCTCGTATGCCTTTTTATCCGGAGTCCAGTTTTGAAAATGAAGGTACTCATCTTTTTGAGTTCTTCCAGCATGCTGAAAACTTTTTTATGTAGAGAAGTTGCAGAGGGCTATGCCTTTTTTCTATGGGTTGATTATTTTCTGCATCGCTGCAGTATATACTCTGCATATTCTTCCTCCTCCTCACCACATGAGTAGACTGCTGACTGTGTCAGTTTCATGCGTCTGTGCATATGCTTTTTAAGTCTATAGTTTAATAATACATGCAGCAATTTTAGGCTCCTACAGTACCCAGAGAAAGGATAACTATAAACACAGTACAGATAGAAGACCACAGTATTTTAATACTCTTGGATCAGACACATTGATAGCCATTGGGACACTTTAGATCATATCACCATCGAGGAAAATGAATACCATGCACTTAACACTGCATAGTTGAATAGCTTTAAACTTCATTGCACATGCAAATCACAGGTACTTCCGAAAATAGGGCTAGCTCAAGAAAAAAGAGAAATGGATAGCAAGTAAATCTGTAAATCTGGCTTGAGTCCTCAAAAGTCTAACATTAAGATAAACACACGACCCTGAGCAAGAAAGAGACCCTTAAATGGTTTCTAAAACAGAGGATAAAGGTCATTGTCATGAAAGAAAAAATCTCCCACAAAAAAGTTGCAACAGACCTCGAAGATATTTCATGGAGCATCCATAAAATGATATGTGTTTGATCCAGATAAATAAGGTTCATTTCAGTCATCTGTTTGCACATAGCATTCATTGGGTAGTTGAGTTAGAAAGAACTAAAAGGACAAAAGACAACTGTCCTTTCCAGAAGGTAACAACAACATTACATCTGTCTGTTACCGTGTAAACCTGAAAAAATTCAAGTCTAATGATCCCCAAGCCTCGTCAATCAAAAGGATCATTTTCCCAACTGGACTGATTGGATGGTGAAAAAAAAAACCCCAAAAAAACCCACCATTTTTCCTGAAGACAAAATGTATAAGTAATGATAAAGATGACGATGGCGATAAAAGTAATATATATAATATAATAATATAAATAATAATATAATAATAATAATAATAATAATAATAATAATATAAATAAAAAATAATAATCAAATTAATAAAATAATAATAATATCATCGAATTATTATCATATTTTTATAATATTATTGTTTATGTCATTATTTATACTTATTATTATTTATATTATTATATATTATTATTATTATTATTATTATTATTATTATTATTATATTATTATTATTATTATTTTATTATTATTATTATGATGATGATGATGATAATATGACAACAGCTAAGATATTTCAGCCTATTAAAATTCTGGACTCGACCTTTTTACTCAACTGATTGTGGCATTCATGGAAATTCATTCATGTTTGAGAAATAGTATAATGCCCAAACTTATTTATCCAAAAAGTTTTAGCTTGGTTATTATTGATAAAATAACCAATGACTTTTTGCAATGTTAAAAATTCATGAATATATCCTTCGCAATTCGCAACTGGGAGACTACATTATTTAAATCTTTAAATAGAACACTAATATTGCCACCGCTCACAACAGAGTCAGTCACATACAAACTTTAAACACTTCATAATATACAATCCAACCTGGGTTTGAGTTGTTTTCACACAAAAAAAACTTAGTTCAATCCAGATTTACCCTGGTGTTGATGGTTGTTCCATGGTAAAAATGGCCAGGTTTGTCGTTTTAACAAGTTAAGTATTTCGAGAAATTTGAGACCTGAAAAATATTTAGTCTGGTCAATAAAAGCTTAATAGTCATCTTTACACAGCAACCACTTGTACTAATTAACACCCAACTAGGACTTCTTTGTATGAAGCATAAATTTTCAACCTAGTCATTTAACCAAACGTTTTTCTCTATATCTGAGACTGTTGGACAGGACTGTGTTCCAGGCAATTCTTCGGCTTAATAAACACTGATTTAAGTTACTAGCATTAATTAATGCAGAAAGTATTTAAGACAAATTATTTCCAGCTCAATTCCTGGGATAACACAAAGGTATTTAAGTCTTCCGACAATGATATAAAGGAAAACATATTTTCCAGACAATTCTATAAGAGTTGAAAATATAAGCACGTATAGCTAAAAATGTCACATCACCTGACAATCCCGATACAATATCAACCATATGCAAACTTGAGACCATGGTCATGCTAGAATCTAACATCATAAAAACTCAACGTAGTTAAACCACTGATTTGGAAGAGGAAAAAAATTATCAACAAAATCATCACAGTTGCTGTTATTAAGGAAAACATCAAATACTGGGGAGGGGTTGCAAAGAGATTAAATCAAAAGATATTTCCCTTCAGTAAAAATTCTATCAAGTCTTAACCACAAGGAAAATAATATGAACCTGTCCAAAGATACTCTTAAAATCAAATTGGTGACGGATAATGAAAATGTAACACCATATTTAATATTGGAGGATGAATGATTTTTATCTTAATTATGTTTCAAAGGAGATCATTGCAAATGTGGAGAGATGATGATGGCATCGATAGTGTAAGCGACAAAAGTGCCACACATTTTGAAGAGGAGCAAGATTTAATTTAACCTTCACGTTGAGTGCAGGGCAGTAAGTAAAAGAAAAAAGGTAGGGTGTCACGCATATCTCCTTCACAAAAGCATCAGGTTGTGGGAAACATCTAACAAGGAATGGGGAATTTTCAATGTTTAGGCATATGATGAATCAACGCCATCATATGTGGATCCAGCCAGAGAGATATTCTGATTGGTGGGTCTGTGTTGACTTGCATTCTTTATGGTAATAGTGCTAGGTCCCCCACCCTCCTCATCATTTTCGTTGCCGTCATCATCAAACTGGAGGAAAAGAAAGCATCTAGAATGAATATACAGTACACAATATAAATGAAAAACAAAAATAAAATGCTTATATAAGTTTTAACCAGTGGCATTATACATGGCATGGACAAGATGACTCGCCTCCATCTCCCGACCCCCAAACACAAACAGTAAAAAAAATGTTTAAAAAGAGTCCAAGAATCCATCAAGCTGGAATCTAAATATCTTTTCCTTTATTTTTTACCTATACAAAATGTATATGTTAATTCTCTAAACTAATATAGAAAGATTCAGAAGATTTGAACATACTAATAAAAAAGCGCATTAAATGTCAGCCCCTGCTCTTTTTTCTCTCTCTAAACTGCTTTCAAGCTCATGTCTCTAACGAAATGTCAGTCAACTACATATAAAGAATAACTACCAGTTGTTTCGATAAAGCTTTGTAAATTCGTGCTTTCATAAATCCAATACATTTCAAAACTGCTATGGACTATTATTTGCATGAGAATTTGACTAGCAATTGATGGTGGCATCAAATTGTCTTATTTGCGTGTGGGGAAGGGGGGGGGGTGAGTTTAAGATCCATATTTCACCTTTTGCACATCTTTATAGATGCAAACCCACTCCTTTCTACTTTCACTAACAATGTGCAATTTGTGGGAACAGCACATTTAGTATGACCAGGAAAGTGAAATATAGAAATAAATATAATTATTTTTTAAAAAAGGATAAACCTATCAGTGGCAGTGGAAAAATAAAGGCAGAGGCTGGGGGGGGGGGGTCTGACAGGTAGAATATCAAAGCACTCTTAAGGCAAATGGAACAGATTCAAATCCGGAAAAGACAGAGGTTTGTTAAATTTCTCTCAGCTCCGTGTCCACCAAGGAGCTATTAGGTAGCTGGTCTATTAGATATGGCAGAAATTACTTTTTGATAGTTCAGTGTCCTACCCAAAGGGTTACAAGCAGTTGTCCAATACACATTGCACAATATTATAAGTAAACTAAGATTCATTCTTGCTCCATGAGCTTTATGACAACCAATTGATCAGTAAATAATAACATGTGGAAAATGATAACATGTATCTCTCTAAAAAATATGATCAAGACAAAAACACAGATAGCCAGTGTTTTGTGGATGGAAATGGATCTGTTTGGTGGAATTCAAGTTTTAACTAGAACATTCTAATTGTAAGCATTGGGTTATTTTGAAAACTTTTTTAAAAATTTAAAAAAAATAAAAGAGATAAACCAGTCTAATTCGTAGACAACTGTCTTTTTGTCTTCAACAAAAATTAGATTTTCGAAACTGATATAATACAATAGTTTGAACTCCATGAAAAAAAAAACCAGATTAGAAAGTAATGACTACATATAAGAATTAATTACTATGTGACATTTTTAGAATAAAATGAAGACCAGGGAAAGGACTTGTGTGTATTATTTTTGAGTGAAAAACAATGGAGATTTCCTTGAGGCAATTAAATATATCCATAACCTTTCCATATGGCCTTCAGTTGAGTACTATTCACTTCCATAATGGAACCACAATTTGATAAATACTCTGATAACATATTAGATTTGATATATATCCAGGAACATTGGACACACAGTTAACAATTACACAATTATCCATATAAAACAGAAACCAATAAATGACTAACACTAGAACATTTATTCCTTAAATATAACATTGTCACATAACAGAAAATGGACGTGCAGACCTGCTGCAAGCAACAAACATAAAATCTATTGAAGATTGAAAAAAAAAAAAAAACGAAAAAAAAACAAAAAAAAAGAATTTCTAGAAAGCAGTCTCCACCAAATAAACTTTAAATGCTTTCGAACATGTGGTGTGGTCCTGTTTGAAACAAGATCACTCATGAGCAATCTCCCTCAGAAGTTACACTCAGCACTTTTATCGTTGAAAAAGTTAGAATCTGAAGTGGGGAGATCCCAAAATCGGCATTGGTGGTCATGGTAGAATCTTGTTATAAAGTCAAATGATGTTGAAGATGTTATTGACTGGATGGGTAACACTGATCATCAGGGTCCCAGCATTGTGTCCTTGCACTTTACACACATTACCTTACTGAGTTTAGGTGTGAATGAGTTCTTGGCTATACGCAGAGACTGATATTGTCAGAAGGCTAATACAAGAACAATGTGTAAAAGGTGAATTGTACTGTATGAAATGGAAATTTGGTCTTTAGAAGCGGTGTTAAGCAATTTGTTGAATTAGTGGAAAAGTCCTATATAAATGTTAATATTTATCTATTTAAAATATGCCCCCCCCCCCCCACCCCCTCACCTCCTTCCAATATCAAAATCTGATTTTACCAGTATAAGCAGCAGGTCTGCATATGACATTATGTAAACAAAAGTAAACCTCTTAAAATAAGTAAACACACACACACACACACACACACACACACAAAGATGACAGATAAGACAGATTACCAGCTGTTTCCATCGAGACGTTTTCAGGCCCAGGAAGATCCCGACTCTTCAAACTGACAGTGACAACAGGAAATAAAACCAGTGGTCAAGTGTCATGAGTGATGTTAAATATTAGTAAAGCAACAATAAATATCATAAACTAGTAAAGCGAAATACCGAATTCTCTCCAATTGTGTAGGTCAACCAAAGACATTTTTTTTCATGGAAATTTTCTACCAAGCCAAATAAAATACATGTAATCAAGATATGGGTGTGAAAAAAAAATCTTTTACTCTCATGGTTATCGCCTAATAATCCACCTTCTTTTCCTTGGTTTTTGTAGTAGTCTCTTAATAAGAGGATCCAGACTAATTCACAATTTCATAAATTCGAGGCAAACTTCAAAATACACGTTGTGATCAATTAATGATTTGGTATTTTTTCCTCGATTCTAAAATATTTGTAAATTGTGTACTGTTTTTTGTTTAAACTAGTTCTTGAGGGAGCCCATTCCATAAATGAATGACAGAAGGAGAGAAAGATTGTAGGCGGTTGTCAGTTTTGATGTTCGATTTTAGATGTCCTCTTGTTCGTGCTGGTGTTGCCTGTATTAATTAGGATCTGAAAAGTATATATCTTGTTTTTTCTCCAACAATGTTGTATATTTTCTAGGCCTAAGCCTTTTGTGAATTTTGTTATGCTATTGTGATGTGAGTTTTTCTTTGCCATTCTCCTTGCAGCTCTATTTTGTTCCATTTCAATCCAGTTAATATCACTTTTGGTATCAGGATCACATACAACGCTTTCATATTTGAGAATAGGCCTTAGTATAGTTTTGATGGCTCGTATTTGAGTTTAGAATTAGGTTTCGTGACCAAAAAAAAAAAAAAGCACTTTTGTTTGTTTGTTTTTGATGTTATATTTGAGATATGTGATTTCCATGTGATATAGCAGATAAAATTTAGTTGTAGATATCTTGAAAATTTGACTTTAACTTTTGGCCATGAAGGTCCTACTCTTAACTCTCTCCTTACCAGCTATTTTCAGAATTATACCCGAAACTTCATACTCAACCAACACAAAGATAGATTTTTCAAACAGAAAGTAACAAGTAGTATATATTCTATATTGTGTTCAGAAAAAAGAGTTCTGCAACAAAGTGTCGAGTTTTTATAGCGTAACTATAACAAAAGAAATTAGAATAAGAAAATTGTTGGATGCATCGTAACGAATGTGACGATTTTCCTATGGGTGGTAAGGAGAGGGTTAAGTTCATTTTTGTATGATAGTGTCAGAACGTTGCATTTGCTTACATTGAAGCTCATAAGCCATGTTTTTCTCCTATGCCTCCATTTTTGTCAAGCCCTTGTTTAGTTGGATACTGTCATCAATTGAATGAATGTGCGAAAAGAATGCAGTGTCATCTGTAAATAGGCATCTTCGCCTTATAATCCGCCGATAAATGAACCCATAATTTAGTCATCTGAGAGGCAGGTCACAAGGCAATGACCAATGTACCATATATCATGATCAATATTATAAGTGATTTTACCCTCAACTTTTTGAAACTCAATAAGATGATGGATCATACTCAATTTTATTTTCGTCAAATTTATGTCCAGTTATTATCCTCCATTTAAAAAAAAAACAAGGTTTGACCATTGGAGAAAATACAGTATTGAAACAGAGTGAGATAAACATATACGATTTATCTAGACTAGTCAGCAGCACACATTCCCTGTGTCAATTATACAGCATAATCACCTGAAGTCAGTTCTATCTTTATTGTTATCATTGATTTGAAACAATTCCATGTCAATTATTTTAAAAATATCAGGATTACTTAGCGTTTAATCATTTACCATTGAAAACTGACATTAACAATTAAAATCTTTCAAAAGGTAAAAGACTGTCAAAAACTTGCATTTCAGGGAACATGAAGGTTGAGTACGCTTGTTTATTATTTTAGGTCAAAGAATTCATTGTCTGATACTTCTTACATATAATTAATACAATTTCTAAACAGTTATCATTTGAATAGATTCTACTTGAGTTTAATTAGGTTTCGAATTTCATAAAATTAATTGACTTATGATTAATAAATGAGCTGGGTTTTTTTTTTGTTTTTTGTCTTTTTTATGAAAACTCGTCTGAAAGATGTGTTGTGTAATAATTCAAATAAAACTTTAAAAATGTCAATATTTATGGACTAGTTTACATTTGATTCAACAGTTTTTGTGGTTGGTTAATGAACGTTAAAAAAAATGGATCACTGAAAAGCTATAGAAGAAAAAATATTAGAAAACTACAACTACACATAATATGAACACACACACATTCAAACATACACACACAAAATAAGTAATGTATAAATGGGAATTGTCTCTTCATTTCTTCAATATATTACAAACGTTATGCAAATCTTTTCAGTCCATTTTTTTAAATTCTACGCAGGAATGAGTGCTGCTTCAAGAATAGTGAATTTGCATTTTAAATAAAGATGAAAACATAGAACAATGAGTATACAATTGTATATGGCCTGTTATGCATCCCGGGTACTTGAAAATTAGGACGGAGAGTTGGTTGATCAGGGTCTTTAAATTGTCAATGTAATTTAATATGATATAATCACTTGAACTTATCACAGAAGAAACGAGTCACTAGAACCTGTATAAAACCTATTATGATTGCAACATTTCTTTCTGCTGTAACTGAACTATTTTTATGGATGTGGAGGGGACTTCTAATAGGCCATATACTGCATTAAAACTGCTAAGAAAAAAGCAAGAATCATTACAAAAGTATCTAGTATTATTATCAAAATATTGAGCCTTACAAAATGAGCAGACAATTGAGATCATTTGCTAACAACACTCGCCTCGAGGTCAATACAGTAAGTTACAAATGTTTTGAACATTCAGTTTACCATGAGTGGAAAAATCTACTCATCAAAATATCTATTGAATCATTTAAATCTCAACTGTTATATCAATCTCTTCTTATGATTTACATGTAACATTTCTGAACAAAAATGTCAGCTGAAGAATGAATCCATCCCTGGCCACAATATCGATGGATTTTCTTTTATTGCTGTAAAATGGACATCAATCTAAGATTAGACTGATAAAAATGTCTGCCTCATTCTTTAGACTTAATTTCCTTTCAAACAAAAAAGCATAAAAGTAAAAGTATAATAAGTGTTTATTAGAAAAACTGCAAGCTAAAATTATGAATAACCATTAGATAATTGTTATTTCTTGGAATGTCAAAAGTAATACCCAGTCGAACCTGATTAGCTTAAATCCTGCAGAAATGGGGGAATTTAAAGTTTACTTATTTAGAATTAGTATGTAATATCAATAAATCTAATAAATAGTAGGATTGAAATCAACATTCCTCTATTCCCTTCTAAAAGTGATGTATTAGATGAATCGTGATGAGGTGGTTGGAGGAGCTTATGATATCAGCAACTGCTGCTGCTGCTATCCGAATACTAATGATAGTTCTTAATCTTTTTCTTCTGCTGCTTTTTATACATCTACAATAAATGTAAATTTGAGAACATAAGATTTACTGTAATCAGGCTCGTTTATTGTGAAATCTGAGATTGTCCAGTGATGTTAGTCTTGCACAGCAACCTAGCTCTCTCTTGTTCGCATGAATGGTCATTTAAACAAATATGTTCAATTTCCATTTACGTTGAACTCAAGAAGTTAATTGCTGCTCCACAAACCATGGATTGACTTGCTTATCAATATCAATAGGTCAGTATGTGTGGGCAATCCCATATCATATTATGAATTTTAAAGAAATAATGACTAGATGTCATTGGGGGGGGGTGGGGGGGGGGGGGGGAGGAGCTAAACAAATACATTTAATGAAACAAACCATTGCTCATGGTGGTTTGTGATAAAAACATTGTGAAAATTTTATGTTTTAGAATATGACAGCCAATCCATTTGTCTTCAACTCCTATGCTGGCACTACTATTTCGTCTGGAGTGAATATAGCAAATACTAGAGAACAAAACCAGTAACAGATAAGACCAATTATCAAAAAATAAACTTATTCTTTTTCAAACTTCCAAAAAACTCTAACAGTCCTCGTCATAGTGATCATTACAATTGTCAAACATGTTCACACTAAATATGGGCCAATTTATGGCCTCTGGACAGCCGTCCATGATTTGTAAAGTATATAAACCTGGTGTAGTGACGAGAAAAGAAAAAGCACACGAATAAACAAGAAACACTGATAGCAATGGTATAGTTTTGCATAATAACATTTCTAGGGTGTGGTCTATTTACCTTTCCAGGGCTAAAATCAGCAAAATTGGCGAAAGGATCAGAAGAAGTAGTGTTTGTTGTCTTGGTTCCTCCAGTGCCTGAGAAGGGATCACTGTCTCCAAAGGGTTGCGAGTCAAAGCCTCCAAAGGGTTCCACTTTAGGCTTGGAGCTACTAGAGTTGAAAGGTAATGGGCTTTTTGATTTGGGTGGAGCGGGGCGAGGGGGTGGGGCTTTTTTGGTTTTGGAAGGCTGACTGGGTTTTGTTCCAAGATCACCAAATGGATCACTAGAACTCTGAAAAGAAGAATGCAATAGGAATAGTTATGAGATGATGAAACTAATTCACTGATAGATTGTGATTACATGTTATGGTCTAAAAGAGATCATTTTCTTGTTTCAATCCTCAAGTTATCCAGAGTTGTCTCATTACTGGTCATGTGTGATTCGGTGCTTCAGTGTTATGGTCTCATTTTGTCACAAAAATTCAAGCAATGGTCAGGGCCGGATTGGTGACAATGATCCTGGAAAATTATGGTCCTAACATTGTGTCTTTGGATAAAGCACTTTATTCACATTACACAACTTGAATCAGGTGTAAATGAGTACCTGGCTTTGGGTAGTGACGAAATTCGTAAGAG